>NW_028322251.1:363750-727500 GCF_059928025.1 Delphinapterus leucas
CTAGTCTCTCATTGGTTCTCCCTATTCCTGTTCATCTTGCGCAGAAATTGCAAACTGTGCCAAACAGGAGTTTAAAGCCACTGACTCTCCAAGTGCGGAGAGTGTTAGTAAAGGGTCTGGAACGGTGAACCCGAGTACCAGGGGACGAAACCTGAGAGGCATTTGAAAAAGATTCCCAATCACACGGTGGACCATACTCTGGGTTTCCCATGCATGTTTTAGCTGAAGGAAGAATCCCTTAAACCTGGAGAGCTGGGACCCATGGAATGGGTACCATGCAGTATGACTTCAAAGGGTCTGCGTTTGCTCACCGAACCTCACCAATGCTGTCAGCTTGAAGTGTCCAGCCTTATGTCTCACACAGCTCTGGGTGTAGATGTGGTAAATCCAGGTTGCATCACAAGCCCTGAATGAATTATATAAGAATTGCTCTCTATTTCACTGTCATTGTGTTTTGTTTGTTAAATTTATTTTAATAATGGGATTCATCGGATTTTCCCTGCTGCGTTTAGACTGCTGTACACACACTTGATTTCCTTATGGAGACATATAAATCCATGGGCCTTAAGATTCTTACTTGTCAGGTATATTCCCAGGAATTGAATATGGGTTGTTGAGTCCATTTCGTTGAGCAAGGAGTAGGTCTTGTCTATTATATATTTGGCTTATGGAACGGTATCTGTGCTAATTTCAATCTCTGGTTTTA
Source organism: Delphinapterus leucas (assembly GCF_059928025.1). Classification (NCBI taxonomy): domain Eukaryota; kingdom Metazoa; phylum Chordata; class Mammalia; order Artiodactyla; family Monodontidae; genus Delphinapterus; species Delphinapterus leucas. The sequence continues at coordinate 364,457 of NW_028322251.1, forward strand.
TGCAGCACCCCAACTCACCTTTCCCCATAAGCAAGCACAAGTTGGTTTTCTAAATTTGAGACCCTGTTCTCTTTTGTAATTCAGTTCATGTGTAGCCAAGATTACGTTCCGTGTATTATTGATATCTTATGATGTTTCTTTTTCTGTGTGACTTATTTCTCGTAGAATCGTCGTACCTGAATCCACTCATTATGCCGCTACGGGCCTGATGACGCAGATTTCATTGCTGACGGATATTCCATTGTACGTACGTACCACAACTTCTTTATCCATTTTTTGCTTTCTCGGATATTGAACTTGTACCGTAGACGAGGTTCTTGTAAACAGAGCCGTCCCAACATTGGAGTGGCTGTGTGTTTTTGATTTTAATTTCCCTAAGCTATAGGACCCTAAGTGGAAGTGCCATAGGCTGTGTTGCTTTGTTTCCTACGTGTTTCAGGAAACACCATACACTTCTCCAGAGTGGCTGTTGGCAATTTACATCCCGCCCATCAGCATAACAAGGCTCTCTGTTCTCCATGACCTGTCCTGCCTTTCTGGATTTTACACTTTTTTCAGATGGCCCTTTTGACCGGGGGGCAGTGAGACTTCATTGTAGTGCAGATTTCCTTTACACGCTTGCTTGGTTGGCCAAAAAGAGCGTATGCGTTTTTTCCTGAATATATTCATGAAAAAACGCATACGCCCTTTTTGGCCAAGTGAATCATTTTGGACATTCGGCATCTTTTCCTATGCTTTAAGTGCAATTCCAGTCTACCCCCTGAAATCTTTACCTGAAATTCTGCCCCACTTTCAAGTCCTCTTCAAAGACTTACTTCAATACATTTTTGGATGATAGCTGTCATTCATAACTCTGCAGGTTTGTGAATTACAGTGCCCCTGAGCTCCTTTCTTCAACTCGCTTTCTTGTGAGCTGGCCGCAAAACCGCAGGGATTGCTTCAGGCCCTAATCTGGTTCGGGTAGGGCATGCAGATCCTTTGGTTAATTCCTCTTCCTGGTGGGAAATGAGCGTTCCGTTTGCCCGTGCAGACACCTACAGCAAGTCTCTCATTGGTTCTCACTATTCCTGTTCATGTTGCGCAGAAATTGCAAACTGTGCCAAACAGGAGGTTAAAGGCACTGACTCTCCAAGTGGGGAGAGTGTTAGTAAAGCGTCTCGAATGGTGAACCCGAGTACCAGGGGACGAAACCTGAGATGCATTTGAAAACGTTTCCCAATCACACGGTGGACCATACTCTGGGTTTCCCATGCATGTTTTAGCTGAAGGAAGAATCCCTTGAACCTGGAGAGTTGGGACCCATGGAATGGGTACCATGCAGTATGACTTCAAACGGTCTGCATTTGCTCACCGAACCTCACCAATGCAATCAGTCCGAAGTGTCCACCCTTATGTCTCACCCAGGTCTGGGTGTAGATGTGGTAAATCCAGGTTGCATCATATGCCCTCAATGAATTATTTAAGAATGGCTCTCTATTTCACTGTCATTGTGTTTTGTTTTTGAAATTTGTTTTGATAATGGGATTTATCGGATTTTCACTGCTGCGTTTAGGCTGCTGTACACATGCTTGATTTCCTTATGGAGACATATAAATGCATGGGTCTTAAGATTCTTACTTGTCAGGTATATTCCCAGGAGTTGAATATGGGGTGTTGAGTCCATTTCGTTGAGCAAGGAGTAGGTCTTGTCTATTATATATTTGGCTTATGGAATGGTATCTGTGCTAATTTCAATCTCTGGTTTTATGCATCACCCCAACTCACCTTTCCCCATAAGCAAGCATAAGTTGGTTTTCTAAATTTGAGACCCTGTTCTGTTTTCTAATTCAGTTCATGTGTAGCCAAGTTTACGTTCCGTGTATTAGTGATACCTTATGATGTTTCTTTTTCTGTGTGACTTATTTCTCGTAGAATCATCGTACCTGAATCCACTCATTATGCCGCTACGGGCCTGATGACGTAGATTTCATTGCTGAGTGATATTACATTGTACGTGCGTACCGCAACTTCTGTATCAATTTTTTGCTTTCTCGGATATTTAACTTGTACTGTAGACTATGTTCTTGTAAACAGAGCCGTCCCAAACTTTGGGGTGGCTGTGTGTTTTTGATTTTAATTTCCCTAAGCTATAGGACCCTAAGTGGAAGTGCCATAGGCTGTGTTGCTTTGTTTCCTATGTGTTTCAGGAAACACCATACACTTCTCTAAAGTGACTGTTCGCAATTTACATCGCGCCCATCAGCATAACAAGGCTCCCTGTTCTCCATGACCTGTCCTGCCTTTCTGGGTTTTACACTTGTTTCAGATGGCCCTTTTCACTGTGGGGCAGTGAGACTTCATTGTAGTACAGATTTCCTTTACACGCTTGCTTGGTTGGCCAAAAAGGGCATATGCGTTTTTCCTGAATATATTCAGGAAAAAACGCATACGCCGTTTTTGGCCAAGTGCATCATTGTGGACATTCTGCCTCTTTTCCTATGCTTTAAGTGCAATTCCTGTCTACCCCCTGCAATCGTTTTCCTGAAATTCTGCCCTACTTTCAAGTCCTCTTCTAAGACATACTTCAGTACATTTTTGACGATAGCTGTCATTCATAACTCTGCAGGTTTGTGAATTACAGTGCCCCTGACCTCCTTTCTTCAACTCGCTTTCTTATGAGCTGCCCACAAAACCGCAGGATTGCTTCAGGCCCTAATCTGGTTCCGGCAGGGCACACTGAGCCTTTGGTTAATTCCTCTTCCTGCTGGGAAATGAGCGTTCCATTAGCCCGTGCAGACACCTACAGCTAGTCTCTCATTGGTTCTCCCTATTCCTGTTCATCTTGCGCAGAAATTGCAAACTGTGCCAAACAGGAGTTTAAAGCCATTGACTCTCCAAGTGGGGAGAGTGTTAGTAAAGCGTCTGGAACAGTGAACCCGAGTACCAGGGGACGAAACCTGAGAGGCATTTGAAAAAGATTCCCAATCACACGGTGGACCATACTCTGGGTTTCCCATGCATGTTTTAGCTGAAGGAAGAATCCCTTAAACCTGTAGAGCTGGGACCCATGGAATGGGTACCATGCAGTATGACTTCAAAGGGTCTGCGTTTGCTCACCGAACCTCACCAATGCTATCAGCTTGAAGTGTCCAGCCTTATGTCTCACCCAGCTCTGGGTGTAGATGTGGTAAATCCAGGTTGCATCACAAGCCCTTAATGCATTATATAAGAATTGCTCTCTATTTCACTGTCATTGTGTTTTGTTTCTTAAATTTATTTTAATAATGGGATTTATCGGATTTTCCGTGCTGCGTTTAGGCCGCTGTACACACGCTTGATTTCCTTATGGAGACATATAAATCCATGGGCCTTAAGATTCTTACTTGTCAGGTATATTCCCAGGCATTGAATATGGGTTGTTGAGTCCATTTCGTTGAGCAAGGAGTAGGTCTTGTCTATTATATATTTGGTTTATGGAACGATATCTGTGCTCATTTCAATCTCTGGTTTTATGCAGCACCCCTACTCACCTTTCCCGATAAGGAAGCATAAGTTGGTTTTCTAAATTTGAGACCATGTTCTCTTTTGAAATTCAGATCATGTGTAGCCAAGATTACGTTCCGTGTATTAGTGATATCTTATGATGTTTCTTTTTCTGTGTGACTTATTTCTCGTAGAATCTTCGTACCTGAAACCACTCATTATGCCGCTATGGGCCTGATGACGCAGATTTCATTGCTGACTGATATTCCATTGTACGTACGTACCACAACTCCTTTATCCATTTTTTGCTTTCTCGGATATTGAACTTGTACCGTAGACGAGGTTCTTGTAAACAGAGCCGTCCCAAATTTTGGGGTGGCTGTGTGTTTTTGATTTTAATTTCCCTAAGCTATAGTACCATAAGTGGAAGTGCCATAGGCTGTGTTGCTTTGTTTCCTACGTGTTTCAGGAAACACCATACACTTCTCCAGAGTGGCTGTTGGCAATTTACATCCCGCCCATCAGCATAACAAGGCTCTCTGTTCTCCATGACCTGTCCTGCCTTTCTGGATTGTACACTTTTTTCAGATGGCCCTTTTGACCGGGGGGCAGTGAGACTTCATTGTAGTGCAGATTTCCTTTACACGCTTGCTTGGTTGGCCAAAAAGAGCGTATGCGTTTTTTCCTGAATATATTCTTGAAAAAACGCATACGCCCTTTTTGGCCAAGTGCATCATTTTGGACATTCTGCATCTTTTCCTATGCTTTAAGTGCAATTCCAGTCTACCCCCTGAAATCGTTTTCCTGAAATTCTGCCCCACTTTCAAGTCCTCTTCGAAGACTTACTTCAATATATTTTTGGACGATAGCTGTCATTCTTAACACTGCAGGTTTGTGAATTACAGTGCCCCTGAGCTCCTTTCTTCAACTCGCTTTCTTGTGAGCTGGCCGCAAAACCTCAGGATTGCTTCAGGCCCTCATCTGGTTCCGGCAGGGCACGCTGAGCCTTTGGTTAATTCCTCTTCCTGGTGGGAAATGAGCGTTCCATTTGCCCGTGCAGACACCTACAGCTAGTCTCTCATTGGGTCTCCGTATTCCTGTTCATGTTGCGCAGAAATTGCAAACTGTGCCAAACAGGAGGTTAAAGGCACTGACTCTCCAAGTGGGGAGAGTGTTAGTAAAGCGTCTGGAACGGTGAACCCGAGTACCAGGGGACGAAACCTGAGATGCATTTGAAAACGTTTCCCAATCACACGGTGGACCATACTCTGGGTTACCCATGCACGTTTTAGCTGAAGGAAGCATCCCTTAAACCTGGAGAGTTGGGACCCATGGAATGGTACCATGCAGTATGACTTCAAAGGGGCTGCCTTTGCTCACCGAACCTCACCAATGCTATCAGCCCGAAGTGTCCAGCCTTATGTCTCACCCAGGTCTGGGTGTAGATGTGGTAAATCCAGGTTGCATCACAAGCCCTGAATGAATTATTTAAGAATTGCTCTCTATTTCACTGTCATTGTGTTGTGTTTGTGAAATTTATTTTGATAATGGGATTTATCGGATATTCACTGCTGCGTTTAGGCCGCTGTACACAGGCTTGATTTCCTTATGGAGACATATAAATCCATGGGTCTTAAGATTCTTACTTGTCAGGTATATTCCCAGGCGTTGAATATGGGGTGTTGAGTCCATTTCGTTGAGCAAGGAGTAGGTCTTGTCTATTATATATTTGGCTTATGGAACGGTATCTGTGCTAATTTCAATCTCTGGTTTTATGCAGCACCCCAACTCACCTTTCCCCATAAGCAAGCATAAGTTGGTTTTCTAAATTTGAGACCCTGTTCTGTTTTGTAATTCAGTTCATGTGTAGCCAAGTTTACGTTCCGTGTATTAGTGATATCTTATGATGTTTCTATTTCTGTGTGACTTATTTCTCGTAGAATCGTCGTACCTGAATCCACTCATTATGCCACTACGGGCCTGATGACGTAGATTGCATTGCTGAATGATATTCCATTGTACGTACGTACCACAACTTCTTTATCCAATTTTTGCTTTCTCGGATATTTAACTTGTACTGTAGACGAGATTCTTGTAAACAGAGCCGTCCCAAACTTTGGCGTGGCTCTGTGTTTTTGATTTTAATTTCCCTAAGCTATAGGACCCTAAGTGGAAGTGCCATAGGCTGTGTTGCTTTGTTTTCTACGTGTTTCAGGAAACACCATACACTTCTCCAGAGTGGCTGTTGGCAATTTACATCCCACCCATCAGCAAAACAAGGCTCCCTGTTCTCCATGACGTGTCTTGCCTTTCTGGATTTTACACTTTTTACAGATGGCCCTTTGGACCAGAGGGCAGTGAGACTTCATTGTAGTGCAGATTTCATTTACACGCTTGCTTGGTTGAACAAAAAGTGCGTATGCGTTTTTTCCTGAATATATTCAGGAAAAAACGCATATGCCATTTTTGGCCAAGTGCATCATTGTGGACATTCTGCCCCTTTTCCTATGCTTTAAGTGCAATTCCGGTCTACTCCCTGAAATCGTTTTCCTGAAATTCTGCCCCGCTTTCAAGTCCTCTTCGAAGACGTACTTCAATACATATTTGGACGATAGCTGTCATTCATAACTCTGCACGTTTGTGAATTACAGTGCCCCTGAGCTCCTTTCTTCAACTCGCTTTCTTGTGAGCTGGCCGCAAAACCGCAGGATTGCTTCAGGCCCTCATCTGGTTCCGGCAGGGCACACTGAGCCTTTGGTTAATTCCTCTTCCTGGTGGGAAATGAGCGTTCCATTTGCCCGTGCAGACACCTACAGCTAGTCTCTCATTGGTTCTCCGTATTCCTGTTCATCTTTCGCAGAAATTGCAAACTGTGCCAAACAGGAGGTTAAAGGCACTGACTCTCCAAGTGGGGAGAGTGTTACTAAAGCGTCTGGAATGGTGAACACGAGTACCATGGGACGAAACCTGAGATGCATTTGAAAACGTTTCCCAATCACACGGTGGACCATACTCTGGGTTTCCCATGCATGTTTTAGCTGAAGGAAGAATCCCTTAAACCTGGAGAGTTGGGACCCATGGAAAGGGTACCATGAAGTATGACTTCAAAGGGTCTGCTTTTTCTCACCGAACCTCACCCGTGCTATAAGCCCGAAGTGTCCAGCCTTATGTCTCACCCAGCTCTGGGTGTAGATGTGGTAAATCCAGGTTGCATCACAAGCCCTGAATGAATTATTTCAGAATTGCTCTCTATTTCACTGTCATTGTGTTTTGTTTGTGAAATTTATTTTGATAATGGGATTTATCGGATTTTCACTGCTGCGTTTCGGCCGCTGTACACAGGCTTGATTTCCTTATGGAGACATATAAATCCATGGGTCTTAAGATTCTTACTTGTCAGGTATATTCCCAGGCATTGAATATGGGGTGTTGAGTGCATTTCGTTGAGCAAGGAGTAGGCCTTGTCTATTTTATATTTGGCTTATGGAACGGTATCTGTGCTAATTTCAATCTCTGGTTTGATGCAGCACCCCAACTCACCTTTCCCCATAAGCAAGCATAAGTTGGTTTTCTAAATTTGAGACCCTGTTCTGTTTTGTAATTCAGTTCATGTGTAGCCAAGTTTACGTTCCGTGTATTAGTGATATCTTATGATGTTTCTTTTTCTGTGTGACATATTTCTTGTAGAATCGTTGTACCTGAATCCACTCATTATGCGGCTACGGGCCTGATGACGTAGATTTCATTGCTGAGTGATATTCCATTGTACGTACGTACCACAACTTCTGTATCCATTTTTTGCTTTCTCGGATATTTAACTTGAACCGTAGACGAGGTTCTTGTAAAGATAGCCGTCCCAAACTTTGGGGTGGCTGTGTGTTTTTAATTTTAATTTCCCTAAGCTATAGGTCCATAATTGGAAGTCCCATAGGCTGTGTTGCTTTGTTTCCTACGTGTTTCAGGAAACACCATACGCTTCTCCAGAGTGTCTGTTGGCAATTTACATCCCACACATCAGCATAACAAGGCTCCCTGTTCTCCATGACCTGTCCTGCCTTTCTGGATTTTACACTTTTTTCAGATGGCCCTTTTGACCGGGGGGCAGTGATACTTCATTGTAGTGCAGATTTCCTTTACACGCTTGCTTGGTTGGCCAAAAAGGGCGTATGCGTTTTTTCCTGTATATATTAAGGAAAAAATGCATACGCCCTTTTTCGCCAAGTGCATCATTGTGGACATTCTGCCTCTTTTCCTATGCTTTAAGTGCAATTCCAGTCTACCCCCTGAAATCGTTCTCCTGAAATTCTGCCCCGCGTTCAAGTCCTCTTCGAAGACTTACTTCAATACATTTTTGGACGATAGCTGTCATTCATTACTCTGCAGGTTTGTGATTTACAGTGCCCCTGAGCTCCTTTCTTCAACTCGCTTTCTTGTGAGCTGGCCGCAAAACCGCAGGATTGCTTCAGGCCCTCATCTTGTTCGGACAGGGCACACTGGGCTTTTGGTTAATTCCTCTTCCTGGTGGGAAATGAGCGTTCCATTTGCCCGTGCAGACACCTACAGCTAGAGTCTCATTGGTTCTCCCTATTCCTGTTCATCTTGCGCAGAAATTGCAAACTGTGCCAAACAGGAGGTTAAATGCACTGACTCTCCAACTGGGGAGAGTGTTAGTAAAGATTCTGGTATGTTGAAGCCGAGTACCAGGGGACGAAAACTGAGATGCATTTGAAAACGTTTCCCAATCACACGGTGGACCATACTCTGGGTTTCCCATGCATGTTTTAGCTGAAGGAAGAATCCCTTAAACCTGGAGAGTTGGGACCCATGGAATGGGTACCATGCAGTATGAATTCAAAGGTTCTGCGTTTGCTCACCGAACCTCACCAATGCTATCAGCCCGAAGTGTCCAGCCTTATGTCTCACCCAGCTCTGGGTGTAGAAGTGGGAAATCCAGGTTGCATCACAAGCCCTGAATGAAGTATTTAAGAATTGCTCTCTATTTCACTGTCATTGTGTTTTGTTTTTGAAATTTATTTTGATAATGGGATTTATCGGATTTTCACTGCTGCGTTTAGGCTGCTGTACACACGCTTGATTTCCTTATGGAGACATATAAATCCATGGGTCTTAAGATTCTTACTTGTCAGGTATATTCCCAGGTGTTGAATATGGGGTGTTGAGTCCATTTCGTTGAGCAAGGAGTAGGTCTTGTCTATTATATATTTGGCTTATGGAACGGTATCTGTGCTAATTTCAATCTCTGGTTTTATGTAGCACCCCAACTCACCTTTCCCCATAAGCAAGCATAAGTTGGTTTCTAAATTTGAGACCCTGTTCTCTTTTGTAATTCAGTTCATGTGTAGACAAGTTTACGTTCCGTTTATTATTGATATCTTATGATGTTTCTTTTTCTGTGTGACTTATTTCTCGTAGAATCGTCGTAACTGAATCCACTCATTATGCCGCTATGGGCCTGATGACGTAGATTTCATTGCTGAGTGATATTCCATTGTACGTACGTACCACAACTTCTTTATCCATTTTTTGCTTTCTCGGATATTTAACTTGTACCATAGACGATGTTCTTGTAAACAGAGCCGTCCCAAACTTTGGGGTGGCTGTGTGTTTTTGATTTTAATTTCCCTAAGCTATAGGACCCTAAGTGGAAGTGCCATAGGCTGTGTTGCTTTGTTTCCTACGTGTTTCAGGAAACACCATACACTTCTCCAGAGTGGCTGTTGGCAATTTACATCCCGCCCATCAGCATAACAAGGCTCCCTGTTCTCCATGACCTGTCTTGCCTTTCTGGATTTTACACTTGTTTCAGATGGCCCTTTGGACCGGGGGGCAGTGAAAATTCATTGTAGTGCAGATTTCCTTTACACGCTTGCTTGGTTGGCCAAAGGGGCGTATGCGTTTTTTCCTGAATATATTCAGGAAAAAACGCATACGCCCTTTTTGTCCAAGTGCATCATTGTCGACATGCTGCCTCTTTTCCTATGCTTTAAGTGCAATTCCAGTCTACCCCCTGAAATCATTTTCTTGAAATTCTGCCCCGCTTTCAAGTCCTCTTCGAAGACTTACTTCAATACATTTTTGGACGATAGCTGTCGTCCATAACTCTGTAGGTTTCTGAATTACAGTGCCCCTGAGCTCCTTTCTTCAACTCGTTTCTTGTGAGCTGGCCGCAAAACCGCAGGATTGCTTCAGGCCCTAATCTGGTTCCGGCAGGGCACGCTGAGCCTTTGGTTAATTCCTCTTGCTGGTGGGAAATGAGCGTTCCATTTGCCCGTGCAGACACCTACAGCTAGTCTCTCATTGGTTCTCCCTATACCTGTTCATCTTGCGCAGAAATTGCAAACTGTGCCAAACAGGAGGTTAAAGCACTGACTCTCCAAGTGGGGAGAGTGTTAGTAAACCGTCTGGAACGGTGAACCCGAGTACCAGGGGACGAAACCTGAGATGCACTTGAAAACGTTTCCCAATCACACGGTGGACCATACTCTGGTTTTCCCATGTATGTTTTAGCTGACGGAAGAATCCCTTAAACCTGGAGAGTTGGGACCCATGGAATGGGTACCATGCAGTATGACTTCAATGGGTCTGCGTCTGTTCACCGAACTACACCAATGCTATCAGCCCGAAGTGTCCAGCCTTATGTCTCACCCAGCTCTGGGTGTAGATTTGGTAAATCCAGGTTGCATCACAATCCCTTAATGAATTATTTAAGAATTGCTCTCTATTTCACTGTCATTTTGTTTTGTTTTTGAAATATATTTTGATAATGGGATTTATCGGATTTTCACTGCTGCGTTTAGGCTGCTGTACACACGCTTGATTTCCTTATGGAGACATATAAATCCATGGGTCTCAAGATTCTTACTTGTCAGGTATATTCCCAGGCGTTGAATATGTGGTGTTGGGTCCATTTCGTTGAGCAAGGAGTAGGTCTTGTCTATTATATATTTGGCTTATGGAACGGTATCTGTGCTAATTTCAATCTCTGGTTTTATGCAGCACCCCAACTCACCTTTCCCCATAAGCAAGCATAAGTTGGTTTTCTAAATTTGAGACCCTGTTCTGTTTTGTAATTCAGTTCATGTGTAGCCAAGTTTACATTCCGTGTATTAGTGATATCTTATGATGTTTCTTTTTTTGTGTGACTTATTTCTCGTAGAATCGTCGTACCTGAATCCACTCATTATGCCGCTACGGGTCTGATGACGTAGATCTCATTGCTATGTGATATTCCATTGTACGTACGTACCACAAATTCTTTTTCCATTTTTTGCTTTCTCGGATATTTAACTTGTACCGTAGACGAGGTTCTTGTAAACAGAGCCATCCAAAATTTTGGGGTGGCTGTGTGTTTTTGATTTTAATTACCCTAAGCTATAGGACCCTAAGTGGAAGTGCCATAGGCTGTGTTGCTTTGTTTCCTACGTGTTTCAGGAAACACCATACACTTCTCCAGAGTGGTTGTTGGCAATTTACATCCCGCCCATCAGCATAACAAGGCTCCCTGTTCTCCATTACCTGTCCTGCCTTTCTGGATTTTAAACTTTCTTCAGATGACTTTTTTGACCGGCGGGCAGTGAGACTTCATTGTAGTGCACATTTCCTTTACATGCTTGCTTGGTTGGCCTAAAAGGGCGTATGCGTTTTTCACTGAATATATTCAGGAAAAAACGCATACGCCCTTTTTGGCCAAGTGCATCATTGTCGACATTCTGCCTCTTTTCCTATGCTTTAAGTGCAATTCCAGTCTACCCCCTGAAATCTTTTTCCTGAAATTCTGCCCCGCTTTCAAGTCCTCTTCAAAAACTTACTTCAATACATTTTTGGACGATAGCTGTCATTCATAACTCTGCAGGTTTGTGAATTACAGTGCCCCTGAGTTCCTTTCTTCAACTCGCTTTCTTGTGAGCTGGCCGCAAAACCGCAGGATTGTTTCAGGCCCTAATCTGGTTCCGGCAGGGCACGCTGAGCCTTTGGTTAATTCCTCTTCCTGGTGGGAAATGAGCATTCCATTTGCCCGTGCAGACAGCTACAGCTAGTCTCTCATTGGTTCTCCCTATTCCTGTACATCTAGCGCAGAAATTGCAAACTGTGCCAAACAGGAGGTTAAAGACACTGACTGTCCAAGAGGGGAGAATGTTAGAAAAGCGTATAGAATGGTGAACCCAAGTACCTGGGGACGAAACCTGAGATGCATTTGAAAACGTTTCCCAATCACACGGTGGACCATACTCTGGGTTTCCCATGCATGTTTTAGCTGAAGGAAGAATCCCTTAAACATGGAGAGTTGGGACCCATGGAAAGGGTACCATGCAGTATGAATTCAAAGGGTCTGCGTTTGCTCTACGAACCTCACCAATGCTATCAGCCTGAAGTGTCCAGCCTTATGTCTCACCCAGCTCTGGGTGTAGATGTGGTAAATCCAGGTTGCATCACAAGCCCTGAATGATTTATTTAAGAATTGCTCTCTATTTCACTGTCATTGTGTTTTGTTTTTGAAATATATTTTGATAATGGGATTTATCGGATTTTCACTGCTGCGTTTAGGCCGCTGTACACATGCTTGATTTCCTTATGGAGACATATAAATCCATGGGTCTTAAGATTCTTACTTGTCAGGTATATTCCCAGACGTTGAATATGGGGTGTTGAGTCCATTTCGTTGAGCAAGGAGTAGGTCTAGTCTATTATATATTTGGCTTATGGAACGGTATCTGTGCTAATTTCAATCTCTGGTTTGATGCAGGACCCCAACTCACCTTTCCCCATAAGCAAGCATAAGTTGGTTTTCTAAATTTGAGACCCTGTTCTGTTTTGTAATTCAGTTCATGTGTAGACAAGTTTACATTCCGTGTATTAGTGATATCTTATGATGTTTCTTTTTCTGTGTGAATTATTTCTCGTAGAATCATCGTACCTGAATCCACTCATTATGCCGCTACGGGCCTGATGACGTAGATCGCATTGCTGAGTGATATTACATTGTACGTACGTACCACAACTTCTTTATCCATTTTGTGCTTTCTTGGATATTTAACTTGTACCGTAGACGAGGTTCTTGTAAACAGAGCCGTCCCAAACTTTGGGGTGGCTGTGTGTTTTTGATTTTAATTTCCCTATGCTATAGGACCCTGAGTGGAAATGCCATAGGCTGTGTTGCTTTGTTTCCTACGTGTTTCAGGAAACACCATACACTTCTCCAGAGTGGCTGTTGGCAATTTACATCCCTCTCATCAGCATAATAAGGTTCCCTGTTCTCCATGACCTGTGCTGCCTTTCTGGATTTTACACTTTTTTCAGAGGGCCCTTTTGACCGGGGGGCAGTGAGACTTCTTTGTAGTGCAGATTTCCTTTACACGCTTGCTTGGTTGGCCAAAAAGTGCGTATGCGTTTTTTCCTGAATATATTCAGGAAAAAACGCATACGCCCCTTTTGGCCAAGTGCATCATTGTCGACATTCTGCCTCTTTTCCTATGCTTTAAGTGCAATTCCAGTCTACCCCCTGAAATCGTTTTCCTGAAATTCTGCCCCGCTTTCAAGTCCTCTTCGTAGACTTACTTCAATACATTTTTGGACGATAGCTGTCATTCATAACTCTGCAGTTTTGTGAATTACAGTGCCCCTGAGCTCCTTTCTTCAAATCGCTTTCTTGTGAGCTGGCCGCAAACCCACATGATAGCTTCAGGCCCTAATCTGGTTCCGGCACGGCATGCTGAGCCTTTGGTTAATTCCTCTTCCTGGTTGGAATGAGCATTAAATTTGCACGTGCAGACACCTACAGCTAGTCTCTGATTGGTTCTCCCTATTCCTGTTCACCTTGCGCAGAATTTCCAAACTGTGCCAAACAGGAGGTTAAAGGCACTGACTCTCCATGTGGAGAGAGTGTTAGTAAAGGGTCTGGAATGGTGAACCCGTGTAAAAGGGGACGAAAACTGAGATGCATTTGAAAACGCTTCCCAGTCACACGTTGTACCATACTTTGGGTTTCCCATGCATGTTTTAGCTGAAGGAAGAATCTCTTAAACCTGGAGATTTGGGACCCATGGAATGGGTACCATGCAGTATGACTTCAAATGGTCTGCATTTGCTCATCGTACCTCACCAGTGCTATCCGCCCGAAGTGTCCAACCTTATGTCTCACTCAGCTCTTGGTGCAGATGTGGTTAATCCAGGTTGCATCACAAGCTCTGAATGAATTATTTAAGAATAGCTCTCTATTTCACTGTCATTGTGTTTTGTTTTTGTAAATCATTTTGATAATTGGATATATCGGATTTTCTCTGCTGCGTTCATAAATCTATACACACGCTTGATTCTCTTATGGAGACATATAAATCCATGGGTTTGAAGATTCTTACTAGTCAGGTGTATTCCTAGGCTTTGAATATGGGGTGTTTAGTCCATTTCGTTGAGCAACTGGTAGGTCTTGACTATTACATATTTGGCTTATGGAAAGGTATCTGTGCTAATTTCTATCTCTGGTTTTATGCAGCACCCCAACTCTCCTTTATCCTTAAGCAAGCACATGTTGGTTTTCTAAATTTGAGACCCCGTTCTGTTTTGTAATTCAGTTCATTTGTAGCCACGTTTACTTTCCATGTATTAGTAATATCGTGTGTCTTTTTCTTTTTGAATTATGTGACTTCGAATGATCATACGTAACTCCTCTGTGGTTGTTACAACTGGCCATATTTCATTGATTTCCAGGCTGAGTAATATTCCACTCTACATAAGTGCCACATCTCTATCCATTTTTTCCCTCCAGAGACTTATAAATCATATCCTAGTCGAGGATCTTTTAAACATAGAGGCGGTAAATATTGGGGTGCCTGTGTCCTCTCGATTTTTGTTTTTCCCAAGATATACGTCCATGAGTGCAAGTGCCCTGTGCTCTGTAGCTCATTTTTTAGATGCTTTAGTAAACACAATACACTTCTCCAGAGTGACCTTTGGCAATATACATTTCCAGTATAAGCCTCAGAGGGCTCCCTTTTCTCCTTGCCCTGTCCTGCATTTCTGGTGTTTACACTTTATGAGGAAGGCTCTTCTGACTGAGGCGAAGTGATATGTTTTGTAGTATTGATTTCCAGTGCCCACCTGTTTGGTTGGCTAAAAAAGTGTATGCCCTTTTCTTGAATACATACAGAAAAGACGCATACACCCTTTTTGGCCAATTGCAATGTTGGCAATGTTCAGCCCCTTTTCTTGTGCTTAATGGCGAGTCCTTTCTACCTCTTCCAATCCCTTTCCTGCCATTCTCCGTTGCTTACAAGTCCTTTCCTCTGACTTTCCTCAAGACATTTTTCAGTGATAGATATTTTCAACTCTGCAGTTTTGTGAATTTTAGTGTCCCTGAGTTCCATTTTTCAACTTGTGTTTATGGGAACTGGCCACAAAGCAGCAGAATTTCCTCAAGCCCTATTCTGTTTCCATGGGCAACCCTAGCCTTTGGTCAATTCGTCTTCCTGATTGGAAATAAGAGTGACATGTGCCTGTCCGAACACCTAGGACTTGTCTCTCATTGTTCCTCCTCCTTCTGCTTCATCCTCTGGACAAATTCCAAACTGTCTGCAACAGGATGTTGACAGTGCTGACATCTCCAAGTGGGGAGACTGTTCGTAAAGACGCTGGAGGGGTGAACCCGAGCACCAGGAGATGAGGAGATGAGATGCCTTTTCCAAACTCTTCCCGATCAGACGGTATACCATCCTCTGGGTGTGACAGGCATGTTTTAGCTGTAGGAAGTGTCCCATTCATGTGAGGAGAACACCAGGGCTTTTACAAAATCAGTGTCTCTCCACAACCCAAACTGGGGAATTTTTTAAGCTACGGCTACACATATGTTCACTAAGGGCCTTGGGAAGTAGGCAGAGTCCAAACTTTAGATGATTGAAGTCTTCAGGGTCAGAAGCACTCACCACCGGCTTCCCTTAGGTTCCATTTTAACTGTCATTAATAGATGATGTCAATAAAAATATCTATTCTTTTTCAGATGATTTCCCCTTATAGGTTATTGTAAAATATTGAGTGTAGTTCCCTGTGCTATACAGTAGTTCCTTGTTGATGATCGATTTTATACATAGCAGTGTGTATGTGTTAATCCCAAACTGTTAATTTATCCCTCCTCCCACCTTTCCCCTTTGGTAATAATAAATTATAAGATTTTATACTTCTCAGAATGGGGGGAACTGAAAGAGAGGTATCATTTTCAATGGAAAAGCATTTAAAACAAGATTGAAGCTTTAACCAAGATTTTTAGATGTACATCCTTGGAAAGAAATCACTTCGTTTCTCTAATATTGACCTGACAAATAAGACAAACCTTTTCACTGAAATTGCTTATAATAAAGTGATGGAAATATCAAATGGGAGTGTTAGAAACATCTTATTTTACCCGAGCCTTATACACTGTTCTATGTTAATTACAGTTTGGCTCAAACATCTGTTCATTGAAGTTACAATGTTCTCAATTTCTGTTACTGATCCTCCAGAGTGGACCCCAACAAGTGTCCCCCTGCCCAGTGTCATTGGAGCCAACAGATTGAGACTGAGTTTGGTTCAGAAGCAAAGGAAACTTTATATTTTGATCAGAGAATGGAGAGGTGAGAGCATGTGCTACCCCGTGGGCTGTGGGCTGGGCTGCTGTGTAGAGATCCTGTCAGAGTCAGTGGGAGGGAGGGGGCGGAGCTCTCGAGGGCCCGGTTGGCTGCAGCTCAGGCTCTATATCGCGGGGTGTGCACTGTGTCCCAGGAGCTGAGGTGTCGACCCAGCCATTCCGCACTAGGAAATCTGGTCTGAAGTGCCGGATGTTGAACCTCTGTATGCGGGACACTAGGAGCACGTGAAATTAGACAAAGCACAAAGGATAAAAAAGGTTAGACTTTATTTTATTGCCCAGATTCTATTTTTATCTCCCAGGGATTTTTAAGGGGCTTTGCCTGGGAAAAAGCCCTCTTCTGCCTTTTTTCCCCTTCCTCATTCTTAGAGCGCTGAGGGTGCAGACCCTTCTTCTGTAACTGCTGAGTGCTGAGTTAGGAGCCCTCATACCCATGGGCGAGGGTCAGAACTTCTCTCCAGCAGCCTCCAGGTGACGTTGATTGTCCCCAGGCCTCCTGCCTCCCCGCTCGTCCGCCTGAGCACCAGTATTGGAAGCGTTATAGATTCTAATGACCTTTAAGTGTCCAGGAAGGAGATGTGCAGTGACGCTGTGAGGTCCAGTTTCACCCCGCCCTGCATTTGTTCGGCCACCTTAGGCTGACCGTTTCTGCCAGCCTAGATGCTCTGACCAGTAGTCTGCACTTTCTTCAATTAGGCCCCTGAATTAACGTAAAAACAGCACCAGGTGTCAGGACCGTGCCTGCTCAACTCCCAGAGAGTCCAGGGTCAGTGGTGATGAAGGACCATGATGGCCACTGAGTCAACAGCCTTTTGAAGTAAACAGGAGTCCAGCCGGTCTTATTGGCCACCATCATCACAGTGTCTGTAGGCTTTTCTATGGTGACAGCGTGATATACTGTTCCCCCGCCAAGATTATTAGGTCCGCTCTGGGTGCAGTAAGTCCTGCAAGCAGTAGTCTACTCTTTTGGGACACACTCTTGTTGTTTTATGATAGAAACTCCAGGTCAAGTGATGGTCACACGAGTCGTCATGGTGCCCCTTTGCCCCGGTTATCTCTCTGGAGGTTGGAGTTGGAGGGCCTCCTCACTCGAGGTCAGTGTGCCCACGGAGCAAACCCTGCAACTTCAGGGCATGGTTGGGGGTTAGGATCACCACGTGGGGTCCTTTTCACTTAGGAGGGAGGTGGCCTTTTGGGCTGCTGATTTCCAGGTTTTCAGATACCGCCAGTATCTTGGCCAGATGTGGCGGTGGGCCAAGCCCATTGGTGACCGTAGTTTATCCTACCTGGATGGCATTCTTGCATTGTTCCATTTCAAGTGGTCCCAGTTTTTGCACTAATACTCCAATAGCGATTCACCATTCACCAGGAATGTAAAGGTCAAAGGGTTTAGCTAAATTAGGGAGTTCCAGGGCAAGGGTCTGAATTGACTGCTCTTTCCATTCTTGAAAGGCCACTTCTGGATTCTATTCAAAAGGATCATCATCTTTTCCTTTCAGTGTTTCATATAGAGGCCCAGCTAGTAGACTGTAGTTAGGGATCCAGAAGCACCAACCCTGGCCTCCCCAGGAACCCCTAAGCTGTCTTCTAGTTTTAGAAATGGGTAAGGCTGTAAATTGTTTCTTCCCTTTCCTGAGATGGGCTTCTCCGACCTTCTGTGAGAATGAAGCCCAGGCAGGTTACCGTAGTCTGTGATATTTGAGCTTTTTATTTGACAACTTCTATCCTTTATTGGCTTGGTAGTTCAGAGGTCTCCTTAGTAGGGCTGGCGATCAGAATGTCGTCTGCATATTGAAGGAGTGTTTCCTTTTCCAGAGGTAGAACTTTTAGGTCTTTAACTGAGCTTTCCCCAAAGATGGTGTGGGAATTTTTGAACCCTTGGGGCAACACGGCCCAGAAGTATTGTTTTAGTTGTATGTTGAATCCTGCCACTCACAAGCCAAAATTTCTTGTGACTCTGGGACTAATAGAATACAAAAGAAGGCATCATTGAAGACTAATACAGAATACCATGTCCCGGTGGTTGGTAGAATGACCAGCAGGGTGTAGGATTTAGGAACTACTGGAGGTCTATCCTCGGTGGCTTCACTGACTGTCCTGACATCCTTTACCAGGACTCCAGCAGCCCATGGGGCTCTCGAGGTCAGGCCAATCCCAGGATATGGAGCTCACCTGGGCAGGTACCCCACCCCCACCCCAGCCCACGGTGCTCTCCTCTTCAGGCCCCTCCCAGGATATGGGGTTCCCTGGGCAGGTACCCCTGCAGCCCATGGGGCTCTCATGGTCAGGCCCCTCCCTGGATACAGAGCTACCCTTGCAGTTACCCTGGCAGTGCTGGGCACACAGGTACCGTGCACATCGCCCTCATTGCAGAGCACTTCCAGCTCACCTGTCACTCAGATCTGACACAGAGCACCTCAGAGCAGGACTTGAACTAAGAAACAGCAGCTCCAACAGGTCTGTGACCCTGGGCATCACTCTGTGTGGCCTCCCTCCACCTGGTCTTCCAGAGACTTCCACTGCAGCCGGGGCACCAGGCCTCTGTCTCCACCCACCACCCACCCCTCCTCTCCCTGACTCCTGGGTTCCTCTCATTAGGAGAGGGTTTTCTTGAAGTTGTCTCCCACTCATGGGCCAGATAATATAATTAGAAAACAAGCCAGAGCTGCAACCCCTTGTCTATCCTGACTCTCAGGAGCCCACACCTGTTCCTTGGACCGGGCCGATTCAGCAAGTTCCAGTTTCTGCAACTGTGAGCCCCTGAGGGGTGATTATTGGCTGGCCTGGGAAGCCTGACCGTGCCGGCCAGCCCTCCCCAGGTGTGCCTGTTTGAGATCAATATAAACACCGCTCCAGGCAGCAAGAGCCCCTGCAGCTGTGCCTGACGCCATTTTCTCTGCCCTGTCAGCAGTCTCTGGGCTGGACTGGTGGGAGGGAGTGAGAGGCCACGGCTTTGTGGGTGGCCCAGTGTGAGTGGGGCTCTGCTGGACTTTCTGCAGCAGTTACCAAGATGCCACCTGCTAAAGAAGATGATGTGTCACCCATACCTGCCGCTGGAATTTCTCCCTGGGCAGAGGTGAGTGAGGAAGAAATCAGTGGGGGCCCGGACAGCAGGGGTATCTCAGGCAGGGAAATGGAAAGCTTCCAGAAGAGTACCCAGGGCCAGGACCATCCTGGCTGGCCTGCAGGCACCAAATCGGCTGGCATGCTGTCGCTCATGTGGCTCCATGGCCCTTCCTCTAGGCTTTCAAGTCCTTGTACATATTCAGGTGTTTTACCTGGGAAGGGTGGGAACATTTCAGCAGCAGCTGGCCTGGGGCTCGGCCCACATTTACTCACAGATGCCTTGGCACGGTCCCCCAGCTTTGCAATGAGGACGCTTGTTGCGTGGGGCCTGCTGGCTGAATGGGAGATGATTCCCCACCACTGGCCAACTACAGAATTGTTTACAACTGGAGCAAGTGCCCTGATACGGTTTTCCTCTGTGTAACTGGTGGGTTCTGTTCTTTTTTCTTTTTTTCATTTTTGGTTCAAGGTAGATTTTATTCCTCTTTTTTGTATTTACAGATATAAGCATGGAAATAATTTATTCATATAAATACATGTATATGAAGGGAAGAATATTTTTTCTGTTTTACTTTTTGTAATTTTGAATTTTATTTTATTTTTTTATACAGCAGGTTCTTTTTGGTTATCTATTTTATACATATAAATGTATACATGCCAATCCCAATCTCTCAATCCTCCCACCACCACCCCCCAACAGCTTTCCCCCCTTGGTGTCCATACGTTTGTTGTCTACATCTGTTGCTCTATTTCTGCCTTGCAAAACGGTTCATCTGTACAATTTTTCTAGGTTCCACATATATGCATTAATATACAAGATTTGTTTTTCTATTTCTGACTTACTTCACTCTGTATGACAGTCTCTAGATCCATCAACGTCTCTACAAATGACCCAATTTCATTCCTTTTTATGGCTTAGTAATATTCCATTTTATATTTGTGCCACATCTTTATGCATTCGTCTGTCTGTGGGCATTTAGGTTGCTTCCATTACCTGGATATTGTAAATAGTGATGCAATGAACATTGAGGTGAATGTCTCTCTTTGATTTATGGTTTTGTCTGGGTATATGCCCAGTAGTGGGATTGCTGTATCATATGGTAATTCTATTCTTAGTTTTATAAGAAACTCCATAATGTTCTCCACAGTTACTGTATCAGTTTACATTCCCAACAATAGTGGAAGAGGGTTCCTTATCTCCACACCCTTTCCGGCATTTGTTGTTTGTAGATTTTCTGATGATGCCCATTCTAACAGGTGTGAGGTGATACACCATGGATGAGTCTATTTCGTTGAGCAAAGAGTAGGTCTTGTCTAATACATATTTGGCTTATGGAATGGTATGTGTGCTAATTTCAATCTCTGGTTTTATACAGCACCCCAACTCAACTTTCCCCTTAAGCAAGCATAAGTTTTTATCTAAATGTGAGACTGTTCGGTTTTGTAATTCAGTTCATGTGTAGCCAAGTTTACACTCCCTCTATTATTGATATCTTATGATAATTATCTTTCTCTGTGTGACATATTTCTCTTAGAATCATCATACTTAAATCCACTCAATTTGCTGCTACAGGCCTGATGACATTGATTTCATTGCTGAGTGATATTCTGTTGTACGTAAGTAGCACAACTCCTTTATCCATTTTTTTCTTTCTGGGATATTTAATTTGTACTGGATTCGAGGTTCTTGTAAACACAGCAGCCCTAAATTTTGTGTTGGCTGTGTCTTGTTGATTTTAATTTTCCTAAGCTATAGGGCCAAAAGTGGAAGTGCCCTAGTCTCTGTAGCTTTGTTTTTCAGATGTTTCAGGATACACCATAAACATCTCCAGAGTGTCTGTTGGCAATTTACATCCCGCCCATCAGCATAACAAGGCTCCCTGTTCTCCATGGCCTGTCCTGTGTTTCTGGTTTTTACACTTTTTTCAGATGGCCCTTTTGACGAATGGGAAATGAGACTTCATTGTAGTACGGATTTCCATTGCTCGAGTGCTTGGTTGGCCAAAAAGGGCATATGCGTTTTTTCCTGAATATATTCAGGAGAAAATGTATACGCACTGTTCGTCCAAGTGCATCACTGTCAAAGATCTGCCGCTTTTCACATGTTTTAAATGCAATTCCAATCTACCTCCTGAAATATGATTCCTCAATTCTGCCTCGTTTTCAAGTCCTCTTTGCAGACTTACTTCAATATATTTTTGCCAATAGCTGTCATTTATAACTCTGCAGGTTTGTGAATTACAGTGCCCGTGATTTCCTTTCTTAACTCGCTTCCTTGAAGGCTGGCTACAAAACCGCAGGTTTGCTTCAGGCCGTAATCAGGGTGTGGCACGGCACTCTGAGCCTTTGGTTAATTCCTCTTCCTGGTGGGAAATTACAGTTAAATGTGCCTCTCCAGACACCTGCCTCACTCCCAGCCCCTTGGTGATGTGTGTCCTCTGGTTTGAGGCCACATGTGATGGGTTCCTCATCTTTTGATGATGTGGCCCCACTGGTGTGAGGACACTCCTGCCTGCTTCCCATCCCCTTGCTGATGTGGTCCCTCCGGCGAGAGTCTGATCCTGGTTGGGTTCCTCACACTTCTGTGAGGTGGGCCCTCTTCTCTGAGGTCACTCCTGCCTGGCTAGCACACCCCGCCTTGGTGACGTCGGACCTCTGGTGGCAGTTGGAGCCTGCTGGGAGCCTCCTCTCCTCGGTGATGAGGCCCTCTGGCATCAGGCCCTAACTGCTGGGTTCCCACATTTTCTGATACGTGCTAAGTGGTGCGAGGGCACTCCTGCCAGGTTCCCATCCCCATGGGCATGTGGGCCTTCTGCTCTAAGGTCCCAACACCTGTGTTGTTCACCGTTTCATGATGTTGGCTCTCTGGTGTTAGTTCACTCAGGCCTAGATCCCATAGACTCTGTGCTCTGAGCCGCCTGCTGGGAGGTTCCTACTGCTGAATTCCTTACCTTTTCTATTCTTTGGGTCCTGTGTTTTCATGCTCCTCCTTCCTGACTCACTCCCAGCCCCTTTTTGATGTAGGTCCTCTGGTTTGAGGCCACATGTGCCGGTTTCCTCACCTTTATTGATGTGGCCCCACTGGTGTGAGGACACTCCTGCCTGGTTCCCATCCACTTGGTGATGGGGGCCCTCTGGTGAGAGCCTGATCCTGGCTGGATTCCTCACCCTTCTGTGAGGTAGACCCTCTGCTGTGAGGTCACTCCTGCCTGGCTGGCACACGTCACCTTGGCGATGTGGGCCCTCAGTTGGGAGTTGGTGCCTGCTAGGAGTCTCCTCCCCTCGGTAATGAGGGCACTCTGGCGTCAGGCCCTAACTCATGGGCTCCCAAAATTTTCTGATGTGCGCCCTGTCGTGCGAGTACACTCCTGCCAGGGTCCCATCCCCATGGGGATGTTGGCTTTCTGCTCTGAGGTCCCAACGGCTGGGTTGCTCACAGTGTCAGAATGTGGGCCCTCTGCTGTGAGTTCACTCCGGCATGGATCCCATAGCCTCGGTGCTCTGGGCCACCTGCTTGGAGCTTCCAACTGCGGGGTTCCTCACCTTTTTATTCTATGGGCCCTCTGTTGTGAGTCTCCTCCTGGATGCCTCACTCCCAGCCCTTTTGTGATGTGTGTCCCCTTATTTGAGGCCACATGTGCTGTGTTCCTCACCTTTGGCTGATGTGGACCCACTGGTGTGAGGACACTCCTGCCTGGTTTCCATCCCCTTGGTGATGTGGGCCCTCTGGTTAGAGTCTGATCCTGGTTGGGCTCCTCACACTTCTGTGAGGTGGGCCCTCTGCTGTGAGGTAACTCCTGCCTGGCTTGCTCCCATTGCCTTGGTGACGTCGGCCCTCTGGTGGCATTTGGAGCCTGCTGGTAGCCTCCTCTCCTCGGTGATGAGGGCCCTCTGGCGTCAGGCGCTAACTGCTGGGTTCCCACATTTTCTGATACGTGTTAAGTTGTGCGAGGACACTCCTGCGAGGTTCCTATCCCCATGGGGATGTGGGTCTTCTGCTCTGAGGTTCCACCGGCTGGGTTGCTCACAGTTTCATGATGTGGGCCCTCTGCTGTGAGTTCACTGTGGCCTGGATCCCATAGACTCCGTGCTCTGGGCCACCTGCTGGGAGGTTCAAACTGCTGGATTCCTCACCTTTTTTATTCTGTGGGCCCTGTGTTGTTAGGCTACTCCTGCTTGCCTCACTCGGAGCACCTTGGAAATGTGGGTCCTCTGGTTTAGGCCACATGTGCTGGGTTCCTCACCTTTCTATAATGTGGCCACACTGGTGTGAGGACACTGCTGCCTTTTTCCGATCCCCTTGGTGATGTGGGCTCTCTGGTGAGAGTCTTATCCTGGCTGGTTTCCTCACCCTTCTGTGAGGTAGACCCTCTGCTGTGAGGTCACTCCTGCCTGGCTGGCACACATCACCTTGGCGACGTGGGCCCTCAGTTGGGAGTTGGTGCCTGCTGGGGGTCTCCTCCGCTCGGTAATGAGGGCCCTCTGGCGTCAGACCCTAACTCCTGGGCTCCCAAAATTTTCTGATGTGCGCCCTGTGGTGCGACTACACTCCTGCCAGGTTCCCAACCCCATGGGAATGTGGGCCTTCTGCTCTGAGGTCCCAACGGTGGGTTGCTCAGTTTCATGATGAGGGTCCTCTGGTGTGAGTTCACTCCGCCCTGGATCCAATAGCCTCGCTGCTCCTGGCTGCCTGCGGGCAGGTTCCAACTGCGGGATTCCTCACCTTTTTTCTTCTATGGGCCCTCTGTTTTGAGACTCCTCCTGCCTGCCTGACTCCCAGCCCCTTGGTGATGTGTGTCCTCTGGTTTGAGGCTACGTGTCCTGGGTCCCTCACCTTTCGATGATGTGGCCCCACTGGTGTGAGGACACTCCTGCCTGGTTCCTATCCCCTTGGTGATGTGGGCCCTCTGGTGAGAGTCTGATCCTGGCTGGGTTCCTCACCCTTCTGTGAGGTGGACCCTCTGCTGTGAGGTCACTCCTGCCTGGCTGGCACACCCCACCTTGGCAACGTCGGCCCTCTTGTGGCAGTTGGAGCCTGCTGGGAGCTTCCTCTCCTCGGTGATGAGGGCCCTCTGGCGTCAGGCCCTAACTTCTGGGCTCCCAAAATTCTCTAATGTGCGCCCTGTGGTGCGAGTACACTCCTGCCAGGTTCCCAACCACATGGGAATGTGGGCCTTCTGCTCTGAGGTCCCAACGGCTGGGTTGCTCACAGTTTCATGATGAGGGCCCTCTGTTTTGTGTTCAGTCAGGCCTGGATCCCATATCCTCGCTGCTCCTGGCCGCCTGCTGGGAGGTTCCAACTGCGGGATTCCTCACCTTTTTTATTCTATGGGCCCTCTGTTTTGAGGCTCCTCCTGCCTGCCTCACTCCCAGCCCCTTGGTGATGTGTGTCCTCTAGTTTGAGGCCACGTGTGCTGTGTCCATCACATTTCGGTGATGTGGCCCCACTGGTGTGAGGACACTCCTGCCTGGTTTCCATTCCCTTGGTGATGTGGGCCCTCTGGTGAGAGTCTGATCCTCTTTGGGTTCCTCACACTTTTGTGTGGTTGGCCCTCTGCTCTGAGGTCACTCCTGCCTGGCTGGCACACACCGCATTGGTGATGTCAGCCCTCTGGTAGCAGTTGGAGCTTGCTGGGAGCCTCCTCTCCTCAGTGATGAGGGCCCTCTGGCGTCTGGCCCTAACTGCTGGGCTCCCCACATTTTCTGATGTGTGCCCACTGGTGCGATGACACTCCTGCTTGGTTCCCTCCCCCATGGGGATGTGGGCCTTGTGCTCTGAGGTCACAACGGCTGGGTTGCTTACAGTATCACGATGAGGGCCCTCTGTTGTGAGTTCATCACTGCCTGGATCCCATAGCCTCGGTGATCTGGGCCGCCTGCTGGGATGTTCCAACGGCTGGATTCCTCACCTATTTTATACAATGGGCCATGTGTTGGGAGGTTAATCCCGCCTGCCTCGCTCCGAGACCCATGGTGATGTGGGTCCTCTGGTTCGAGGCCACATGTGCTGGGTACCTCAACTTTCTATGATGTGGTCCCACGGGTGTGAGGACACTCCTGCCTGGTTCCCAGCCCCTTGCTGTTGTGGGCACTCTGGTGAGGGTCTGATCCTTCCTGGGTTCCTTAGCCTTCTGTGAGGTGGGCCCTCTGATGTGAGGTCACTCCTGCATGGCTGGCTCACGTCGCCTTGGCGACGTGGGTCTTCTGTTGGCCACTGAAGCATACTGGGAGCCTCCTACCCTCTTTAATGAGGGCCCTGGTAAAAACGCATATGCCCTTTTTGACCAAGTGCATCATTGTCGACATTCTGACTCTTTTCCTATACTTTCAGAGGATTTCCCGTCTACCTCCTGAAATCGTAGTCCTGGAATTCTGCC
Source organism: Delphinapterus leucas (assembly GCF_059928025.1). Taxonomy (NCBI): domain Eukaryota; kingdom Metazoa; phylum Chordata; class Mammalia; order Artiodactyla; family Monodontidae; genus Delphinapterus; species Delphinapterus leucas. Next base: position 389,996 of record NW_028322251.1, read on the forward strand.
CCACGTTCAAGTCCTCTTTGTAGCCTTACTTCAATATATTTTTGGATGATAGCTGTCATTTATAACTCTGCAGGTTTGTGAATTACAGTGCCCCTGAGCTCCTTTCTTCAACTCGCTTTCTTGTGAGCTGGCCGCAAAACCGCAGGATTGCTTCAGGCCCTAATCTGGTTCCGGCATGGCATGCTGAGCCTTTGGCTAATTCCTCTTCCTGGTTGGTAATGAGCGTTAAATTTGCCCGTGCAGACACCTACAGCTAGTCTCTCATTGGTTCTCCCTATTCCTGTTCATCTTGCACAGAAATTGCAAACTGAGCCAAACAGGAGGTTAAAGGCACTGACTCTCCAGGTAGGGACAGTGTAAGTAAAGCGTCTGGAATGGTGAACCCGAGTACCAGGGGACGAAAACTGAGACGCATTTAAAAACGTTTCCCGGTCACACGGTGGACCATACTCTGGGATTCCCATGCATGTTTTAGCTGAAGGAAGAATCCCTTAAACCTGGAGAGTTGGGACCCATGGAATGTGTACCATGCAGTATGACTTCAAAGGGTCTGCATTTGCTCACTGAACCTCACCAATGGTATCCGCCCGAAGTGTCCAGCCTTATGTCTCACCCAGCTCTAGGTGTAGATGTGGTAACTCCAGATTCCATCACAAGCCCTGAATGAATTATTTAAGAATTGCTCTCTATTTCACTGTCATTGTGTTTTGTTTTTGTAATTTATTTTGATAATGGGATTTATCGGATTTTCACGGCTGCATTTATGGCGCTGTACACATGCCTGATTCTCTTACGGAGACACATAAATCCATGGGTGTTAAGATTCTTAACTGGCAGGTGTATTCCTAGGCATTGAATATGGGGTGTTTAGTCCATTTCGTTGAGCAAGGAGTAGGTCTTGACTATTAAATAATTGGCTTATGGAACGGTATCTGTTCTAATTTCAATCTCTGGTTTTATACAGCACCCCAACTCACCTTTTCCCTTAAGCAAGCATAAGTTGGTTTTCTAAATTTGAGACCCTGTTCTGTTTTGTAATTCAGTTCATGTGTAGCCAAGTTCACATTCGGTGTATTAGTGATATCTTAATGTTTCTTTTTCTGTGTGACTTATTTCACTTAGAATCATCGTATCTGAATCCACTCATTATGCCGCAACGGGCCTGATGACATAGATTTCATTGCTGAGTGATATTCCATTGTACGTATGTACCACAAATTCTTTATCCATTTTTCGCATTCTGGGATATTTAACTTGTACCGTAGACGAGCTTCTTGTAAACAGAGCCGTCCAAAACTTTGGGGTGGCTGTGTGTTTTTGATTTTAATTTCCCTAAGTTATAGGGCCATAAGTGGAAGTGCCGTAGGCTCCGTTGCTTAGTTTTTTAGGTGTTTTAGGAAACACCGTACATTTCTCCAGAGTGGCTGTTAGCAATTTACATCCCGCCCATCAGCATAACAAGGCTCCCTGTTCTCCATGACCTGTCCTGTCTTTCTGGATTTTACACTTGTTTCAGATGGCCCTTTTGACCGTGGGGCAGTGAGACGTCATTTTAGTGCAGATTTCCTTTACACGCTTGCTTGCTTGGCCAAAAAGAGTGTATGCGTTTTTTCCTGAATATATTCAGGAAAAAACGCATACGCCCTTTGTGGCCAAGTGCATCATTGTGGACATTCTGCCTCTTTTAATATGCTTTAAGTGCAATTCCAGTCTACCGCCTGAAATCGTTTTCCTGAAATTCTGCCCTGCTTTCAAGTCCTCTTCGAAGGCTTACTTTAATACATTTTTCGACGAGAGCTGTCATTCATAACTCTGCAGGTTTGTGAATTACAGTGCCCCTGAGCTCCTTTCTTCAACTCGCTTTCTTGTGAGCTGGCCGCAAAACCGCAGGATTGCTTCAGGCGCTAATCTGGTTCCGGCAGGGCACACTGAGCCTTTGGCTAATTCCCCTTCCTTGTGGGAAACCAGTGTTCCATTTGCCCGTGCAGGCACCTACAGCTACTCTCTCATTGGTTCTCCCTATTCCTGTTCATCTTGCGCAGAAATTGCAAACTGTGCCAAACAGGAAATTAAAGGCACTGACTCTCCATGTGGGGAGAGTGTTAGTAAAGCGTCTGGAACGGTGAACCCGAGTACCAGGGGACGGAACCTGAGATGCATTTGAAAACGTTTCCCAATCACACGGTGGACCATACTCTGGGTTTCCCATGCGTGTTTTAGCTGAAGGAAGAATCCCTTAAGCCTGGAGAGTTGGGACCTATGGAATGGGTACCATGCAGTATGACTTCAAAGGGTCTGCATTTGCTCACCGAACCTCACCAATGATATCAGCCCAAAGTGTCCGGCCTTATGTCTCACCCAGCTCTGGGTGTAGATGTGGTAAATCCAGGTTGCATCACAAGCCCTGAATGAATTATTTAAGAATTGCTCTCTATTTCACTGTCATTGTGTTGTGTTTTTGAAATTTATTTTGATAATGGGATTTATCGGATTTTCACTGTTGTGTATAGGCCGCTGTACACACGCTTGATTTCCTTATGGAGACATATAAATCCATGGGTCTTAAGATTCTTACTTGTCAGGTATATTCCCAGGCATTGAATAAGCGGTGTTGAGTCCATTTCGTTGAGCAAGGAGTAGGTTTTGTCTATTATATATTTGGATTATGGAACGGTATCTGTACTAATTTCAATCTCTGGTTTGATGCAGCACCCCAACTCACCTTTCCCCATAAGCAAGCATAAGTTGGCTTTCAAAATTTGAGACCCTGTTCTGTTTTGTATTTCAGTTCATGTGTAGACAGGTTTACGTTCCGTGTATTAGTGATATCTTATGATCTCTCTTTTTCTGTGTGATTATTTCTCGTAGAATCATCGTACTTGAATCAATTCATAATGCCGCTACGGGCCTGATGACATAGATTTCATTGCTGAGTGATATTCCATTGTACGTACGTACCACAACTTCTTTATCCTTGTTTTGCTTTCTCGGATATTTAACTTGTACCGTAGACGAGGTTCTTGTAAACAGAGCCATCCCAAAGTTTGGGGTGGCTGTTTGCTTTTGATTTTAATTTCCCTAAGCTATAGGACCCTAAGTGGAAGTGCCATAGGCTGTGTTACTTTGTTTCCTACGTGTTTCAGGGAACACCGTACACTTCTCCAGAGTGGCTGTTGGCAATTTACATCGCGCCCATCAGCATAACAAGGTTCCCTGTTCTCCATGACCTGTCCTGCCTTTCTGGATTTTACACTTTTTTCAGATGGCCCTTTTGACCGGGGGGCAGAGAGACTTCATTGTAGTTCATATTTCCTTTACACGCATGCTTGGTTGGCCAAAAAGGGCGTATGCGTTTTTCGCTGAATATATTCAGGAAAAAACGCATACGCCCTTTTTGGCCAAGTGCATCATTGTCGACATTCTGCCTCTTTTCCTGTGCTTTAAGTGCAATTCCAGTCTACCCCCTGAAATCGTTTTCCTGAAATTCTGCCCCGCTTTCAATTCCTCTTCGAAGACTTACTTCAATACATTTTTGGACGATAGCTGTCATTCATAACTCTGCAGGATTGTGAATTACAGTGCCCCTGGGCTTCTTTCTTCAACTCGCTATCTTGTGAGCTGGCCGCAAAACTGCAGGATTGTTTCAGGCCTTAATCTGGTTCCGGCAGGGGACGCTGAGCCTTTGGTTAATTCCTCTTCCTGGTGGGAAATGAGCGTTCCATTTTCCCGTGCAGACACCTACAGCTAGTTTCTCATTGGTTCTCCCTATTCCTGTTCATCTTGCGCAGAAATTGCAAACTGTGCCAAACAGGAGGTTAAAGGCACTGACTCTCCAAGTGGGGAGAATGTTAGTAAAGAGTCTGGGAATGGTGCACCCGAGTACCAGGGGACGAAACCTGAGATGCATTTGAAAACGTTTCCCAATCACACGGTGGACCATACTCTGGGTTTCCCATGCCTGTTTTAGCTGAAGGAAGAATCCCTTAAACCTGGAGAGTTGGGACCCTTGGAATGGGTACCATGCAGTATGACTTCAAAGGGTCTGCCTTTGCTCACCGAACATCACCAATGCTATCAGCCCGAAGTGTCCTGCCTTATGTCTCAACCAGCTCTGGGTGTAGATGTGGTAAATCCAGGTTGCATCACAAGCCCTGAATGAATTATTTAAGAATTGCTCTCTATTTCACTGTCATTGTGATTTGTTTTTGAAATTTATTTTGTTAATGGGATTTATCGGATTTTCACTGCTGCGTTTAGGCCACTGTACACACGATTGACTTCCTTATGGACACATATAAATCCATGGGTCTTAAGATTCTTACTTCTCATGTATATTCCCAGGCGTTGAATATGGGGTGTTGAGTCCATTTCTTTGAGCAAGGAGTAGGTCTTGTCTATTATATATTTGGCTTATGGAACGGTATCTGTGCTAATTTCAATCTCTGGTTTTATGCAGCACCCCAACTCACCTTTCCCCATAAGCAAGCATAAGTTGGTTTTCTAAATTTGAGACCCTGTTCTGTTTTGTAATTCAGTTCATGTGTAGCCAAGTTTACGTTCCTTGTATTAGTGATATCTTATGATGTTTCTTTTTCTGTGTGACTTATTTCTCGTAGAATCGTCGTACCTGAATCCACTCATTATGCCGCTACGGGCCTGATGACGTAAATCTCATTGCTGAGTGATATTCCATTGTACGTACGTACCACAACTTCTTTATCCATTTTTTGCTTTCTCGGATATTTAACTTGTATCGTAGACGAGGTTCTTGTAAACAGAGCCATCCCGAACTTTGGGGTGGCTGTGTGTTTTTGATTTTAATTTCCCTAAGCTATAGGACCCTAAGTGGAAGTGTCATAGGATGTGTTGCTTTGTTTCCTATGTGTTTCAGCAAACACCATACACTTCTCCAGAGTGGCTGTTGGCAATTTTCATCCCGCCCATCAGCATAACAAGGCTTCCTGTTCTCCATGACCTGTCCTGCCTTTCTGGATTTTACACTTGTTTCAGATGGCCCTTTTGACCGGGGGGCAGTGAGACTTCATTGTAGTGCAGATTTCCTTTACCCGCTTGCTTGGTTGGCCAAAAAGGGCGTATGCGTTTTTTCCTGAATATATTCAGGAAAAAACGCATACGCCCTTTTTGGCCAAGTGCATCATTGTCGACATTCTGCCTCTTTTCCTATGCTTTAAGTGCAATTCCAGTCTACCCGCTGAAATCGTTTTCCTGAAATTCTGCCCTGCTTTCAAGTCCTCTTCGAAGACTTACTTCAATATATTTTTGGACGATAGCTGTCATTCATAACTCTGCATGTTTGTGAATTACAGTGCCCCTGAGCTCCTTTCTTCAACTCACTTTCTTATGAGCTGGCTTCAAAACCGCAGGATTGCTTCAGGCCATAATCTTGTTCTGGCCTGGCATGCTGAGCCTTTGGTTAATTCCTCTTCCTGGTGGGAAATGAGCATTCCATTTGCCCGTGCAGACACCTACAGCTAGTCTCTCATTGGTTCTGCCTATTCCTGTTCATCTTGCGCAGAAATTGCACACTGTGTCAAACAGGAGGTTAAAGGCACTGACACTCCAAGCGGGGAGAGTGTTATTATACCGTCCGGAATGGTCAACCCGAGTATCAGGGGACGAAAACTTAGATGCATTTAAAAACGTTGCGCAGTCACAGGGACCATACTCTGGGTTTCCCATGCATGTTTTAGCTAAAGGAAGAATCCCTTAAACCTGGAGAGTTGGGACCCATGGAATGGGTATCATGCAGTAAGACTTCAAAGGGTCTGCATTTGCTCACCGAACCTCACCAGTGCTATCAGCTCAAAGTGTTCCGCCTTATGTCTCACCCAGCTCTGGGTGTAGATATGGTAAATCCAGGTTGCATCACAAGTCCTGAATGAATTATTTAAGAATTGCCTTCTATTTCACTGTCATTGTGTTTTGTTTTTATAATTCATTTTGATAATGGGATTTATCGGATTTTCACTGCTGCGTTTATACCGCTCTACACACGCTTGATTCTCTTATGGAGACATATAAATCCATGGGTTTGAAGATTCTTACTAGTCAGGTATATTCCTAGGCGTTGAATTTGGGGTGTTGAGTCCATTTTATTGAGCAAGGAGTAGGTCTTGACTATTGCATATTTGGCTTATGGAACGGTATCTGTGCTAATTTCAATCTCTGGTTTTATGTAGCACCCCAACTCACCTTTCGCCTTAAGCAAGCATTGGTTGGTTTGCTAAATTTGAGACCCTGTTCTGTATTGTAATTCAGTTCATGTGTAGCCAAGTTTACATTACGTGTATTAGTGATATCTTATGATGTTTCTTTCTCTGTGTGACTAATTTCACTTAGAGTCTTCATACCTGAATCCACTCATTATGCCGCGACGGGCCTGAAGACATAGATTTCATTGCTGAGTGATATTCCATTGTACTTTCGGAGCACAACTTCTTTATCCATTTTCTGCTTTCTGGGATATTTAACTTGTACCATAGATCAGTATATTGTAAACAGAGCAATTCGAAAATTTGGGGTGGCTGCGTCTTATTGATTTTAATTTCCCTAAACTATAGGACCATAAGTGGAAGTACCGTAGGTGCCGTTGCTTTGTTTTTTAGGTGTTTGAGGAAACACCATACACTTCTCCAGAGTGGCTGTTGGCAATTTACATAGCGCCCATCAGCATAACAAGGCTTCCTGTTCTCCATGGCCTGTGCTGCCTTTCTGGATTTTACACTTTTTTCAGATGGCCCTTTTGACCGGGGGGCAGTGAGACTTCATTGTAGTGCAGATTACTTTAACATGCTTGCTTGGGTGGCCAAAAAGGGCGTATGCGTTTTTTCCTGAATATATTCAGGAAAAAACGCATACGCCCTTTTTGGCCAAGTGCATCATTGTCGACGTTCTGCCTCTTTTCCTATGCTTTAAATGCAATTCCAGTCTACCCCCTGAAATCGTTTTCCTGCCATTCTGCCCTGCTTTCAAGTCCTCTTCGCAGCCTACCTTCAATATATTTTTGGACGATAGCTGTCAATTATAACTCTGCCCGTTTGTGAATTACAGTGTCCCTGAGCTCCTTTCTTCAACTCGCTTTCTTGTGAGCTATCCGCAAACACGCAGGATTGCTTCAGGCCCTAATCTGGTTCCGGCACGGCATGCTGAGCCTTTGGTTAATTCCTCTTCCTGATGGGAAATGAGCGTTAAATTTGCCCGTGCAGACACCTCCAGCTAGTCACTCATTCGTTCTCCCTATTCCTGTTCACCTTGTGCGGAAATTGCAAACTGTGCCAAACAGGAGGTTAAAGGCACTGACTCTCCAAGTGGGGAGAGTGTTAGTAAATGGTCTGGAATTGTGAACACGAGTAAAAGGGGACGAAAACTGAGATGCATTTGAAAAGACTTCCCGGTCACACGGTGCACCATACTCTGGGGTTCCCAAGCATGTTTAAGTTGAAGGAAGTATCCCTTAAACCTGGAGAGTTGGGACCGAAGGAATGGGTACCATGCAGTATGACTTCAAAGGGTCTGCATTTGCTTACCGAACCTCACCAATGCTATCAGCCCGAAGTGTCCAGCCTTATGTCTCACCCATCTCTGGGTGTAGATGTGGTAAATCCAGGTTGCATCACAAGCCCTGAATGAATTATTTAAGAATTGCTCTCTATTTCACTGTCATTGTGTTGTGTTTTTGAAATTTATTTTGATAATGGGATTTAGCTGATTTTCACTGCTGCGTTTATGTCACTGTACAAACGCTTGATTCTCTTACCGAGACATATAAATCCATAGGTATTAAGACTCTTACTCATCCCGTATATTCCTAGGTGCTGAATATGGGGTGTTGAGTCCATTTCGTTGACCAGGGAGTAGGTTTTCTCTATTACATATTTGGCTTATGGAACGGTATCTGTGCTAATTTCAATCTCTGGTTTTATGCAGCACCCCAACTCTCCTTTATCCTTAAGCAAGCATAAGTTGGTTTTCTAAATCTGAGACCCCGTTCTGTTTTGTAATTCAGTTCATTTGTAGCCTCGTTTATATTCCATGTATTAGTAGTATCGTATGTCTTTTTCTTTTTGAATTATGTGACTTCGAATGATCATACGTAACTCCTCTGGGGTTGTTACAACTGGCCATATTTCATTGATTTTCAGGCTGAGTAATATTCCACTCTACATAAGTGCCACATCTCTATCCATTTTTTCCCTCCACAGACATATAAATTATATCCTAGTCGAGGATCTTTTAAAGAGAGAGGCGGTAAACATTAAGGTGCCTGTGTCCTCTCCATTTTTGTTTTTCCCAAGATATACGTCCATGAGTGCAAGTGCCCTGTGATCTGTAGCTCATTTTTTAGATGCTTTAGTAAACACAATACACTTATCCAGAGTGACCGTTGGCAATATACATTTCCACTGTATGCCTCACAGGGCTCCCTTTTCTCCTTGCCCTGTCCTGCATTTCTGGTGTTTACACTTTACGAGGAAGGCTCTTCTGACTGATGCGAAGTGATATGTTTTGTAGTATTGATTTCCAGTGCCCACCTGTTTGGTTGGCTAAAAAAGTGTATGCCCTTTTCTTGAATATATACAGAAAAAGACACATTCACCCTTTTTGGCCAACTGCAATGTTGGCAATGTTCAGCCCCTTTTCTTGTGCTTAATGGCGAGTCCTTTCTACCTCTTCCAATCCCTTTTCTGCCATTCTCCATTGCTTACAAGTCCTTTTCTCTGACTTTCCTCAAGACATTTTTCAGTGATAGATATTTTCAACTCTGCAGTTTCGTGAATTTTAGTGTCCCTGAGTTCCATTTTTCAACTTGTGTTTATGGGAACTGGCCACAAAGCAGCGGGATTTCCTCAAGCCCTATTCTGTTTCCATGGGCAACCCTAGCCTTTGGTCAATTCGTCTTCCTGATTGGAAATTAGAGTGACATGTGCCTGTCCGAACACCTAGGACTTGTCTCTCATTGTTCCTCCTCCTTCTGCTTCATCCTCTGGACAAATTCCAAACAGGATGTTGACAGTGCTGACATCTCCAAGTGGGGAGACTGTTTGTAAAGACGCTGGAGGGGTGAACCTGAGCACCAGGAGATGAGGAGATGAGATGCCTTTTCCAAACTCTTCCCGATCAGACGGTATACCATCCTCTGGGTGTGACAGGCATGTTTTAGCTGTAGGAAGTGTCCCATTCATGTGAGGAGAACACCAGGGCTTTTTCAAAATCAGTGTCTCTCCACAGCCCAAACTGGGGAATTTTTTAAGCTACAGCTACACATATGTTCATTAAGGGCTTTGGGAAGTAGGCAGAGTCCAAACTTTAGATGATTGAAGTCTTCAGGATCAGAAGCACTCACCACTGGCTTCCCTTAGGTTCCATTTTAACTGTCATTAATAGATGATGTCAATAAAAACATCTATTTGGTTTCAGATTATTTCCCCTTATAGGTTATTGCAAAATTTTGAGTGTAGTTCCCTGTGCTATACAGTAGTTCCTTGTTGATGATCGATTTTATACATAGCAGTGTGTATGTGTTAATCCCAAACTGTTAATTTATCCCTCCTCCCACCTTTCCCATTTGGTCATAATAAATTATAAGATTTTATACTTCTCAGAAATGGGGGAGCTGAAAGAGAGGTATCATTTTCAATGGAAAAGCATTTAAAACAAGATTGAAGCTTTAACCAAGATTATTAGATGTACATCCTTGGAAAGAAATCACTTCGTTTCTCTAGTATTGACCTGACAAATAAGACCTTTTCACTGAACTTGCTTATAATAAAGTGATGGAAATATCAAATGGAAGTGTTAGAAACATCTTATTTTGCCCGAGCCTTATACACTGTTCTATGTCAATTACAGTTTGGCTCACACATCTGTTCATTGAAGTTACAATGTTCTCAATTTCTGTTACTGATCCTCCAGAGTGGACCCCAACAAGTGTCCCCCTGCCCGGTGTCATTGGAGCCAACAGATTGAGACTGAGTTTGGTTCAGAAGCAAAGGAAACTTTATATTTTGATCAGAGAATGGAGAGGTGAGAGCATGTGCTACCCCGTGGGCTGTGGGCTGGGCTGCTGTGTAGAGATCCTGTCAGAGTCAGTGGGTGGGAGGGGGCGGAGCTCTCGAGGGCCCAGTTGGCTGCAGCTCAGGCTCTATATCGCGGAGTCTGCACTGTGCTCCAGGAGCTGAGGTGTCGACCCAGCCATTCTGCACTAGGAAATCTGGTCTGAAGTGCCGGCTGTTGAACCTCTGTATGTGGGACCCTAGGAGCACGTGAAATTAGACAAAGCACAAAGGATAAAAAAGGTTAGACTTTATTTTATTGCCCGGATTCTATTTTTATCTCCCAGGGATTTTTAAGGGGCTTTGCCTGGGACAAACCCCTCTTCTGCATTTTGTCCCCTTCCTCATTCTTAGAGGGCTGAGGGTGCAGACCCTTCATCTGTAACTGCTGAGTGCTGAGTTAGGAGCCCTCATACTCGTGGGCGAGGGTCAGAACTTCTCCCCAGCAGCCTCCAGGTGACGTTGATTGTCCCCAGGCCTCCTGCCTCCCTGCTTGTCCGCCTGAGCACAAGTATTGGTAGTGTTATAGATTCTAATGACCTTTAAGGGTCCAGGAAGGAGATGTGCAGTGATGCTGTGAGGTCCAGTTTCAACCCGCTCCACATTTGTTCGGCCACCTTAGGCTGACCGTTTCTGCCAGCGTAGATGCTCTGACCAGTAGTCTGTGCTTTCTTCAATTAGGCCCCTGAATTAACGTAAAAACAGCACCAGGTGTCAGGACCCTGCCTGCTCAACTCCCAGACAGTCCAGGGTCAGTGGTGATGAAGGACCATGATGGCCACTGAGTCAACAGCGTTTTGAAGTAAACAGGAATCCAGCCGGTCTTATTGGCCACCATCATCACAGTGTCTGTAGGCTCTTCTATTGTGACAGCGTGATATACATTCCCCCGCCAAGATTATTACCTCCCCTCTGGGTGCAGTACGTCCTGCAAGCAGTAGTCTACTCTTTTGGGACACACTCTTGTTGTTTTATGAGAGAAACCCCAGGTCAAGTGATGGTCACACGAGTCGTCATGGTGCCCCTTTGCCCCGGTTATCTCTCTGGAGGTTGGAGTTGGAGGGCCTCCTCACTCAAGGTCAGTGTGCCCACGGAGCAAACGCTGCAACTTCAGGGCATGGTTGGGGGTTAGGATCACCACGTGGTGTCCTTTTCCCTTAGGAGTCAGGTGGCCTTTTGGGCTGCTGATTTCCAGGTTTTCAGATACTGCCAGTATCTTGGCCAGATGTGGCGGTGGGCCAAGCCCCTTGGTGACCGTAGTTTATCCTACCTGGATGGCATTCTTGCATTGTTCCATTTCAAGTGGTCCCAGGTTTTGCACTAATACTCCAATGGCGATTCACTGTTCACCAGGAATGTAAAGGTCAAAGGGTTTAGCTAAATTAGGGAGTTCCAGGGCAAGGGTCTGAATTGACTGCTCTTTCCATTCTTGAAAGGCCACTTATGGATTCTATTCTAAAGGATCATCATCTTTTCCTTTCAGTGTTTCATATAGAGGCCCAGCTAGTAGACTGTAGTTAGGGATCCAGAAGCAGCAAACCCTGGCCTCCCCAGGAACCCGTAAGCTGTCTTCTAGTTTTAGAAATGGGTAAGGCTGTAAATTGTTTCTTCCCTTTCCTGGGATGGGCTTCTCCGACCTTCTGTGGGAATGAAGCCCAGGCAGGTCACCGTAGTCTGTGATATTTGAGCTTTTTCTTGGACAACTTGTATCCTTTATTGGCTTGGTAGTTCAGAGGTCTCCTTAGTAGGGCTGGCGATCAGAATGTCGTCTGCATATTGAAGGAGTGTTTCCTTTTCCAGAGGTAGAACTTTTAGGTCTTTAGCTGAGCTTTCCCCAGAGATGGTGTGGGAATTTTTGAACCCTTGGTGCAACACGGCCCGGAAGTATTGTTTTAGTTGTATGTTGAGTCCTGCCACTCACAAGCCAAAATTTCTTGTGACTCTGGGACTAATAGAATACAAAAGAAGGCATCATTGAAGACTAATACAGAATACCATGTCCTGGTGGTTGGTAGAATTACCAGCAGGGTGTAGGATTTAGGAACTACTGGAGGTCTATCCTCGGTGGCTTCACTGACTGTCCTGACATCCTTTACCAGGACTCCAGCAGCCCATGGGGCTCTCGAGGTCAGGCCAATCCCAGGATATGGAGCTCACCTGGGCAGGTACCTCACCCCCACCCCAGCCCACGGGGCTCTCGTGTTCATGCCCCTCCCAGGATATGGGGTTCCCTGGGCAGGTTCCCCTGCAGCCCATGGGGCTCTCGTGGTCAGACCCCTCCCCGGATACAGAGCTACCCTTGCAGATACCCTGGCAGGGCTGGGCACACAGGAACCATGCACATCGCCCTCAATTCAGAGCACTCCCAACTCACCTGTCACTCAGATCTAACACAGAGCACCTCAGAGCAGGACTTGAACTAACAAACAGCAGCTCCGACAGGTCTGTGACCCTGGGCATCACTCTGTGTGGCCTCCCTCCACCTGGTCTTCCAGAGACTTCCACTGCACCCGGGGCACCAGGCCTCTGTCTCCACCCACCACCCACCCCTCCTCTCCCTGACTCCTGGGTTCCTCTCATTAGGAGAGGGTTTTCTTGAAGTTGTCTCCCACTCATGGGCCAGATAATATAATTAGAAAACAAGCCAGAGCTGCAGCCCCTTGTCTATCCTGACTCTCAGGAGCCCACACCTGTTCCTTGGACCTGGCCGATTCAGCAAGTTCCAGTTTCTGCAACTGTGAGCCCCTGAGGGGTGATTATTGGCTGGCCTGGGAAGCCTGACCGTGCCGGCCAGCCCTCCCCAGGTGTGCCTGGTTTGAGATCAATATAAACACCGCTCCAGGCAGCAAGAGCCCCTGCAGCTGTGCCTGACGCCATTTTCTCTGCCCTGTCAGCAGTCTCGGCGGTGGACTGGTGGGAGGGAGTGAGAGGCCATGGCTTTGTTGGTGGCCCAGTGTGAGTGGGGCTCTGCTGGACTTTCTGCAGCAGTTGCCAAGATGCCACCTGCTAAAGAAGAGGATGTGTCACCCATACCTGCCGCTGGAATTTCTCCCTGGGCAGAGGTGAGTGAGGAAGAAAGCAGTGGGGGCCGGAACAGCAGGGGTATCTCAGGCAGGGAAATGGAAAACATCCAGAAGAGCACCCAGGGCCAGGACCATCCTGGCTGGCCTGCAGGCACCAAGTCGGCTGGCATGCTCTTGCTCATGTGGCTCCATGGCCCTTCCTCTAGGATTTCATGTCCTTGTACATATTCAGGTGTTTTACCTGGGAAGGGTGGGAACATTTCAGCAGCAGCTGGCCTGGGGCTCGGCCCACGTTTACTCACAGATGCCTCGGCACGGTCCCCCAGCTTTGCAATGAGGATGCTTGTTGTGTGGGGCCTGCTGGCTGAATGGGAGATGATTCCCCAACACTGACCAACTTCAGAATTGTTTACAACTGGAGCAAGTGCCCTGATTCGGTTTTCCTCTGTGTAACTGGTGGGTTCTGTTTTTTTTTCTTTCTTTCGTTTTTGGTTCAAGGTAGATTTTATTCCTCTTTTTTGTATTTACAGATATAAGCATGGAAATAATTTATTCATATAAATACATGTATGTGAAGGGAAGAATATTTTGTCTGTTTTACTTTTTGTAATTTTGAATTTTATTTTATTTTTTTATAAAGCAGGTTCTTTTTGGTTATCTATTTTATACATATAAATGTATACATGCCAATCCCAATCTCTCAACTCCTCCCACCACCACCCCACAACAGCTTTCCCCCCTTGGTGTCCATACGTTTGTTGTCTACATCTGTTGCTCTATTTCTGCCTTGCAAAACGGTTCATCTGTACAATTTTTCTAGGTTCCACATATATGCATTAATATACAATATTTGTTTTTCTATTTCTGACTTACTTCACTCTTTATGACAGTCTGTAGATCCATCAACGTCTCTACAAATGACCCAATTTCATTCCTTTTTATGGCTTACTGATATTCCATTTTATATATGTACCACATATTTATGCATTTGTCTGTCTGTGGGCATTTAGGTTGCTTCCATTACCTGGATATTGTAAATAGTGATGCAATGAACATTGCGGTGAATGTCTCTTTTTGATTTATGGTTTTGTCTGGGTATATGCCCAGTAGTGGCATTGCTGTATCATATGGTAATTCTATTCTTAGTTTTATAAGAAACTCCATAATGTTCTCCACAGTGACTGTATCAATTTACATTCCCAACAATAGTGGAAGAGGGTTCCTTATCTCCACACCCTTTCCAGCATCTGTTGTTTGTAGATTTTCTGATGATGCCCATTCTAACAGGTGTGAGGTGATACACCATGGATGAGTCTATTTCGTTGAGCAAAGAGTAGGTCTTGCCTATTACATATTTGGCTTATGGAACGGTATGTGTGCTAATTACAATCTCTGGTTTTATACAGCACCCCAACTCAACTTTCCCCTTAAGCAAGCATAAGTTTTTATCTAAATGTGAGACTCTGTTCGGTTTTGTAATTCAGTTTATGTGTAGCCAAGTTTACACTCTCTCTATTAGTGATATCTAATGATAATTATCTTACTCTGTGTGACATATTTCTCTATTTCTCTTAGAATCATCATACTTAAATCCACTCAATTTGCTGCTACAGGCCTGATGACATTGATTTCATTGCTGAGTGATATTCCGTTGTACGTAAGTAGCACAACTCCTTTATCCATTTTTTTCTTTCTGGGATATTTAATTTGTACTGGATTCGAGGTTCTTGTAAACACAGCAGCCCTAAATTTTGTGTTGGCTGTGTCTTGTTGATTTTAATTTTCCTAAGCTATAGGGCCAAAAGTGGAAGTGCCCTAGGGTCTGTAGCTTTGTTTTTCAGATGTTTCAGGATACACCATAAACATCTCCAGAGTGTCTGTTGGCAACTTACCTCCCGCCCATCAGCATAACAAGGCTCCCTGTTCTCCATGGCCTGTCCTGTGTATCTGGTTTTTACACTTTTTTCAGATGGCCCTTTTGACGAATGGGAAATGAGACTTCATTGTAGTGCGGATTTCCATTGCTCGAGTGCTTGGTTGGCCAAAAAGGGCATATGCATTTTTTCCTGAATATATTCAGGAAAAACTGTATACGCACTTTTGTCCAAGTGCATCACTGTCAAAGATCTGCCGCTTTTCACATGCTTTAAATGCAATTCCAATCTACCTCCTGAAATATGATTCCTGCAATTCTGCCTCGTTTTCAAGTCCTCTTTGCAGACTTACTTCAATATATTTTTGCCAATAGCTGTCATTTATAACTCTGCAGGTTTGTGAATTACAGTGCCCGTGATTTCCTTTAAAACTCGTTTCCTTGAAAGCTGGCCACAGAACCGCAGGTTTGCTTCAGGCCGTAATCAGGGTCTAACACGTCACTCTGAGCCTTTGGTTAATTCCTCTTCCTGGTGGGAAATTAGAGTTAAATGTGCCCCTCCAGACACCTGCCTCACTCCCAGCCCCTTGGGGATGTGTGTCCTCTGGTTTGAGGCCCCATGTGCTGGGTCCCTCACCTTTCGCTGATGTGGCCCCACTGGTGTGAGGACACTCCTGCCTGGTTCCCATCCTCTTGGTGATGTGGGCCCTCCGGTGAGAGTCTGATCCTGGTTGGGTTACTCACACTTCTGTGAGGTGGGACCTCTTCTCTGAGGTCACTCCTGCCTGGCTGGCACACACCGCCTTGGCGACGTCGGCCCTCTGGTGGGAGTTGATGCCTGCTGGGAGTCTCCTCCCCTCGGTAATGAGGGCCCTCTGGCATCAGGCCATAACTCTTGGGCTCCAAAAATTTTCTGATGTGCGCCCTGTGGCGCGAGTACACTCCTGCCAGTTTCCCAACCCCATGGGAATGTGGGCCTTCTGCTCTGAGGTCCCAACGTTGGGTTGCTCAGTTTCATGATGAGGGCCCTCAGGTGTGAGTTCACTCCGGCCTGGATCCCATAGCCTCGCTGCTCCTGGCCACCTGCTGGGAGATTCCAACTGCGGGATTCCTCACCTTTTTTCTTCTATGGGCCCTCTGTTTTGAGACTCCTCCTGCCTGCCTCACTCCCAGCCCCTTGGTGATGTGTGTCCTCTTGTTTGAGGCCACGTGTGCTGGGTCCCTCACCTTTCGATGATGTGGCCCCACTGGTGTGAGGACACTCCTGCCTGGTTCCTATCCCTTTGAGGATGTGGGCCCTCTGGTGAGAGTCTGATCCTGGCTGGGTTCCTCACCCTTCTGTGAGGTGGGCCCTCTGCTGTGAGGTCACTCCTGCCTGGCTGGCACACCCCGCCAGGGCAACATCGGCCCTCTTGTGGCAGTTGGAGCCTGCTGGGAGCCTCCTCCCCTCGGTGATGACGGCCCTCTTGCATCAGGCCCTAACTGCTGGGTACCCACATTTTCTGATACGTGCTAAGTGGTGCGAGGACACTCCTGCGAGGTTCCCATCCCCATGGGGATGTGGGCCTTCTGCTCTGAGGTCCCAATGGCTGGGTTGCTCACAGTTTCATGATGTGGGCCCTCTGCTGTGAGTTCACTGCAGCCTGGATCGCATAGACTCGGTGCTCTGGGCCGCCTGCTGGGAGGTTCCCACTGCAGGATTCCTCAGCTTTTTTATTCTATGGGCCCTGTGTTTTGAGGCTCCTCCTGCCTGCCTCAGTCCAAGCCCCTTGGAGATGTGGGTCTTCTGGTTTAGGCCACATGTGCTGGTTTCCTCACCTTTCTATGATGTGGCCACACTGGTGTGAAGACAGTCCTGTCTGTTTCTGATCCCCTTGGTGATGTGGGCCCTCTTGTGAGAGTCTTATCCTGGCTGGGTTCCTTAGCCTTCTGTGAGGTGGGCCCTCTGATGTGAGGTCACTCCTGCCTGGCTGTCACACGTCACCTTGGCGACATGGGCCCTCAGTTGGGAGTTGGTGCCTGCTTGGAGTCTCCTTCCCTTGGTAATGAGGGCCCTCTGGCATCAGGCCCTAACTTCTGAGTTCCCAAAATTCTCTGATGTGTGCCCTGTGGTGCGAGTACACTTATGCCATGTTCCCAACCACATGGGAATGTGGACCTTCTGCTCTGAGGTCCCAACGGCTGGGTTGCTCAGAGTTTCATGATGAGGGCCCTCTGTTTTGAGTTCAGTCAGGTCTGGATCCCATAGCCTCGCTGCTCCTGGCCGCCTGCTGGGAGGTTCCAACTGCTGGATTCCTCACCATTTTTATTCCATGGGCCCTATGTTTTGAGGCTCCTCCTGCCTGCCTCACTCCCAGCCCCTTGGTGATGTGTGTCCTCTGGTTTGAGGCCACGTGTGCTGGGTCACTCACATTTCGGTGATGACGCCTCACTGGTGTGAGGACACTCCAGCCTGGTTCCCATTCCCTTGGTGATGTGGGCCCTGTGGTGAAAGTCTGATCCTCTTTTGGTTCCTCACACTTTTGTGAGGTGGGCCCTCTGCTCTGAGGTCACTCCTGCCTGGCTGGCACATCCCGCATTGGCGATGGCGGCCCTCTGGTAGCAGTTGGAGCCTGCTGGGAGCCTCCTCTCCTCGGTGATGAGAGCCCTCTGGCGTCAGGCCCTAACTGCTGGGCTCCCCACATTTTCTGATGTGTGCCCACTGGTGCGATGACACTCCTGCTTGGTTCCCTTCCCCATGGGGATGTGGGCCTTGTGCTCTGAGGTCACAACGGCTGGTTTGCTCACAGTTTCATGATGAGGGCCCTCTGTTGTGAGTTCATCACTGCCTGGATCCCATAGCCTCGGTGCTCTGGGCCGCCTGCTGGGATGTTCCAACTGCTGGATTCCTCACCTTTTTTATACAATGGGCCATGTGTTGTGAGGTTAATCCTGCCTGCCTCGCTCCGAAACTCATGGTGATGTGGGTCCTCTGGTTTGAGGCCACATTTTTTGTGTACCTCAACTTTTGATGATGTGGCCCCATGGGTGTGATGATACTCCTGCGTGGTTCACAGCCCCTTGCTGATGTGGGCACTCTGGTGAGAGTCTGATCCTGGCTGGGTTCCTTACCCTTCTGTGAGCTGGGCCCTCTGATGTGAGGTCACTCCTGCCTGGCTGGCTCACATCGCCTTGGCGATGTGGGCACTCTGTTGGCCATGAAAGCATGCTGGGAGCCCCCTACCCTCTTTAATGAGGGCCCTGAAAAAAGGCATATGCACTTTTTGACCAAGTGCATCATTGTCGAGGATCTGCCTCTTCTCCTATGCTTTAAATGCAATTCCCGTCTACCCGTGAAATCGTTTTCCTGCAATTCTGCCCCGCTTACAAGTCCTCTTCGCAGCATTCTTTCAATATTTTTTTGGGGTATAGCGGTCATTTATAACTCTGCAGGTTTTTGAGTTACAGTGCCCCTGAGCTCCTTTCTTCAACTCGCTATCTTGTGAGCTGGCCGCAAACCCGCAGGATTGCTTCAGGCCCTAAACTGGTTCCGGCACGGCATGCTGAGCCTTTGGTTAATTCCTCTTCCTGGTGGGAAATGAGCATTAAATTTGCCCGTGCAAACACCTACAGCTAGTCTCTCATTGGTTCTCCCTATTCCTGTTCATCTTGTGCAGAAATTGCAAACTGTGCCAAACAGGAGGTTAAAGGCAGTGACTCTCCAAGTGGGGAGAGTGATAGTAAAGGGTCTGGAATGGTGAATCCGAGTAAAAGGGGACGAAAACTGAGATGCATTTGAAAACGTTTCCCGGTCACACGGTGCACCATACTGTGGGTTTCCCATGCATGTTTTAGCTGAAGGAAGAATCCCTGAAACCTGGAGAGTTGGGACCCATGGTATGGGTACCATGCAGTATGACTTCAAAAGGTCTGCATTTGCTCATCGAACCTCACCAATGCTATCAGCCTGAAGTGCCCAACCTTATGTCTCACTCAGCTCTGGGTGTAGATGTGGTAAATCCAGGTTGCATCACAAGCCCTGAATGAATTATTTAAGAATTGCTCTCTATTTCACTGTCCTTGGGTTTTGTTTTTGTAATTCATTTTGATAATGGGATTTATCGGATTTTCTCTGCTGCATTCATCCCACTGTACACAGGCTTCATTCTCTTATGGAGACATATAAATCCATGGGTTTGAAGATTCTTACTAGTCAGGTGTATTCCTAGGCTTTGAATATGGGGTGTTTAGTCCATTTCGTTGAGCAAGGTGTAGGTCTTGACTATTACATATTTGGATTATGGAAAGGTATCTGTGCTAATTTCTATCTCTGGTTTTATGCAGCACCCCAACTCACCTTTCCCCTTAAGCAAGCATAAGTTGGTTTTCTAAATTTGAGACCCTGTTCTGTTTTTTAATTCAGTTCATGTGTATCCAAGTTTACATTCCGTGTATTACTGATATCTTATGATGTTTCATTTTCTATGTGACTTATTTCACTTAGAATCATCGTACCTGAATCCACTCATTATGCTGCGTCGGGACTGATGACAGAGATTACATTGCTGAGTGATATTCCATTGTACGTACGTAAAACAACTTCTTTATCCATTTTTCACATTCTGGGATATTTAACTTGTACCGTAGACGAGGTTCTTGTAAACAGAGCCGTCCGAAATTTTGGGTTGGCTGTGTGTTTTTGATTTTAATTTCCCTAAGCTATAGGACCATAAGTGGAAGTGCCGTAGGCTCCGTTGCTTTGTTTCTTAGGTGTTCCAGGAAACACCATACACTTCTCCAGAGTGGCTGTTGGCAATTTACATCCCGCCCATCAGCATAACAAGGCTCCCTGTTCTCCATTGCCTGTGCTGCATTTCTGGATTTTACACTTTTTTCAGATGGCCCTTTTGACCGGGGGCCAGAGAGACTTCATTGTAGTGGAGATTTCTTTAACATGCTTGCTTGGTTGACCAAAAAGGGCGAATGCGTTTTTTCCTGAATATATTCAGGAATAAACGCATACGCTCTTTTTGGCCAAGAGCATCATTGTCGACGTTCTGCCTCTTTTCCTATGCTTTAAATGCAGTTCCCGTCTACCCCCTGAAATCGTTTTACCGCAATTCTGCCATACATAGAAGTTCTCTTCGCAGCCTTCCTTCAATATATTTTTGGACGATAGCTGTCATTTATAACTCTGCAGGTTTGTGAGTTACAGTGCCCCTTAGCTCCTTTCTTCTACTCGCTATCTTGTGAGCTGGCCGCAAACCCGCAGGATTGCTTCAGGCCCTAATCTGGTTCCGGCATGGCATGCTGAGCCTTAGGTTAATTCCTCTTCCTGGTGGGAAATGAGCATTAAATTTGCCCGTGCAGACAGCTACAACTAGTCTCTCATTGGTTCTCCCTATTCCTGTTCATGTTGCGCAGAAATTACAAACTGTGCCAAACAGGAGGTTAAAGGCAGTGACTCTCCAAGTGGGGAGAGTGTTAGTAAAGGGTCTGGAATGGTGAACCCGAGTAAAAGGGGACAAAAACTGAGATGCATTTGAAAACCTTTGCCGGTCACACGGTGTACCATACTGTGGGTTTCCCATGCATGTTTTAGCTGAAGGAAGAATCCCTTAAACCTGGAGAGTTGGGTCCCATGGAATGGGTACCATGCAGAATGACTTCAAAGGGTCTGCATTTGCTCATCGGACCTCACCAATGCTATCAGCCCAAAGTGTCCAACCTTATGTCTCACTCAGCTCTGGGTGTAGATGTGGTAAATCCAGGTTGCCTCACAAGCCCTGAATGAATTATTTAAGAATTGCTCTCTATTTCACTGTCCTTGTGTTTTGTTTTTTAATTCATTTTGATAATGGGATTTATCGGATTTTCACTGCTGCATTCCTCCCACTGTACACAGGCTTCATTCTCTTACGGAGACATATAAATCCATGGGTTTGAAGATTCTTACTAGTCAGGTGTATTCCTAGGCGTTGAATATGGGGTGTTTAGTCCATTTCGTTGAGCAAGGTGTAGGTCTTGACTATTACATATTTGGCTTATGGAAAGGTATCTGTGCTAATTTCTATCTCTGGTTTTATGCAGCACCCCAACTCACCTTTCCCCTTAAGCAAGCATAAGTTGGTTTTCTAAACTTGAGACCATGTTCTGTTTTGTAATTCAGTTCATGTGTAGCCACGTTTACATTCCGTGTATTAGTGATATCTTACGATGTTTCATTTTCTGTGTGACTTATTTCACTTAGAATAATCGTACCTGAATCCACTCATTATGCCGCCGCGGGCCTGATGACATATATTTCATTGGTGACTGGTATTCCATTGTACGTACGTACCACAACTTCTTTATCCATTTTTCACATTCTGGGATATTTAACTTGTACCGTAGCCGAGGTTTTTGTAAACAGAGCCGTCCGAAACTTTGGGGTGGCTGTGTGTTTTTGATTTTAATTTCCCTAAGCTATAGGACCATAATTGGAAGTGCAGTAGGCTCCGTTGCTTTGTTTTTTAGGTGTTCCAGGAAACACCATACACTTCTCCAGAGTGGCTGTTGGCAATTTACATCCCGCCCATCAGCATAACAAGGCTCCCTGTTCTCCATGGCCTGTGCTGCCTTTCTGGATTTTACACTATTTTCAGATGGCCCTTTTGACCAGGGGACAGTGAGACTTCATTGTAGTGCAGATTTCTTTAACATGCTTGCTTGGTTGGCCAAAAAGTGCGTATGGGTTTCTTCCTGAATATATTCAGAAAAAAACGCATACGCCCTTTTTGGCCAAGAGCATCATTGTCGACGTTCTGCCTCTTTTCCTATGCTTTAAATGCAATTCCCGTCTACCCCCTGAAATCGTTTTCATGCAATTCTGCCCCAATTACAAGTCGTCTTCGCAGCCTTCCTTCAATATATTTTTGGACGATAGCTGTCATTTATAACTCTGTAGGTTTGTGAGTTACAGTGCCCCTGAGGTCCTTTCTTCAACTCGCTATCTTGTGAGCTGGCCGCAAACCCGCAGGATTGCTTCAGGCCCTAATCTGGTTCCAGCATGGCATGCTGAGCCTTAGGTTAATTCCTCTTCCCTGTGGGAAAAGAGCGTTAAATTTGCCTGTGCAGACAGCTACAGCTAGCCTCTCATTTGTTCTCCCTATTCCTGTTCATCTTGCGCTGAAATTGTAAACTGTGCCAAACAGGAGGTTAAAGGCACTGACTCTCCAAGTGGGGAGAATGTTAGTTAAGCCTCTGGAATGGTGAACCCGAGTATAAAGGGAGGAAAACTGAGATGCATTTGAAAACGTTTCCCAATCACATTGTGGACGATACTCTGGGTTTCCCATACATGATTTAGCGGAAGGAAGAATCCCTTAAACCTGGAGAGTTGGGACCCATGGAATGGGTACCATGCAGTATGACTTCAAAGGGTCTGCATTTGCTCACCGAACCTCACCAGTGCTATCAGAACGAAGTGTCCGGCCTTATGTCTCCCCATCTCTGGGTGTAGATGTGGTAAATCCAGGTTGCATCACAAGCCCTGAGTGAATTATTTAAGAATTGCTCTCTATTTCACTGTCATTGTGTTGTGTTTTTGAAATTTATTTTGATAATGGGATTTATCAGATTTTCACTGCTGCGTTCAGGCCACTGAACACACGCTTGATTCTCTTACGGAGACATATAAATCCATGGGTTTTAAGATTCTTACTAGGCAGGTATATTCCTAGGCATTGAATATGGGGTGTTGAGTCCATTTCGTTGAGCAAGGAGTAGGTCATGTCTATTACATATTTGGCTTATGCAATGGTTTCTGTGCGAATTTATATCTGTTTTTATGCAGCACCCAAACTCACCTTTCCCAAAAAGCAAGCATAAGTTGGTTTTCTAAATTGGAGACCCTGTTCTGTTTTGTAATTCAGTACATGTGTAGCCAAGTTTACATTCCGTGTATTAGTGATATCTTATGATGTTTCTTTTTCTGTGTGACCTATTTCACTTAGGATCATCGTACCTGAATCCACGCATTATGCCGCTATGGGCCTGATGACATAGGTTTCATTGCTGAGTGATATTCCATTGTACGTACGTACCACAACTTCTTTATCCATTTTTCGCTCTCTGGGATATTTAACTTGTACCGTAGACGAGGTTCTTGTAAACAGAGCCGTTCCAAACGTTGGGGTGGCTGTGTGGTTTTGATTTTAATTTCCCTAACTATAGGACCATAAGCGAAAGTGCCATAGGCGGTGTTGCTTTTGTTATTTATGTGTTTCAGGAAACACCATACACTTCTCCAGAGTGGCTGTTGGCAATTCACATCCCGCCCATCAGCATAACAATGCTCCCTGTTCTCCATGGCCTGTCCTGCCCCTCTGGATTTTATACTTTTTTCAGATGGCCCTTTTGAGCGGGGGGCAGTGAGACTTCATTGTAGTGCAGATTTCTTTAACATGCTTGCTTGGTTGGCCAAAAAGGGTGTATGCGTATTTTCCTGAATATATTCAGAAAAAAACGCATACGCCGTTTTAGGCCAAGTGCATCATTCTCGCCGTTCTGCCTCTTTTCCTATGCTTTAAGTGCAATTCTAGTCTACCCCCTGAAATCGTTTTCCTGAATTTCTGCCCAACTTCCAAGTCCTCTTCGCAGCCTTCCTTCAATATATTTTTGGACGATAGCTGTCATTTATAACTCTGCAGGTTTGTGAATTACAGTGCCCTTGAGCCCCTTTCTTCAACTCGCTTTCCTGTGAGCTGGCCGCAAAACCGCAGGATTGCTTCAGGCCCTAATCTGGTTCCGGCACAGCATGCTGAACCTTTGGTTAATTCCTCTTCCTGGTGGGAAATGTGTGTTACATTTGCCCGTGCAGACACCTACAGCTGGTATCTCATTGGTTCTCACTTTTCCTATTCATCTTGCACAGAATTTGCAAACTGTGCCAAACAGGAGGTTAAAGGCACTGACTCTCCAAGTGGGGAGAGTGTTAGTAAACCGTGTGGAATGGTGAACCCGAGTACCAGGGGACGAAAACTGTGATGCATTTGAAAACGATTCCCACTCACAGGGAGGACGTTACTCTGGGTTTCCCATGCATGTTTTAACGGAAGGAAGAATCCCTTAATCCTGGAGAGTTGGGACCCATGGAATGGTACCATGCAGTATGACTTCATACGGTCTGCATTTGCTCACGGAACCTCACCAATGCTATCAGCCCGAAGTGTGCAGCGTTATGTTTCACCCAGCTCTGGGTGTAGATGTGGTAAATCCAGGTTGCATCACAAGCCCTGAATTAATTATTTAATAATTGCTCCCTATTTCACTCTCATTGTGTTCTGTATTTGAAATTTATTTTGATAATGGGATTTATCGGATTTTCACTGCTGCGTTTATGCCGCTGTACACACGTTGATTCTCTTACGGAGACATATAAATCCATGGGTTTTAAGATTCTTACTAGTCAGGTATATTCCTAGGCGTTGAATATGGAGTGTTGAGTCCATTTCGTTGAGCAGCGAGTAGCTCTTGACTATTACACATTTGGCTTATGGAACGGTATCTGTACTAATTTCAATCTCTGGTTTTATGCAGCATCCCAACTCACCTTTCCCCATTAGCAAGCATAAGTTGGGTTCCTAATTTCAGACCCTGTTCTGTTTTGTATTTCAGTTCATGTGTAGCCAAGTTTACATTCCGTGTATTAGTGATATCTTATGTTGCTTTAAATGATATCTTATGTTGTGTGTCTTTTTCTTTTGAATTATGTGACTTCGAACGATCATACGTAACTCCTCTGGAGTTGTTCCAACTGGCCGTATTTCTTTGATTTCCAGGCTGAGTAAAATTCCGGTCTACATAAGTACCACATCTCTATCCATTTTTTCCCTCCAGAGACATTTAAGTTATATCCTAGTCGAGGATCATTTAAACTGAGAGGCGGTAAATATTGGGGTGCCTGAGTCCTCTCGATTTTTGTTTTTCCCAAGATATACGTCCATGAGTGCTAGTGCCCTGTGCCCTGTAGCTCATTTTTTAGATGCTTTAGTAAACACAATACACTTCTCCAGAGTGACCGTTGGCAATATACGTTTCCACTATAAGCCTCACAGGGCTCCCTTTTCTCCTTGCCCTGTCCTGCATTTCTGGTGTTTACACTTTATGAGGAAGGCTCTTCTGACTGATGCGAAGTGATATCTTTTGTAGTATTGATTTCCAGTGCCCACCTGTTTGGTTGGCTAAAAAGTGTATGCCCTTTTCTTGAATATATACAGAAAAAAACGCATATACACTTTTTGGCCAACTGCAATGTTGGCAATGTTCAGTCCCTTTTCTTGTGCTTAATGGCGAGTCCTTTCTACCTCTTCCAATCCCTTTCCTGCCATTCTCCATTGCTTACAAGTCCTTTTCTCTGACTTTCCTCAAGACATTTTTCAGTGATAGATATTTTCAACTCTGCAGTTTCGTGAATTTTAGTGCCCCTGAGTTCCATTTTTCAAATTGTGTTTATGGGAACTGGCCACAAAGCAGTGGAATTTCCTCAAGCCCTATTCTGTTACCATGGGCAACCCTAGCCTTTGGTCAATTCGTCTTCCTGATTGGAAATGAGAGTGACATGTGCCTGTCCGAACACCTAGGACTTGCCAGTCATTGTTCCTCCTCCTTCCGCTTCATCCTCTGGACAAATTCCAAACTGTATGCAACAGGATTTTGACAATGCTGACATCTCCAAGTGGGGAGACTGTTATTAAAGACGCTGGAGGGGTGAACCCTAGTACCAGGAGATGAGGAGATGAGATGCCTTTTCCAAACTCATCCTGATCAGACGGTATACCATCCTCTGGGTGTGACAGGCAAGTTTTAGTTGTAGGAAGGGTCCCATTCATGTGAGGAGAACACCAGGGCTTTTTCAAAATCAGTGTCTCTCCACAACCCAAACTGGGGAATTTTTTAAGCTACGGCTACACATATGTTCATTAAGGGCCTTGGGAAGTAGGCAGAGTCCAAGCTTTAGATGATTGAAGTCTTCAGGGTCAGAAGCACTCACCACCGGCTTCCCTTAGGTTCCATTTTAACTGTCATTGATAGATGATGTCAATAAAAATATCTATTCTTTTTCAGATTATTTCCCCTTATAGGTTATTGCAAAATATTGAGTGTAGTTCCCTGTGCTATACAGTAGTTCCTTGTTGATGATCGATTTTATACATAGCAGTGTGTATGTGTTAATCCCAAACTGTTAATTTATCCCTCCTCCCAACTTTCCCCTTTGGTAATAATAAATTATAAGATTTTATACTTCTCAGAAATGGGGGAGCTGAAAGAGAGGTATCATTTTCAATGGAAAAGCATTTAAAACAAGATTCAAGCTTTAACCAAGGTTATTAGATGTACATCTTTGGAAAGAAATCACTTCGTTTCTCTAATATTGACCTGACAAATAAGACAAACCTTTTCACTGAACTTGCTTATAATAAAGTGATGGAAATATCAAATGGAAGTGTTAGAAACATCTTATTTTACCCGAGCCTTATACACTGTTCTATGTTAATTACAGTTTGGCTCACACATCTGTTCATTGAAGTTACAATGTTCTCAATTTCTGTTACTGATCCTCCAGAGTGGACCCCAACAAGTGTCCCCCTGCCCGGTGTCATTGGAGCCAACAGATCGAGACTGAGTTTGGTTCAGAAGCAAAGGAAACTTTATATTTTGATCAGAGAATGGAGAGGTGAGAGCATGTGTTACCCTGTGGGCTGTGGGCTGGGCTGCTGTGTAGAGATCCTGTCAGAGTCAGTGGGAGGGAGGGGGCGGAGCTCTCGAGGGCCCAGTTGGCTGCAGCTCAGGCTCTATATTGCGGAGTCTGCACCGTGCCCCAGGAGCTGAGGTGTCGACCCAGCCATTCTGCACTAGAAAATCTGGTCTGAAGTGCCAGGTGTGGAACCAATGTATGCGGGACTCTAGGAGCACGTGAAATTAGACAAAGCACAAAGGATAAAAAAGTTTAGACCCTATTTTATTGCCCAGATTCTATTTTTATCTCACAGGGATTTTTAAGGGGTTTGCCTGGGACAAACCCCTCTTCTGCCTTTTGTCCCCTTCCTCATTCTTGGAGTGCTGAGGGTGCAGACCCTTCTTCTGTAACTGCTGAGTGCTGAGTTAGGAGCCCTCATACCCGCGGGTGAGGGTCAGATCTTCTCCCCAGTAGCCTGCAGATGACATTGATTGTTCCCAGGCCTCCTGCCTCCCTCTTCGTCCGCCTGAGCACCAGTATTGGAAGTGTGATAGATTCTAATGACCTTTAAGGGTCCAGGAAGGAGATGTGCAGTGATGCTGTGAGGTCCAGTTTCACCCCGCCCCACATTTGTTTGGCCAACTTAGGCTGACCTTTTCTGCCAGGCTAGATGCTCTGACCAGTAGTCTGTGCTTTCTTCAATTAGACCCCTGAATTAACGTAAAAACAGCACCAGGTGTCAGGACTCTGCCCGCTCAACTCCTAGACAGTCCAGGGTCAGTGGTGATGATGGACCATGATGGCCACTGAGTTAACAGCCTTTTGAAGTAAACAGGAGTCCAGCCGGTCTTATTGGCCACCATCATCACGGTGTCTGTAGGCTTTTCTATGGTGACAGCGTGATATACGGTTCCCCCGCCAAGATTATTACCTCCCCTCTGGGTGCAGTAAGTCCTGCAAGCAGTAGTCTACTCTTTTGGGACACACTCTTGTTGTTTTATGAGAGAAACTCCAGGTCAAGTGATGGTCACACGAGTCGTCATGTTGCCCCATTGCCCCTGGTTATCTCTCTGGAGGTTGGAGTTGGAGGGCCTCCTCACTCGAGGTCAGTGTGCCCACGGAGCAAACCCTGCAACTTCAGGGCATGCCTGGGGGTTAGGATCACCACGTGTGGTCCTTTTCCCTTAGGAGGGAGGTGGCCTTTTGGGCTGCTTATTTCCAGGTTTTTAGATACCGCCAGTATCTTGGCCAGATGTGGTGGTGGGCCAAGCCCCTTGGTGACCGTAGTTTATCCTACCTGGATGGCATTCTTGCATTGTTCCATTTCAAGTGGTCCCAGGTTTTGCACTAATACCCCAATGGCGATTCACCTTTCACCAGGAATGTAAAGGTCAAAGGGTTTAGCTAAATTAGGGAGTTCCAGGGCAAGGGTCTGAATTGACTGCTCTTTCCATTCTTGAAAGGCCACTTCTGGATTCTATTCTAAAGGATCATCATCTCTTCCTTTCAGTGTTTCATATAGAGGCACAGCTAGTAGACTGTCGTTAGGGATCCAGAAGCAGCAAACCCTGGCCTCCCCAGGAAGCCCTCAGCTGTCTTCTAACTTTAGAAAGGGGTAAGGCTGAAAATTGTTTCTTCTCTTTCCTGGAATGGGCTTCTCCGTCCTTCTGTGAGAATGAAGCCCAGGCAGGTCACCATAGTCTGTGATATTTGAGCTTTTTCTTGGACACCTTCTATCCTTTATTGGCTTGGTAGTTCAGAGGCCTCCTTAGTAGGGCTGGTGACCAGAATGTCATCTGCATATTGAAGGAATGTTTCCTTTTCCAGAGGTAGAACTTTTAGGTCTTTAGCTGAGCTTTCCCCAAAGATGGTGTGGGAATTTTTGAACCCTTGGGTCAAGACGGCCCGGAAATATTGTTTTAGTTGTATGTTGAGTCCTGCCACTCACAAGCCAAAATTTCTTGTGACTCTGGGACTAATGGAATACAAAAGAAGGCATCATTGAAGACTAATACAGAATACCAAGTCCTGGTGGTTGGTAGAATGACCAGCAGGGTGTAGGATTTAGGAACTACTGGAGGTATATCCTCAGTGGCTTCACTGACTGTCCTGACATCCTTTACCAGGACTCCAGCAGCCCATGGGGCTTTCAAGGTCAGGCCAAACCCAGGATATGGAGTGCAGCTGGGCATGTACCCCACCCCCAAGCTAGCCCACGGGGCTCTCGTGTTCAGGACCCTCCCAGGATATGGTGTTCCCTGGGCACGTCCCCTGCAGCCCATGGGGCTCTCGTGGTCAGGCCGCTCCCAGTATACAGAGCTACCCTTGCAGGTACCATGGCAGGGCTGGGCACACAGGAACCGTGCACATAGTCCTAATTGCAGAGCACTCCCAGCTCACCTGTCGCTCAGTTCTGACACAGAGCACCTCAGAGCAGGACTTGAACTAACAAACAGCAGCTCTGACAGGTCTGTGACCCTGGGCATCACTCTGTGCGGCCTCCCTCCACCTGGTCTTCCAGAGACTTCCACTGCACCCGGGGCACCAGGCCTCTGTCTCCACCCACCACCCAACCCTCCTCTCCCTGACTCCTGGCTTCCTCTCATTAGGAGAGAGTTTTCTTGAAATTGTCTCCCACTCATGGGCCAGATAATATGATTTGAAAACAAGCCAGAGCTGCAGAGCCTTGTCTATCCTGACTCTCAGGAGCCCACACCTGTTCCTTGGACCTGGCCGATTCAGCAAGTTCCATTTTCTGCAACTATGAGCCCCTGAGGGGTGATTATTGGCTGGCCTGGGAAGCCTGACCGTGCTGGCCAGCCCTCCCCAGGTGTGCCTGGGTTCAGATCAATATAAACACCGCTCCAGGCAGCAAGAGCCCCTGCAGCTGTGCCTGACGCCATTTTCTCTGCCTTGTCAGCAGTCTTGGGGCTGGGCTCGTGGGAGGGAGTGAGAAGCCATGGCTTTGTGGTTGGCCCAGTGTGAGTGGGTCTCTGCTGGACTTTCTGCAGCAGTTGCCAAGATGCCACCTGCTAAAGAAGAGGATGTGTCACCCATACCTGCTGCTGGAATTTCTCCCTGGGCAGAGGTGAGGAAGGAAGAAAGCAGTGGGGGCCGGGACAGCAGGGGTATCTCAGGCAGGGAAATGGAAAGCTTCCAGAAGAGCACCCAGGGCCAGGACCATCCTGGCTGACCTGCAGACACCATGTCGCCTGGCATGCTGTCGCTCATGTGGCTCCATAGCCCTTCCTCTAGGCTTTCAAGTCCTTGTACATATTCAGATGTTTTACCTGGGATGGGTGGGAACATTTCAGCAGCAGCTGGCCTGGGTCTCGGCCCACGTTTACTCACAGATGCCTCGGCACGGTACCCCAGCATTGCAATTGGGACGCTTGTTGCGTGGGGCCTGCTGGCTGAATGGGAGATGATTCCCCAACACTGACCAACTTCAGAATTGTTTACAACTGGAGCAAGTGCCTTGATACGGTTTTCCTCTGTGTAACTGGTGGGTTCTGTTTTTGTTTTTTCTTTTTTTCGTTTTTGGTTCAAGGTAGATTTTATTCCTCTTTTTTATATTTACAGATATAAGCATGGAAATAATTTATTCATATAAATACATGTATGTGAAGGGAAGAATATTTTTTGTTTTACTTTTTTAAATTTTATTTTTTTAAATTTGAATTTTATTTTATTTTTTTATACAGCAGGTTCTTTATGGTTATCTATTTTATACATATAAATGTATACATGCCAATCCCAATCTCTCAACTCCTCCCACCACCACCCACCCAACAGCTTTCCCCCCTTGGTGTCCATACGTTTGTTGTCTAGATGTGTTGCTCTATTTCTGCCTTGCAAAACGGTTCATCTGTACAATTTTTCTAGGTTCCACATATATGCATTAATATACAAGATTTGTTTCTCTCTTTCTGACTTACTTCACTCTGTATGACAGTCTCTAGATCCATCAACGTCTCTACAAATGACCCAATTTCATTCCTTTTTATGGCTTAGTAATATTCCATTTTATATATGTACCTCATCTTTATGCATTCGTCTGTCTGTGGGCATTTAGGTTGCTTCCATTACCTGGATATTGTAAATAGTGATGCAATGAACATCACGATGAATGTCTCTTTTTGATTTATGGTTTTGTCTGGGTATATGCCCAGTAGTGGGATTGCTGTATCATATGGTATTTCTATTTTTAGCTTTATAAGAAACTCCATAATGTTCTCCAGAGTGACTGTATCAATTTACATTCCCAACAATAGTGGAAGAGGGTTCCTTATCTCCACACCCTTTCCAGCATTTGTTGTTTGTAGATTTTCTGATGATGCCCATTCTAACAGGTGTGAGGTGATACACCATGGATGAGTCTATTTCGTTGAGCAAAGAGTAGGTCTTGTCTATTACATATTTGGCTTATGGAACGGTATGTGTGCTAATTTCAATCTCTGGTTTTATACAGCACCCCAACTCAACTTTCCCCTTAAACAAGCATAAGTTTTTTACCTAAATGTGAGACTCTGTTCGGTTTTGTAATTCAGTTTATGTGTAGCCAAGTTTACACTCCCTCTATTAGTGATATCTTATGATAATTATCTTTCTTTGTGTGACATATTTCTCTTAGAATCATCATACTCAAATCCACTCAATTTGCTGCTACAGGCCTGATGACATTGATTTCATTGCTGAGTGACATTCCGTTGTACGTAAGTAGCACAACTCCTTTATTCATTTTTTTTCTTTCTGGGATATTTAATTTGTACTGGACTTGAGGTTCTCGTAAACACAGCAGCCCTAAATTTTGTGTTGGCTGTGTCTTGTTGAGTTTAATTTTACTAAGCTATAGGGCCATAAGTGGAAGTGCCCTAGGCTCTGTAGCTTTGTTTTTTAGATGTTTCAGGATACACCATAAACATCTCCAGAGTGTCTGTTGGAAATTTACATCCCGCCCATCAGCATAACAAGGCTCCGTGTTCTCCATGGTCTGTCCTGTGTTTCTGGTTTTTACACTTCTTTGCAGACTTACTTCAATATATTTTTGACAATAGCTGTCATTTATAACTCTGCAGGTTTGTAAATTACAGTGCCCCTGATTTCCTTTCTTAACTCGTTTCCTTGTAAGCTGCCCACAAAACCGCAGGTTTGCTTCAGGCCGTAATCTGGTTCTGGCACGGAACGCTGACCGTTTGGTTAATTCCACTTCCTGGTGGGAAATGAGAGTTAAATGTGCCCGTCCAGACACCTGCCTCACTCCCAGCCCCTTAGTGATGTGTGTCCTCTGGTTTGAGACCACATGTGCTGGGTTCCTCACCTTTCAATGATGTGGCCCCAATGGTGTGAGGAAACTCCTGCCTGGTTCCAATCCCCTTGGTGATGTGGGCCCTCTGGTGAGAGTCTGATCCTGGCTGGGTATCTCACCCTTCTGTGAGGTGGGCCCTCTGCTGTGAGGTAACTCCTGCCTGGCTTGCTCCCGTTGCCTTGGAGATGTAGGCCCTCTGGTGGCAGTTGGAGCCTGCTGGGTGCCTCCTCTCCTCGGTGATGAGTGCCCTCTGGCGTTAGGTTCTAACTGCTGTGCTCCCCACGTTTTTTGATGGGAGCCCAGTGATGCCAGGACACTCTTGTAAGGTTCCCATCCCCATGGGGATGTGGCCCTTCTGCTCTGAGGTCCCAACGCCTGGGTTGCTTACAGTTTCATGGTGTTGGCTCTCTGGTGTTAGTTCACTCAGGCCTAGATCCCATAGCCTCTGTGCTCTGGGCCACCTGCTGCGAGGTTCCAACTGCTGGATTCCTCACCATTTTTATTCTTTGTGCCCTGTGTTGTGAGGCACCTCCTGCCTGCCTCACTCCCCACCATTGGTGATGTAGGTCCTGTGGTTTGAGGCTACATGTGCCGGTTTCCTCACCTTTTAGTGATGTGACCCCACTGGTGTGAGGACACTCCTGCCTGGTTCCCATCCCCTTGGTGACGTGGGCCCTCTGGTGAGAGTCTGATCCTGCCTGGATTCTTCACACTTCTGGGAGGTGGGCCCTCTTCTGTGAGGTCACTCCTGCCTGTCTGGCACACGTCACCTTGGCCACGTGGGCCCTCTGGTTGCAGTTGGAGCAGGCTGGGAGCCTCCTCCCCTCGGTGATGAGGGCCCTCTGGCATCAGGCCCTAACTGCTGGGCTCCCCACATTTTCTGATGTTTGCCCACTGGTGTGATGACACTCCTGCCAGGTTCCCATCCCCATGGGGATGTGGGTCTTCTGCTCTGAGGTCCCAAAGGCTGGGTTGCTCACAGTGTCAGGATGTGGGCCCTCTGCTGTGAGTACCCGCCGGCATGGATTCCATAGCCTTGGTGCTCTGGGCCACCTGCTTGGAGCTTCCAACTGCTGGATTCCTCACCTTTTTTATTCTATGGACCGTCTGTTGTGAGTCTCCTCCTGCATGCCTCACTCCCAGCCCCTTCGTGATGTGTGTCCTCTTGTTTGAGGCCACACGTCCGGGGTTCCACACCTTTCGATGATGTGGCCCCACTGGTGTGAGGGCACTCCTGCCTGGTTCCCATCCACTTGGTGATATGTGCCCTCTGGTGAGAGTCTTATCCTGGTTGGGTTCGTCACACTTCTGTGAAGTGAGCCCTCTGCTCTGAGGCCAATCCTGCCTGGGTGGCGCACCCTGCCTTGGCGACATCGGCCCTCTGGTGGCAGTTGGAGCCTGCTGGGAGCCTCCTCCCCTTGGTGATGAGGGCGCTGTGGCGTCAGGCTTTAACTGCTGGCCTCCCAACATTTTCTGATGTGTGCCCACTGGTGCGATGACACTCCTGCCAGGTTCCCATCCCCAAGGGGATGTGGGCCTTGAGCTCTGAGGTCCCAATGGCTGGGTTGCTCACAGTATCATGATGTGAGCCCTCTGTTGTGAGTTCACTGCGGCCTAGATCCCATAGACTCGGTGCCCTGGGCCGCCTGCTGGGAGGTTCCAATTACTGGATTCCTCACCTTTTTTATTGTATGGGCCCTGTGTTGTGAGGCTACTCCTGCCTGCCTCACTCCGAGGCCCTTGGAGATGTGGGTCCTCTGGTTTGAGGCCACATGTGCGGGGTTCCTCACCTTTCTATGATGTGGCCACACTGGTGTTAGGACACTCCTGCGTGGTTCCAATCCCCTTGGTGATGTGAGCCCTCTGGCAAGAGTCTTATCCTGGCTGGGTTCCTCACCCTTCTGTGAGGTAGGCCCTCTGCTGTGAGGTCACTCCTGCCTGGCTGGCTCACGTCACCTTGGCGACGTGGGCCCTCAGTTGTGTGTTGGTGTCTGCTGGGAGTCTCCTTCCCTCGGTAATGAGGGCCCTCTGGCGTCAGGCCCTAACTCCTGGGCTCTCAAAATTTTCTGATGTGCGCCCTGTGGTGCCAGTACACTCCTGCCAGGTTCCCAACCCCATGGGAATGTGGGCCTTCTGCTCTGAGGTCCCAAAGGCTGGGTTTCTCACAGTTTCATGATGAGGGCCCTCTGGTGTGAGTTCACCCGGCCTGGATCCCATAGCCTCGCTACTCCTGGCCACCTGCTGCGAGGTTCCAACTGCGGGATTCCTCACCGTCTTTATTCTATGGGCCCTCTGTTTTGAGGCTCCTCCTGCCTGCCTCACTCCCAGCCCCTTGTTGATGTGTGTCCTCTGATTAGAGGCCACGTGTGCTCGGTCCCACACCTTTTGATGATGTGGCCCCACTGGTTTGAGGATACTTGTGCCTGGTTCCCCTCCCCTTGGTGATGTGGGCCCTCTGGTGAGAGTCTGATCCTGGCTGGGTTCCTCACACTTCTGTGAGGTGGGCCCTCTGCTGTGAGGTAACTCCTGCCTGGCTTCCCATTACCTTGGTTACGTCGGCCCTCTGGTGGCAGTTGGAACCTATTGGGAGCCTCCTACCCTCGGTGATGAGGGCCCTCTAGTGTCAGGCCGTAACTGCTGGGCTCCCCACGTTTTCTGATGTGAGCCCAGTGATAACAGGACACTCCTGTAAGGTTCCCATCCCCATGGGGATGTGGGTCTTCTGCTCTGTGGTTCCAACGCCTGGGTTGCTCACAGTTTCATGACATAGGCTCTCTGGTGTTAGTTCGCTCAGGCCGGGATCCCATAGCCTGTGTGCTCTGGGCCGCCTGCTGGAAGATTCCAACTGCTGGATGCCTCAACTTTTTTATTCTTTGGGCCCTGTGTTGTGAGGCTCCTCCTGCCTGCCTCACTCCCAGGCCCTTGGTGATGTGGGCCCTCTGGTGAGAGTCTGATCCTGGCTTGATTCCTTACACTTCTGGGAGGTGGGCCCTCTGCTGTGAGGTTACTCCTGCCTGGCTGGCACACGTCGCCTTGGCCACATGGGCCCTCTGGTTGCAGTTGGAGCGTGCTGGGAGCCTCCTCCCATCGGTGATAAGGGCCCTCTGGCGTCAGGCCCTAACTGCTGGGCTCCCCACATTTTCTGATGTGTGCCCACTGGTGCGATGACACTCTTGCCAGGTTCCCATCCCCATGCGGATTTGGGCCTTCTGTTCTGAGGTGCCAACGGCTGGGTTGCTCACAGTGTCTGGATGTGGGCCCTCTGCTGTGAGTTCACTCCGGTATGCATCCCATACCCTCGGTGCTCTGGGCCACCTGCTTGGAGCTTCCAACTGCAGGATTCCTTACCTTTTTTCTTCTATGGGCCGTGTGTTGTGAGACACTTCCTGCCTGCCTCACTTTGAGCCCCTTGTTGATGTGGGTCTTCTGGTTTGAGGCCACATGTGGAGGGTTCCTCGCCTTTCAATGATGTGGCCCCACTGGAGTGAGAACACTCCTGCCTGGTTCCCATCCCCTTGGTGATGTGGGTCCTCTGGTGAGAGTCTCATCCTTGTTGGGTACCTCACAGTTTCTTAAGGTTGGCCCTCTGTCATGAGGTCACTCCTGCCTGGCTGGCACACCCCGCCTTGGTGACGTCGGCCCTCTGGCGGCAGTTGGAGCGTGCTGGGAGCCTTCTCCTATCGGTGAAGAGCACACTCTTGTGTCAGGCCCTAACTGCTGGGTACCCACATTTTCTGATACGTGCTAAGTGGTGAGAGGACACTCCTGCCAGGTTCCCATCCCCATGTGGTTTTGGGCCTTCTGCTCTGGGGTCACAATGGCTGGGTTGCTCACAGTGTCAGGATGTGGCCCCTCTGCTCTGAGTTCAATCCGGCATGGATCCCATAGCCTCGGTGCTCTGGGACAACTGCTTGGAGCTTCGAACTGCTGGATTCCTCACATTTTTTATTCTATGGGCCCTGCGTTGTGAGGCTAGTCCTCCGAACCCCTTGGAGGTGTGGGTCCTCTGGTTTAGGTCCTCTGGTTTAGGCCACATGTTCTGGGTTCCTCACCTTTCTATGATTTGGCCACACTGGTGTGAGGCCACTCCTGCCTGGATCCGATCCCCTTGGTGATGTGGGCCCTCTGGTGAGAGTCTTATCCTGGCTGGGTACCTCACCCTTCTGTGACGTAGGCCCTGTGCTGTGAGGTCACTCCTGCCTGGCTGGCACACGTCACCTTGGCGACGTGGCCCTCAGTTGGGAGTTGGTGCCTGCTGGGAGTCTCCTCCCCTCGGTAATGAGGGCCCTCTGGCGTCAGGCCCTAACTCCTGGGCTCCCATACTTTTCTGATGTGTGCCCTCTGGTGGGAGTACACTCCTGCCAGGTTCCCAACCCCATGAGAATGTGGGCCTTCTGTTCTGTGGTCCCAACCGCTGGGTTGTTCACAGTTTCGTGATGAGGGCCCTCTGTTGTGAGTTCACACCGGCCGGGATCCCATAACCTCGCTGCTCCTAGCCGCCTGCTGGGAGGTTCCAACTGCGGGAATCCTCACCTTTTTTATTCTGTGGGTCCTCTCTTTTGAGGCTCCTACTGCCTGCCTCACTCCCAGCCCCTTGGAGATGTGGGTCCTCTTGTTTAGGCCACATGTTCTGGGTTCTTCACCTTCCTATGATTTGGCCACACTGGTGTGAGGCCACTCCTGCCTGGCTTGCTCCCGTTGCCTTGGTGACGTCGGACCTCTGGTGGCAGTTGGAGCCTTCTTGTACCCTCCTCTCCAAGGTGATGAGGGCCCTCCTACGTCAGGCTCTAACTTCTGGGCTCCCCACGATTTCTGATGTGAGCCCAGTGATGCCAGGACACTCCTGTAAGGTTCCAATCCTCATGGGGATGTGGGCCTTCTGCTCTGTGGTCGCAAGGCCTGTGTTGCTCACAGTTTCGTTATGTTGGCACTCCGGTGTTAGTTCACTCAGGCCTAGATCCCATAGCCTCTGTGCTCTGGGCCGCCTGCTGGGAGGTTCAACTTCTGGATTCCTCACCTTTCTTATACTTTGGGCCCTGTGTTGTGAGGCTCCTCCTGCCTGCCTCACACTGAGCCCCTTGGTGATGTAGGTCTTCTGGTTTGAGACCACGTGTGCCGTTTGCCTCACCTTTTAGGGATGTGGCCCTACTGGTGCGATGACCCTCCTGCCAGGTTCCCATCCCCATGCAGATTTGGACCTTCGGTTCTGAGGTCCCAGCATCTGGGTTGCTCACAGTGTCAGGATGTGGGCCCTCTGCTGTGAGTTCACTCCGGCATGGATCCCAAAGACTCGGTGCTCTGGGCCACCTGCTTGGAGTTTCCAACTGCTGGATTCCTCACCTTTTTTCTTCTATAGACCCTGTGTTGTGAGACATCTCCTACCTGACTCACTCCGAGCCCCTTTTTGATGTGGCTCTTCTGGTTTGAGGCCACATGTGCTGGGTTCCTCACCTTTCAATGATGTGGCCCCACTGGTGTGAGCACACTCCTGCCTGGTTCCCATCCCCTTGGTGATATGGGCCCTCTGGTGAGAGTCTGATCCTGGTTGGGTTCCTCACTCTTTTGTGAGCTTGGCCCTCTGCTCTGAGGTCACCGCTGCCTGGCTGGCACACCCCACCTTGGCGACGTCGGCCCTCTGGTGGCAGTTGGAGCCTGCTGGGAGCCTCCTCCCCTCAGTGATGAAGGCCCTTTGGCGTCAGGCCCTAACTGCTGGATTCCCACATTTTCTAATACGTACTAAGTGGTGCGAGGACACTCCTGCCAGGTTCCCATCCCCATGGGGATGTGGGCCTTCTGCTCTGAGGTCCCAACGGCTGAGTTGCTCAGTTTCATGATGTGGGCCCTCTGCTGTGAGTTCACTTTGTCCTGGATCCCATAGACTCCGTGCTCTGGGCCGCCTTCTGTGAGGTTCCAACTGCTGGATTCCTCACATTTTTTAATCTATGGGCCCTGTGTTGTTAGGCTAGTCCTGCCTGCCTCACTCCGAGCCCCTTGGAGATGTGAGTCCTCTGGTTTAGGTCCTCTGGTTAAGGCCACATGTTCTGG
This sequence comes from Delphinapterus leucas, assembly GCF_059928025.1. Taxonomy (NCBI): domain Eukaryota; kingdom Metazoa; phylum Chordata; class Mammalia; order Artiodactyla; family Monodontidae; genus Delphinapterus; species Delphinapterus leucas. The sequence goes on from NW_028322251.1 coordinate 428,016, forward strand.
GTTCCTCACCTTTCTATGATTTGGCCACACTGGTGTGAGGCCACTCCTGCCTGGATCTGATCCCCTTGGTGATGTGGGCCCTCTGGTGAGAGTCTTATCCTGGCTGGGTACGTCACCCTTCTGTGACATAGGCCCTCTGCTGTGAGGTCACTCCTTCCTGGCTGGCGCACATCACCTTGGCGACGTGGGCCCTCAGTTGGGAGTTGGTGCCTGCTGGGAGTCTCCTCCCCTCGGTAATGAGGGCCCTCTTGCATCAGGCCCTAACTCCTGGGCTCCCATGCTTTTCTGATGTGTGCCCTCTAGTGAGAGTACACTCCCGCCAGGTTCCCAACGCCATGGGAATGTGGGCCTTCTGCTCTGTGGTCCCAACCGCTGGGTTGTTCACAGTTTCGTGATGAGGGCCCTCTGTTTTGAGTTCACACCGGCCGGGATCCCATAGCCTCGCTGCTCCTAGCCGTCTGCTGGGAGGTTCCAACTGCGGGATTCCTCACCTTTCTTATTTTATGGGCCCTCTGTTTGAGACACCTCCTGCCTGCCTCACTCTGAGCCCTTTGTTGATGTGGGTCCTCTGGTTAGGCCATATGTTCTGGGTTCCTCACTTTTCTATGATTTGGCCACACTGGTGTGAGGCCACTCCTGCCTGGTTCTGATCCCCTTGGTGATGTGGACCCTCTGGTGACAGTCTGATCCTGGTTGGGTTCCTCACACTTCTGTGAGCTTGGCCCTCTGCTCTGAGGTCATTCCTTCCTGGCTGGCCCACCCCACCTTGGCGACGTCGGCCCTCTGGTGGCTGTTGGAGCGTGCTGAGAGCCTCCTCGCCTCAGTGATGAGGGCCCTTTGGCGTCAGCCCCTAACTGCTGGGTACCCACATTTTCTACTACGTACTAAGTGGTGCGAGGACACTCCTGCCAGGTTCCCATCTTCATGGGGATGTGGGCCTTCTGCTCTGAGGTCCCAACGGCTGGGTTTCTCACATTTTCATGATGTTGGCCTTCTGCTGTGAGTTCACTTTGGCCTGGATCTCATAGACTCTGTGCTCTGGGCCGCCTGCTGCAAGGTTCCAACTGCTGGATTCCTCACATTTTTTAATCTATGGGTCCTGTGTTGTTAGGCTAGTCCTGCATGCCTCACTCCGAGCACCTTAGAGATGTGGTTCCTGTGGTTTAGGCCACATGTTCTGGGTTCCTCACCTTTCCATTATTTGGCCACACTGGTGTGAGGATACTTCTGCCTGGTTCCGATCCCCTTGGTGATGTGGGCCCTCTGGTGAGAGTCTTAACCTGGCTGGGTTCCTCACCCTTCTGTGACGTATGCCCTCTGCTGTGAGGTCACTCCTGCCTGGCTGGCGCACTTCACCTTGGCGACGTGGGCCCTCAGTTGGGATTTGGTGCCTGCTGGGAGTTTCCTCCCTTCGGTAATGAGGGTCCTCTGGCGTCAGGCCCTAACTCCTGGGCTCCCAAACTTTTCTGATGTGTGCCCTGTGGTGCGAGTACACTCCTGCCAGGTTCCCAACCCCATGGGAATGTGGGCCTTCTGCTCTGTGGACACAACGGCTGTGTTGTTCACAATTTCATGATGAGGGCCCTCTGTTGTGAGTTCACACCAGCCGGGATCCCATAGCCTCACTGTTCCTTGCCGCCTGCTGGGACGTTCCAACTGCGGCATTCCTCACTTTTTTACTCTATGGGCCCTCGGTTTTGAGGCTACTCCTGCCTGCCTCCGTCCCAGCCCCTTGGTGATGTGTGTCCTCTGGTTTGCGGCCACGTGTGTTGCGTCCCTCACCTTTTGATGATGTGGCCCCATTGGTGTGAGAACACTCCTGCCTGGTTCCCATCCCCTTGGTGTTGTGGGCCCTCTGGTGAGAGTCTGATCTTTGCTGGGTTCCTGACCCTTCTTTGAGGTGGGCCCTCTTCTGTGAGGTAACTCCTGCCTGGCTTGCTCCCATGGCCTTGGTGACGTCGGCCATCTGGTGGCAGTTGGAGCCTGCTGGGAACCTCCTCTCCTAGGTGATGAGGGCCCTCTGGCATCAGGCTCTAACTGCTGGGCACCCCACGTTTTCTGACTGAGCCCAGTGATGCCAGCACACTCCTGTAAGGTTCCCATCCCCATGGGGATGTGGGCCTGCTGCTCTGTGGTCCCAACGCCTGGGTTGCTCACAGTTTCGTGATGTTGGTTCTCTGGCGTTAGTTCACTCAGGCCTAGATCCCATAGCCTCTGTGCTCTGGGCCGACTGCTGGGAGGTTCCAACTGCGGGATTCCTCACCTTTTTTATTCTATGGGCCCTGTGTTGTGAGGCTCCTCCTGCCTGCCTCACTCCAAGCCCCTTGGTGATGTAGGTCCTCTCGTTTGAAGCCACATGTGCCAGTTGCCTCTCCATTTAAGTATGTGGCCCCACTGGAGTGAGGACACTCCTGACTCGTTCCCATCCTCTTGTTGATGTGGGCCTTCTGGTGAGAGTCTGATCCTGGCTTGATTCCTCACACTTCTGGGAGGTGGATCCTCTGCTGTTTGGTCACTCCTGCCTGGCTGGCACACGTCGCCTTGGCCACATGGGCCCTCTGGTTGCAGTAGGAGCGTGCTGGGAGCCTCCTCCCATCGGTGATGAGGGCCCTTTCGCGTCAGGCCCTAACTGCTGGGCTCCCCACATTTTCTGACGTGCGCCCACTGGTGCGATGACACTCCTGCCAGGTTCCCATCCCCATGCGGATTTGGGCCTTCTGTTCTGAGGTGCCAACGGCTGGGTTGCTCACAGTGTCAGGATGTGGGCCCTCTGCTGTGAGTTCACTCCGGCATGGATCCCATAGCCTCGGTGCTCTGAGCCACATGCTTGGAGCTTCCAACTGCAGGATTCCTTACCTTTTTTCTTCTATGGGCCGTGTGTTGTGAGACACTCCCTGCCTGCCTCACTCTGAGCCCCATGTTGATGTGGGTCTTCTGGTTTGATGCCACATGTGGTGGGTTCCTCGCCTTTCAATGATGTGGCCCCACTGGAGTGAGAACACTCCTGCCTGGTTCCCATGCCCTTGGTGATGTGGGGTCTCTGGTGAGAGTCTCATCCTGGTTGGGTTCCTCACAGTTCCGTAAGGTTGGCCCTCTGCCCTGAGGTCACTCCTGCCTGGCTGGCACACCCTGCCTTGGTGTCGTCAGCCCTCTGGCGGCAGTTGGAGCATGCTGGGAGCCTTCTCCTCTCGGTGATGAGGACCCTCTGGTTCAGGCCCTAACTGCTGGGTACCCACATTTTCTGATACGTGCTAAGTGGTGAGAGGACACTCCTGCCAGGTTCCCATCCCCATGCGGTTTTGGGCCTTCTGCTCTGGGGTCACAACGGCTGGGTTGCTCACAGTGTCAGGATGTGGTTCCTCTGCTGTGATTTCACTCCAGCATGGATCCCATAGCCTCGGTGCTCTGGGACAACTGCTTGGAGCTTCCAACTGCTGGATTCCTCACCTTTTTTCTTCTATGTGCACTGTGTTGTGAGACACCTCCTCCCTGCCTCACTCCGAGCCCCTTTTTGATGTGGGTCTTCTGGTTCGAGGCCACATGTGCTGGGTTCCTCACCTTTCAATGATGTGGCCCCACTCGTCTCAGAACACTCCTGCCTGGTTCCCATCGCCTTGGTGATGTGGGCCCTCTGGTGAGAGTCTGATCCTGCTTGGGTTCCTCACACTTCCGTGAGCTTGGCCCTCTGCTCTCAGGTCACACCTGCCTGGCTGGCACAAACCGCCTTGGTGATGTCGGCCCTCTGGCGGTAGTTGGAGCGTGCTGGGAACCTCCTCTCCTCGGTGATGAGGGCACTGTAACGTCAGACCCTAACTGCTGGGTACCCACATTTTCTGATACGTACTAAATGGTGCGAGGACACTCCTGCCAGGTTCCCATCCCCATGGGGATGCGGGACTTCTACTCTGATGTCCAAACGGCTGGGTTGCTCAAAGTTTCATGATGTTGGCCCTCTGCTGTGAGTTCACAGTGGCCTGGATCCCATAGACTGGGTGCTGTGGGCCACCTGCTGGGAGGTTCCAACTGCAGGATTCCTCACATTTTTTATTCTATGGGCCCTGCATTTTGAGGCTAGTCCTGCCTGCTTCACTCCGAGCCCCTTGGAGATGTGGGTCCTCTGGTTTAGGCCATATGTTCTGGGTTCCTCACTTTTCTATGATTTGGCCACACTGGTGTAAGGCCACTCCTGCATGGTTCTGATCCCCTTGGTGATGTGGGCACTCTGGTGAGAGTCTTATCCTGGCTGCGTTCCTCCCCCTTCTGTGACGTAGGCCCTCTGCTGTGAGGTCACTCCTGCCTGGCTGACGCACGTCAACTTGGCAACGTGGGCCCTCAGTTGGGAGTTGGTGACTGCTAGGAGTCTGCTCCCATCGGTAATTAGGGCCATCTGGCGTCAGGCCCTAACTCCTGGGCTCCCAAAATTTTCTGAGGTGTGCCCTGTGGTGCGAGTACACTCCTGCCAGGTTTCCAACCCCACCGGAATGTGGGCCTTCTGTTCTGTGGTCCCAACAGCTGTGTTGTTCACAGTTTCATGGTGAGGGCCCTCTGTTGTGAGTTCACACCGGCCGGGATCCCATAGCCTCGCTGCTCCTTGCCGCATGCTAGGAGGTTCCAACTGCGGGATTCCTCACATTTTTTATTCTATGGGTCCTCTGTTTTGAGGCTCCTCTTTCCTGCCTCACTCCCAGCCCCTTGTTGATGTGTGTCCTCTGATTAGAGGCCACGTGTGCTGGGTCCCTCAACTTTTGATGATGTGGCTCCACTGGTGTGAGGATACTTGTGCCTGGTTCCCCTCCCCTTGGTGATATGGGCCCTCTGGTGAGAGTCTGATCCTGGCTGGGTTCCTCACACTTCTGTGAGGTGGGCCCTCTGCTCTGAGGTCATTCCTTCCTGGCTGGCCCACCCCACCTTGGCGACGTCGGCCCTCTGGTGGCTGTTGGAGTGTGCTGGGAGCCTCCTCGTCTCAGTGATGAGGGCCCTTTGGCGTCAGCCCCTAACTGCTGGGTACCCACATTTTCTACTACGTACTAAGTGGTGCAAGGACACTCCTGCCAGGTTCCCATCTTCATGGGGATGTGGGCCTTCTGCTCTGAGGTCCCAACGGCTGGGTTGCTCAGAGTTTCATGATGAGGGCCCTCTGTTTTGAGTTCAGTCAGGTCTGGATCCCATAGCCTCGCTGCTCCTGGCCGCCTGCTGGGAGGTTCCAACTGCTGGATTCCTCACCATTTTTATTCCATGGGCCCTCTGTTTTGAGTCTCCTCCTGCCTGCCTCACTCCCAGCCCCTTGGTGATGTGTGTCCTCTGGTTTGAGGCCACATGTGCTCTGTTCCTCAACTTTCGATGATGTGGTCCCACTGGTGTGAGGACACTCCTGCCTGGTTCCCATCCTCTTGGTGATGTGGGCCCTCTGGTGAGAGTCTGATCCTGGCTGGGTACCTCACCCTTCTGTGAGGTGGGCCCTCTGTCATGATGTCACTCCTGCCTGGCTGGCACACGTCGCCTTGGTGACATGGGCTCTCTGTTGGCCATTGGAGTGTGCTGGGAGCCTCCTCCCCTCTTTAATGAGGGCCCTGGATAAAACGCATATGCCCTTCTTGGCCAAGTGCATCATTGTCGACGTACTGCCTCTTTTCCTATGCTTTAAATGCAATTACTGTCTACCTCCTGAAATCGGTTTCCTGAAATTCTGCCCCACTTTCAAGTCTGCTTCGCAGCCTTACTTCAATATATTTTTGGAAGATAGCTGTCATTGATAACTGCAGATTTGTGAATGACAGTGCCCCTGAGCTCCTTTCTTCAAATCGCTTTCTTGTGAGCTCGCCGCAAACCCGCAGGATTGCTTCAGGCCCTAATCTGGTTCCGGCACGGCATGCTGAGCGTTTGGTTAATTCCTCTTCCTGGTTGGAAATGAGCGTTAAATTTGCCCGTGCAGACACCTACAGCTAGTCTCTCATTGGTTCTCCCTAATCCTGTTCATCTTGCCCAGAAATTGCAAACTGTGCCAATCAGCAGGTTAAAGGCACTGACTCTCAAAGTGGGGAGAGTGTTAGTAAACGGTCTGGAATTGTGAACCCGAGTAAAAGGGGACAAAACTTGAGATGCATTTGAAAACGTTTCCCGGTCACACGGTGCACCATACTGTGGGTTTTCCATGCATGCTTTAGCTGAAGGAAGAATCGCTTAAACCTGGAGATTTGGGACCCATGGAATGGGTACCATGTAGCATGACTTCAAATGGTCTGCATTTGCTCATCGAACCTCACCAATGCTATCAGCCCGAAGTGTCCAACCTTATGTGTCACTCAGCTCTGGGTGTAGATGAGGTAAATCCAGATTGCATCACAAGCCCTGAATGAATTATTTAAGAATTGCTCTCTATTTCACTGTCATTGTGTTTTGTTTTTGTAATTCATTTTGATAATGGGATTTATCGGATTTTCTCTACTGCCTTCATGCAGCTGTACACACGCTTGATTCTCTTATGGAGACATATAAATCCATGGGTTTGAAGATTCTTACTAGTCAGGTGTATTCTTAGGCGTTGAATATAGGGTGTTTAGCCCATTTCGTTGAGCAAGTGTTAGGTCTTGACTATTACATATTTGACGTATGGAATGGTATCTGTGCTAATTTCTATCTCTGGTTTTATGCAGCACCCCAACTCACCATTCCCCTTAAGCAAACATAAGTTGGTTTTCTAAATTTGAGACACTGTTCTGTTTTGTAATTCAGTTCACGTGTAGCCAAGATTATATTCGGTGTATTAGAGATAACTTATGATGTTTCATTTTCTGTGTGACTTATTTCTCTTAGAATCATTGTACCTGAATCCACTCATTATGCCACGACGGGCCAGGTGACATAGATTTCATTGGTGAGTGATATTCCATTGTACGTACGTACCACAACTTCTTTCTCCATTTTTCGCTTTCTGGGATATTTAACTTGTACCGTAGACGAGGTTCTTGTAAACAGAGCCGTCTGAAACTTTGGGGTGGCTGTGTGTTTTTGATTTTAATTTCCCTATGCTATAGGACCATAAGTGGAAGTGCCGCAGGCTCTGTTGCTTTGTTTTTTAGGTGTTTCAGGAAACACCATACACTTCTCCAGAGTGGCTGCTGGCAATTTACATCCCACCCATCAGTATAACAAGGCTCCCTGTTCTCCATGGCCTATGCTGCATTTTGGATTTTACACTTTTTTCAGATGGCCCTTTTGACCAGGGGGCAGTGAGACTTCATTGTAGTGCAGATTTCTTTAACATGCTTGCTTGGTTGGCCAAAAAGGGCGTATGCGTTTTTTCCTGAATATATTCAGGAAAAAACGCATACGCCCTTTATGGCCAAGTGCATCATTGTCGACGTTCTGCCTCTTTTCCTATGCTTTAAATGCAATTCCAGTCTTCCCCATGAAATCGTTTTCCTGCAATTCTGCCCCGCTTTCAAGTCCTCTTCGCAGCCTTCCTTCAATATATTTTTGGACGATAGCTGTCATTTATAACTCTGCAGGTTTGTGAATTACAGTGCCCCTGAGCTCCTTTCTTCAATTCGCTTTCTTGTGAGCTGGCCACAAACCCGCAGGAATGCTTCAGGCCCTAATCTGGTTCCGGCACGGCATGCTGAGCGTTTGGTTAATTCCTCTTCGTGGTTGGAAATGAGCGTTAAATTTTCCCGTGCAGATACCTACAGCTAGTCTCTCATTGGTTCTCCCTATTCCTGTACTTCTTGCGCAGAAATTGCAAACTGTGCCAAACAGGAGATTAAAGGCACTGACTCTCCAAGTGGGGAGAGTGTTAATAAAGGGTCTGGAATTGTGAAGACGAGTAAAAGGGGACAAAAACTGAGATGCATTTGAAAATGTTTCCCGCTCACACGGTGCACCATACTGTGGGTTTTCCATGCATGCTTTAGCTGAAGGAAGAATCGCTTCAACCTGGAGAGTTGGGATCCATGGAATGGGTACCATGTATTATGACTTTAAATGGTCTGCATTTGCTCATCGAACCTCACCAATGCTATCAGCCCGAAGTGTCCAACCTTATGTCTCATTCAGCTCTGGGTTTAGATGAGGTAAATCCAGGTTGCATCAGAAGCACTGAATGAATTATTTACGAATTGCTCTCTATTTCACTGTCATTGTGTTTTGTTTTTGTAATTCATTTTGATAATAGGATTTATCGGATTTTCTCTGCTGCCTTGATGCAGCTGTACACACGCTTGATTCTCTTATGGAGACATATAAATCCATGTGTTTGAAGATTCTTACTAGTCAGGTGTATGCCTAGGTGTTGAATATAGGGTGTTTAGCCAATTTTGTTGAGCAAGGGGTAGGTCTTGACTATTACATATTTGACGTATTATATGGTATCTGTGCTAATTTCTATCTCTGGTTTTATGCAGCACCCCAACTCATCTTTCCTCTTAAGCAAACATAAGTTGGTTTTCTAAATTTGAGACCCTGTTCTGTTTTGTAATTCAGTTTATATGTAGGCAAGATTACATTCGGTGTATTAGTGATATCTTATGATGTTTCATTTTCTGTGTGACTTATTTCACTTAGAATCATCGTACCTGAATCCACTCATTATGCCACGACGGGCCAGATGACATAGATTTCATTGGTGAGTGATATTTCATTGTACGTACGTACCACCACTTCTTTATCCATTTTTCGCTTTCTGGGATATTTAACTTGTACCGTAGACGAGGTTCTTGTAAACAGAGCCATCTGAAACTTTGGGGTGGCTGTGTGTTTTTTATTTTAATTTCCCTGAACTATAGGACCATAAGTGGAAGTGCCGTAGGCTCCCTTGCTTTGTTTTTTGGGTGTTTCAGGAAACAACATACACTTCTCCGGAGTGGCTCTTGGCAATTTACATCCCACCCATCAGCATAACAAGGCCCCCTTTTCTCCATGGCCTGTGCTGCTTTTCTGGATTTTACACTTTTTTCAGATGGCCCTTTTGAGCGGGGGGCTGTGAGACTTCATTGTAGTGCAGATTTCTTTAACATGCTTGCTTGGTTGGCCAAAAAGTGCGTATGCGTTTTTTCCTGAATATATTCAGGAAAAAACGCATACGCCCTTTTTGGCCAAGTGCATCATTGTCGACGTTCTGCCTCTTTTCCTATGCTTTAAATGCAATTCCAGTCTACCCCCTGAAATCGTTTTCCTGCAATTCTGCCCCGCTTTCAAGTCCTCTTCGCAGCCTTCCTTCAATATATTTTTGGACGATAGCTGTCATTTATAACTCTGCAGGTTTGTGAATTAGAGTGCCCCTGAGCTCTTTTCTTCAAATCGCTTTTTTGTGAGCTGGCCGCAAAACCGCAGGATTGCTTCAGGCCCTAATCTGCTTCCGGCACGGCATGCTGAGCGTTTGGTTAACTCCTCTTCCTGGTTGGAAATGAGCGTTAAATTTGCCCGTGCAGACACCTACAGCTAGTCTCTCATTTGTTCTCCCTATTCCTGTTCATCTTGCGCAGAAATTGCAAACTGTGCCAAACAGCAGGTTAAAGGCCCTGACTCTCCAAGTGGGGAGAGTGTTAGTAAAGGGTCTGGAATTGTGAACCCGAGTAAAAGGGGACGAAAACTGAGATGCATTTGAAAACGTTTCCAGGTCACACGGTGCACCATACTGTGGGTTTCCCATGCATGTTTTAGCTGAAGGAAGAATCGCTTAAACCTGGAGAGTTGAGAACCATGGAATGTGTACCATGTATTATGACTTCAAATGGTCTGCATTTGCTCATCGAACCTCACCAATGCTATCAGCCCGAAGTGTTCAACCTTATGTCTCACTCAGCTCTGGGTTTAGATGAGGTAAACCCAGGTTGCATCACAAGCCCTGAATGAATTATTTAAGAATTGCTCTCTATTTCACTGTCATTGTGTTTTGTTTTTGTTATTCATTTTGATAATAGGATTTATCGGATTTTCTCTGCTGCCTTCATGCAGCTGTACACACGCTTGATTCTCTTATGGAGACATATAAATCCATGGGTTTGAAGATTCTTACTAGTCAGGTGTATTCCTAGGCGTTGAATATAGGGTGTTTAGCCCATTTCGTTGAGCAAGGGGTAGGTCTTGACTATTACGTATTTGACTTATGGAATGGTATCTGTTCCAATTTCTAACTCTGGTTTTATGCAGGACCCCAACTCACCTTTCCCCTTACGCAAACATAAGTCGGTTTTCTAAATTTGAGACCCTGTTCTGTTTTGTAATTCAGTTCACGTGTAGCCAAGATTACATTCGGTGTATTAGTGATATCTTATGATGTTTCAATATCGGTTGACTTATTTCACTTAGAATCATAGTACCTGAATCCACTCATTATGCCACGACGGGCCAGATGACATAGATTTCATTGGTGAGTGATATTCCATTGTACGAACGTACCACAACTTCTTTATCCATTTTTCACTTTCTGGGATATTTTACTTGTACCGTAGACGAGTTTCTTGTAAACAGAGGCGTCTGAAACTTTAGGGTGGCTGTGTGTTTTTGATTTTCATTTCCCTAAGCTATAGGACCATAAGTGGAAGTGCCGCAGACTCCTTTGCTTTGTTTTTTAGGTGTTTCAGGAAACACCATACACTTTTCCAGAGTGGCTCTTGGCAATTTACATCCCACCCATCAGCATAACAAGGCCCCCTGTTCTCCATGGCCTGTGCTGCATTTCTGCATTTTACACTTTTTTCAGATGGCCCTTTTGAACGGGGGCAGTGAGACTACATTGTACTGCAGATTTCTTTAACATGCTTGCTTGGTTGGCCAAAAAGGGCGTATGCGTTTTTTCCTGAATATATTCAGGAAAAAACGCATACGCCCTTTTTGGCCAAGTGCATCATTGTGGACGTTCTGCCTCTTTTCCTATGCTTTAAATGCAATTCCACTCTACCCCCTGAAATCGTTTTCCTGCAATTCTGCCCCGCTTTGAAGTCCTCTTCGCAGCCTTCCTTCAATATATTTTTGGACGGTAGCTGTTATTTATAACTCTGCAGGTTTGTGAATTACAGTGCCCCTGAGCTCCATTCTTCAAATCGCCTTCTTGTGAGCTGGCCGCAAACACGCAGGATTGCTTCAGGACCTAATCTGGTTCCGGCACGGCATGCTGAGCCTTTTGTTAATTCCTCTTCCTGGTGGGAAATGAGCGTTAAATTTACCCCTGCAGACACCTACAGCTAGTCTCTCATTGGTTCTCCCTATTCCTGTTCATCTTGCGCAGAAATTGCAAATTGTGCCAAACAGGAGTTTATAGGCACTGACTCTCCAAGTGGGGAGAGTGTTAGTAAAGGGTCTGGAATTGTGAACCCAAGTAAAAGGGAACAAAAACTGAGATGCATTTGAAAATGTTTCCGGGTCACCCGGTGCACCATACTGTGGGTTTCCCATGCATGCTTTAGCTGAAGGAAGAATCGCTTAAGCCTGGAGAGTTGGGACCCATGGAATGGGTACCATGTAGTATGACTTCAAATGGTCTGCATTTGCTCATCGAACCTCACCAATGCTATCAGCCCGAAGTGTCCAACCTTATGTCTCACTCAGCTCTGGGTGTAGATGAGGTAAATCCAGGTTGCATCACAAGCCCTGAATGAATTATTTAAGAATTGCTCTCTATTTCACTGTCATTGTGTTTTGTTTTTGTAATTCATTTTGATAATGGGATTTATCGGATTTTCTCTGCTGCCTTCATGCAGCTGTACACACGCTTGATTCTCTTATGGAGACATATAAATCCATGGGTTTGAAGATTCTTTCTAGTCAGGTGTATTCCTAGGCGTTGAATATAGGGTGTTTAGCGCATTTCGTTGAGCAAGGGGTAGGTCTTGACTATTACATATTTGACGTATGCAATGGTATCTGTGCTAATTTCTATCTCTGGTTTTATGCAGCACCCCAACTCACCTTTCCCGTTAAGCAAACATAAGTTGGTTTTCTAAATTTGAGTCCCTGTTCTGTTTTGTAATTCAGTTCATGTGTAGCCAAGATTACATTCCATGTATTAGTGATATCTTATGATGTTTCATTTTCTGTGTGACTTATTTCACTTAGATTCATCGTACCTGAATCCACTCACTATGCCACGACGGGCCAGATGACATAGATTTCATTGGTGAGTGATATTCCATTGTACGTACGTACCACAACTTCTTTATCCATTTTTCGCTTTCTGGGATATTTAACTTGTACCGTAGACGAGGTTCTTGTAAACAGAGCCGTCTGAAACTTTGGGGTGGCTGTGTGGTTTTGATTTTAATTTCCCTAAGCTATAGGACCATAAGTGGAAGTGCCATAGGCTCCGTTGCTTTGTTTTTTAGGTGTTTCAGAAAACACCATACACTTCTCCAGAGTGGCTCTTGGCAATTTACATCCCACCCATCAGCATAACAAGGCTCCCTGTTCTCCATGGCCTGTGCTGCATTTCTGGATTTTACACTTTTTTCAGATGGCCCTTTTGACCGGGGGGCAGTGAGACTTCATTGTAGTGCAGATTTCTTTAACATGCTTGCTTGGTTGGCCAAAAAGTGCGTATGCGTTTTTTTCTCAATATATTCAGGAAAAAACGCATATGCCCTTTTTGGCCAAGTGCATCATTGTCGACGTTCTGCCTCTTTTCCTATGCTTTAAATGCAATTCCAGTCTACCCCCTGAAATCGTTTTCCTGCAATTCTGCCCCGCTTTCAAGTCCTCTTCGCAGCCTTCCTTCAATATATTTTTGGACGATAGCTGTCATTTATAACTCTGCAGGTTTGTGAATTACAGTGCCCCTGAGCTCTTTTCTTCAAATCGCTTTCTTGTGAGCTGGCGGCAAACCCGCAGGATTGCTTCAGGCCCTAATCTGGTTCCGGCACGGCATGCTGAGCGTTTGGTTAATTCCTGTTCCTGGTTGGAAATGAGCGTTAAATTTGCCCATGCAGACACCTACAGCTAGTCTCTCATTGGTTCTCCCTAGTCTTGCGCAGAAATTGCAAACTGTGCCAAACAGCAGGTTAAAGGCACTGACTCTCCAAGTGGGGAGAGTTTAATAAAGGGTCTGGAAGTTTAAACCCGAGTAAAAGGGGACGAAAACTGAGATGCATTTGAAAACGTTTCCCAGTCACACGGTGCACCCTACTGTGGGTTTCCCATGCATGTTTTCGCTGAAGGAAGAATCGCTTAAACCTGGAAGGTTGGGATCCATGGAATGGGTACCATGCAGTATGACTTCAAAGGGTCTGCATTTGCTCATCGAACCTCACCAATGCTATCAGCCCGAAGTGTCCAAGCTTATGTCTCACTCAGCTCTGGGTGTAGATGAGGTAAATCAAGGTTACATCACAAGCCCTGAATGAATTATTTAAGAATTGCTCTCTATTTCACTGTCATTGTGTTTCGTTTTTGTAATTCATTTTGATAATGGGATTTATCGGATTTTCTCTGCTGCATTCATGCAGCTGTACACAGGCTTGATTCTCTTATGGAGAGATATAAATCCATGGGTTTGAAGATTCTTACTAGTCAGGTGTATTCCTAGGTGTTGAATATAGGGTGTTTAGCGCATTTCGTGGAGAAAGGGGTAGGTCTTGACTATTACATTTTTTTTTTTTTTTTTTTTTTTGCTGTACACGGGCCTCTCAGTGTTGTGGCCTCTCCCGTTGCGGAGCACAGGCTCCGGATGCGCAAGCTCAATGGCCATGACTCACGAGGCCAGTAGCTCCGCGGCATGTTGGATCCTCTCGGACCGGGGCACGAACCCGCGTCCCCTGCATCGGCAGGCGGACTCTCAACCACTGCACAACCAGGGAAGCCCCCTTGACTATTACATATTTGACGTATGGAATGGTATCTGTGCTAATTTCTATCTCTGGTTTTATGCAGCACCCCAACTCACCTTTCCCCTTAAGCAAACATAAGTTGGTTTTCTAAATTTGAGACCCTGTTCTGTTTTGTAATTCAGTTCATGTGTAGCCAAGATTACATTCGGTGTATTAGTGATATCTTATGATGTTTCATTTTCTGTGTGACTTATTTCTCTTAGAATCATCGTACCTGAATCCACTCATTATGCCACGACGGGCCAGATGACATAGATTTCATTGGTGAGTGATATTCCATTGTACGTACGTACCACAACTTCTTTATCCATTTTTCGCTTTCTGGGATATTTAACTTGTACCGTAGACGAGGTTCTTGTAAACAGAGCCGTCTGAAACTTTGGGGTGGCTGTGTGTTTTTGATTTTAATTTCCCTAAGCTATAGGACCATAAGTGGAAGTGCCGTAGGCTCCGTTGCTTTGTTTTTTATGTGTTTCAGGAAACACCATACACTTTTCCAGAGTGGCTCTTGGCAATTTACATCCCACCCATCAGCATAACAAGGCTCCCTGTTCTCCATGGCCTGTGCTGCATTTCTGGATTTACACTTTTTTCAGATGGCCCTTTTGACCGGGGGGCAGTGATACTTCATTGTAGTGCAGATATCTTTAACATGCTTGCTTGGTTGGCCAAAAAGGGCGTATGCGTTTTTACCTGAATATATTCAGGAAAAAACGCATATGCACTTTTTCACCAAGTGCATCATTGTCGACGTTCTGCCTCTTTTCCTATGCTTTAAATGCAATTCCAGTCTACCCCCTGAAATCGTTTTCCTGCAATTCTGCCCCGCTTTCAAGTCCTCTTCGCAGCCTTCCTTCAATATATTTTTGGACGATAGCTGTCATTTATAACTCTGCAGGCTTGTGAATTACAGTGCCCCTGAGCTCCTTTCTTCAAATCGCTTTCTTATGAGCCAGCCGCAAACCCGCAGGATTGCTTCAGGCCCTAATCTGGTTCCGGCACGGCATGCTGAGCCTTTGTTTAATTCCTCTTCCTGGTGGGAAATGAGCGTTAAATTTGCCCCTGCAGACACCTACAGCTAGTCTCTCATTGTTTCTCCCTATTCCTGTTCATCATGCACAGAAATTGCACACTGTGCCAAACAGGAGGTTAAAGGCACTGACTCTCCAAGTGGGGAGAGTGTTAGTAAATGGTCTGGAATTGTGAACCCGAGTAAAAGGGGACAAACCCTGAGATGCATTTGAAATGGTTTCCCGGTCACACGGTGCACCATATTGTGGGTTTCCCATGCATGCTTTAGCTGAAGGAAGAATCGCTTAAACCTGGATAGTTGGGACCCATGGAATGGGTACCATGTAGTATGACTTCAAATGGTCTGCATTTGCTCATCGAACCTCACCAATGCTATCAGCCCGAAGTGTTCAACCTTATGTCTCACTCAGCTCTGGGTTTAGATGAGGTAAATCCAGGTTGCATCACAAGCCCTGAATGAATTATTTAAGAATTGCTCTCTATTTCACTGTCATTGTGTTTTGTTTTTGTAATTCATTTTGATAATGGGATTTATCGGATTCTCTCTGCTGCCTTCATGCAGCTGTACACACGCTTGTTTCTCTTATGGAGACATATAAATCCATGGGTTTGAAGATTCTTACTAGTCAGGTGTATTCCTAGGCGATGAATACAGGGTGTTTAGCCCATTTCGTTGAGCAAGGGGTAGGTCTTGACTATTACATATTTGAGGTATGGAATGGTATCTGTGCTAATTTCTATCTCTGGTTTTATGCAGCACCCCAACTCACCTTTCCCCTTAAGCAAACATAAGTTGGTTTTCTAAATTTGAGACCCTGTTCTGTTTTGTAATTCAGTTCATGTGTAGGCAGGATTACATTCGGTGTATTAGTGATATCTTATGATGTTTCATTTTCTGTGTGACTTATTTCTCTTAGAATCATCGTACCTGAATCCACTCATTATGCCACGACGGGCCAGATGACATAGATTTCATTGGTGAGTGATATTCCATTGTACGTACGTACCACAACTTCTTTATCCATTTTTCGCTTTCTGGGATATTTAACTTGTACCGTAGACGAGGTTCTTGTAAACAGAGCCGTCTGAAACTTTGGGGTGGCTGTGTGTTTTTGATTTTAATTTCCCTAAGCTATAGGACCATAAGTGGAAGTGCCGTAGGCTCCGTTGCTTTGTTTTTTAGGTGTTTCAGGAAACACAATACACTTCTCCAGAGTGGCTGTTGGCAATTTACATCCCACCCATCAGCATAACAAGGCTCCCTGTTCTCCATGGCCTGTGCTGCATTTCTGGATTTTACACTTTTTTCAGATGGCCCTTTTGACCGGGGGGCAGTGAGACTTCATTGTAGTGCAGATTTCTTTAACATGCTTGCTTGGTTGGCCAAAAAGTGCGTATGCGTTTTTTCCTGAATATATTCAGGAAAAAACGCATACGCCCTTTTTGGCCAAGTGCATCATTGTCGACGTTCTGCCTCTTTTCCTATGCTTTAAATGCAATTCCAGCCTATGCCCTGAAATCGTTTTCCTGCAATTCTGCCCCGCTTTCAAGTCCTCTTCGCAGCCTTCCTTCAATATATTTTTGGACGATAGCTGTCATTTATAACTCTGCAGGTTTGTGAATTAGAGTGCCCCTGAGGTCCTTTCTTCAAATCGCTTTCTTGTGAGCTGGCCGCAAACCCACAGGATTGCTTCAGACCCTAATCTGGCTCCGGCACGGCATGCTGAGCGTTTTGTTAATTCCTCTTCGTGGTTGGAAATGAGCGTTAAATTTGACCGTGCAGACACCTACAGCTAGTCTCTCATTGGTTCTCCCTATTCCTGTTCATCTTGCGCAGAAATTGCAAACTGTGCTAAACAGGAGGTTAAAGGCACTGACTCTCCAAGTGGGGAGACTGTTAGTAAAGGGTCTGGAATTGTGAACCCGAGTAAAAGGGGACGAAAACTGAGATGCATTTGAAAACGTTTCCCGGTCACACGGTGTACCATACTGTGGGTTTCCCATGCATGTTTTATCTGAAGGAAGAATCGCTTAAACCTGGAGAGTTGGGACCCATGGAATGGGTACCATGCAGTATGACTTCAAATGGTCTGCATTTGCTCATCGAAACTCACCAATGCTATCAGCCCGAAGTGTCCAACATTATGTCACACTCAGCTCTTGGTGTAGATGAGGTAAATCCAGGTTGCATCACAAGCCCTGAATGAATTATTTAAGAATTGCTCTCTATTTCACTGTCATTGTGTTTTGTTTTTGTAATTCATTTTGATAATAGGATTTATCGGATTTTCTCTGCTGCCTTCATGCAGCTGTACACACGCTTGATTCTCTTATGGAGACATATAAATCCATGGGTTTGAAGATTCTTACTAGTCAGGTTTATTCCTAGGCGTTGAATATAGGGTGTTTAGCCCATTTCGTTGAGCAAGGTGTATGTCTTGAATATTACATATGTTTTTTTTTTTTTTTTTTTGCTGTACAGGGGCCTCTCAGTGTTGTGGCCTCTCCCGTTGCGGAGCACAGGCTCCGGACGCGCAGGCTCAACGGCCATGACTCACGAGGCCAGTAGCTCCGCGGCATGTTGGATCCTCTCGGACCGGGGCACGAACCCGCGTCCCCTGCATCGGCAGGCGGACTCTCAACCACTGCACAACCAGGGAAACCCCCTTGACTATTACATATTTGACGTATGGAATGGTATCTGTGCTAATTTCTATCTCTGGTTTTATGCAGCACCCCAACTCACCTTTCCCCTTAAGCAAACATAAGTTGGTTTTCTAAATTTGAGACCCTGTTCTGTTTTGTAATTCAGTTCATGTGTAGCCAAGATTACATTCGGTGTATTAGTGATATCTTATGATGTTTCATTTTCTGTGTGACTTATTTCTCTTAGAATCATCGTACCTGAATCCACTCATTATGCCACGACGGGCCAGATGACATAGATTTCATTGGTGAGTGATATTCCATTGTACGTACGTACCACAACTTCTTTATCCATTTTTCGCTTTCTGGGATATTTAACTTGTACCGTAGACGAGGTTCTTGTAAACAGAGCCGTCTGAAACTTTGGGGTGGCTGTGTGTTTTTGATTTTAATTTCCCTAAGCTATAGGACCATAAGTGGAAGTGCCGTAGGCTCCGTTGCTTTGTTTTTTATGTGTTTCAGGAAACACCATACACTTTTCCAGAGTGGCTCTTGGCAATTTACATCCCACCCATCAGCATAACAAGGCTCCCTGTTCTCCATGGCCTGTGCTGCATTTCTGGATTTACACTTTTTTCAGATGGCCCTTTTGACCGGGGGGCAGTGAGACTTCATTGTAGTGCAGATATCTTTAACATGCTTGCTTGGTTGGCCAAAAAGGGCGTATGCGTTTTTACCTGAATATATTCAGGAAAAAACGCATATGCACTTTTTCACCAAGTGCATCATTGTCGACGTTCTGCCTCTTTTCCTATGCTTTAAATGCAATTCCAGTCTACCCCCTGAAATCGTTTTCCTGCAATTCTGCCCCGCTTTCAAGTCCTCTTCGCAGCCTTCCTTCAATATATTTTTGGACGATAGCTGTCATTTATAACTCTGCAGGCTTGTGAATTACAGTGCCCCTGAGCTCCTTTCTTCAAATCGCTTTCTTATGAGCCAGCCGCAAACCCGCAGGATTGCTTCAGGCCCTAATCTGGTTCCGGCACGGCATGCTGAGCCTTTGTTTAATTCCTCTTCCTGGTGGGAAATGAGCGTTAAATTTGCCCCTGCAGACACCTACAGCTAGTCTCTCATTGGTTCTCCCTATTCCTGTTCATCTTGCACAGAAATTGCACACTGTGCCAAACAGGAGGTTAAAGGCACTGACTCTCCAAGTGGGGAGAGTGTTAGTAAATGGTCTGGAATTGTGAACCCGAGTAAAAGGGGACAAACCCTGAGATGCATTTGAAATGGTTTCCCGGTCACACGGTGTACCATATTGTGGGTTTCCCATGCATGTTTTATCTGAAGGAAGAATCGCTTAAACCTGGAGAGTTGGGACCCATGGAATGGGTACCATGCAGTATGACTTCAAATGGTCTGCATTTGCTCATCGAAACTCACCGATGCTATCAGCCCGAAGTGTCCAACATTATGTCTCACTCAGCTCTGGGTTTAGATGAGGTAAATCCAGGTTGCATCACAAGCCCTGAATGAATTATTTAAGAATTGCTCTCTATTTCACTGTCATTGTGTTTTGTTTTTGTAATTCATTTTGATAATGGGATTTATCGGATTCTCTCTGCTGCCTTCATGCAGCTGTACACACGCTTGTTTCTCTTATGGAGACATATAAATCCATGGGTTTGAAGATTCTTACTAGTCAGGTGTATTCCTAGGCGATGAATACAGGGTGTTTAGCCCATTTCGTTGAGCAAGGGGTAGGTCTTGACTATTACATATTTGAGGTATGGAATGGTATCTGTGCTAATTTCTATCTCTGGTTTTATGCAGCACCCCAACTCACCTTTCCCCTTAAGCAAACATAAGTTGGTTTTCTAAATTTGAGACCCTGTTCTGTTTTGTAATTCAGTTCATGTGTAGGCAGGATTACATTCGGTGTATTAGTGATATCTTATGATGTTTCATTTTCTGTGTGACTTATTTCTCTTAGAATCATCGTACCTGAATCCACTCATTATGCCACGACGGGCCAGATGACATAGATTTCATTGGTGAGTGATATTCCATTGTACGTACGTACCACAACTTCTTTATCCATTTTTCGCTTTCTGGGATATTTAACTTGTACCGTAGACGAGGTTCTTGTAAACAGAGCCGTCTGAAACTTTGGGGTGGCTGTGTGTTTTTGATTTTAATTTCCCTAAGTTATAGGACCATAAGTGGAAGTGCCGTAGGCTCCGTTGCTTTGTTTTTTAGGTGTTTCAGGAAACACAATACACTTCTCCAGAGTGGCTGTTGGCAATTTACATCCCACCCATCAGCATAACAAGGCTCCCTGTTCTCCATGGCCTGTGCTGCATTTCTGGATTTTACACTTTTTTCAGATGGCCCTTTTGACCGGGGGGCAGTGAGACTTCATTGTAGTGCAGATTTCTTTAACATGCTTGCTTGGTTGGCCAAAAAGTGCGTATGCGTTTTTTCCTGAATATATTCAGGAAAAAACGCATACGCCCTTTTTGGCCAAGTGCATCATTGTCGACGTTCTGCCTCTTTTCCTATGCTTTAAATGCAATTCCAGCCTACGCCCTGAAATCGTTTTCCTGCAATTCTGCCCCGCTTTCAAGTCCTCTTCGCAGCCTTCCTTCAATATATTTTTGGACGAGAGCTGTCATTTATAACTCTGCAGGTTTGTGAATTAGAGTGCCCCTGAGGTCCTTTCTTCAAATCGCTTTCTTGTGAGCTGGCCGCAAACCCACAGGATTGCTTCAGACCCTAATCTGGCTCCGGCACGGCATGCTGAGCGTTTTGTTAATTCCTCTTCGTGGTTGGAAATGAGCGTTAAATTTGACCGTGCAGACACCTACAGCTAGTCTCTCATTGGTTCTCCCTATTCCTGTTCATCTTGCGCAGAAATTGCAAACTGTGCTAAACAGGAGGTTAAAGGCACTGACTCTCCAAGTGGGGAGACTGTTAGTAAAGGGTCTGGAATTGTGAACCCGAGTAAAAGGGGACGAAAACTGAGATGCATTTGAAAACGTTTCCCGGTCACACGGTGTACCATACTGTGGGTTTCCCATGCATGTTTTATCTGAAGGAAGAATCGCTTAAACCTGGAGAGTTGGGACCCATGGAATGGGTACCATGCAGTATGACTTCAAATGGTCTGCATTTGCTCATCGAAACTCACCAATGCTATCAGCCCGAAGTGTCCAACATTATGTCACACTCAGCTCTTGGTGTAGATGAGGTAAATCCAGGTTGCATCACAAGCCCTGAATGAATTATTTAAGAATTGCTCTCTATTTCACTGTCATTGTGTTTTGTTTTTGTAATTCATTTTGATAATAGGATTTATCGGATTTTCTCTGCTGCCTTCATGCAGCTGTACACACGCTTGATTCTCTTATGGAGACATATAAATCCATGGGTTTGAAGATTCTTACTAGTCAGGTTTATTCCTAGGCGTTGAATATAGGGTGTTTAGCCCATTTCGTTGAGCAAGGTGTATGTCTTGAATATTACATATGTTTTTTTTTTTTTTTTTTGCTGTACAGGGGCCTCTCAGTGTTGTGGCCTCTCCCGTTGCGGAGCACAGGCTCCGGACGCGCAGGCTCAACGGCCATGACTCACGAGGCCAGTAGCTCCGCGGCATGTTGGATCCTCTCGGACCGGGGCACGAACCCGCGTCCCCTGCATCGGCAGGCGGACTCTCAACCACTGCACAACCAGGGAAACCCCCTTGACTATTACATATTTGACGTATGGAATGGTATCTGTGCTAATTTCTATCTCTGGTTTTATGCAGCACCCCAACTCACCTTTCCCCTTAAGCAAACATAAGTTGGTTTTCTAAATTTGAGACCCTGTTCTGTTTTGTAATTCAGTTCATGTGTAGCCAAGATTACATTCGGTGTATTAGTGATATCTTATGATGTTTCATTTTCTGTGTGACTTATTTCTCTTAGAATCATCGTACCTGAATCCACTCATTATGCCACGACGGGCCAGATGACATAGATTTCATTGGTGAGTGATATTCCATTGTACGTACGTACCACAACTTCTTTATCCATTTTTCGCTTTCTGGGATATTTAACTTGTACCGTAGACGAGGTTCTTGTAAACAGAGCCGTCTGAAACTTTGGGGTGGCTGTGTGTTTTTGATTTTAATTTCCCTAAGCTATAGGACCATAAGTGGAAGTGCCGTAGGCTCCGTTGCTTTGTTTTTTATGTGTTTCAGGAAACACCATACACTTTTCCAGAGTGGCTCTTGGCAATTTACATCCCACCCATCAGCATAACAAGGCTCCCTGTTCTCCATGGCCTGTGCTGCATTTCTGGATTTACACTTTTTTCAGATGGCCCTTTTGACCGGGGGGCAGTGAGACTTCATTGTAGTGCAGATATCTTTAACATGCTTGCTTGGTTGGCCAAAAAGGGCGTATGCGTTTTTACCTGAATATATTCAGGAAAAAACGCATATGCACTTTTTCACCAAGTGCATCATTGTCGACGTTCTGCCTCTTTTCCTATGCTTTAAATGCAATTCCAGTCTACCCCCTGAAATCGTTTTCCTGCAATTCTGCCCCGCTTTCAAGTCCTCTTCGCAGCCTTCCTTCAATATATTTTTGGACGATAGCTGTCATTTATAACTCTGCAGGCTTGTGAATTACAGTGCCCCTGAGCTCCTTTCTTCAAATCGCTTTCTTATGAGCCAGCCGCAAACCCGCAGGATTGCTTCAGGCCCTAATCTGGTTCCGGCACGGCATGCTGAGCCTTTGTTTAATTCCTCTTCCTGGTGGGAAATGAGCGTTAAATTTGCCCCTGCAGACACCTACAGCTAGTCTCTCATTGGTTCTCCCTATTCCTGTTCATCTTGCACAGAAATTGCACACTGTGCCAAACAGGAGGTTAAAGGCACTGACTCTCCAAGTGGGGAGAGTGTTAGTAAATGGTCTGGAATTGTGAACCCGAGTAAAAGGGGACAAACCCTGAGATGCATTTGAAATGGTTTCCCGGTCACACGGTGTACCATATTGTGGGTTTCCCATGCATGTTTTATCTGAAGGAAGAATCGCTTAAACCTGGAGAGTTGGGACCCATGGAATGGGTACCATGCAGTATGACTTCAAATGGTCTGCATTTGCTCATCGAAACTCACCGATGCTATCAGCCCGAAGTGTCCAACATTATGTCTCACTCAGCTCTGGGTTTAGATGAGGTAAATCCAGGTTGCATCACAAGCCCTGAATGAATTATTTAAGAATTGCTCTCTATTTCACTGTCATTGTGTTTTGTTTTTGTAATTCATTTTGATAATGGGATTTATCGGATTCTCTCTGCTGCCTTCATGCAGCTGTACACACGCTTGTTTCTCTTATGGAGACATATAAATCCATGGGTTTGAAGATTCTTACTAGTCAGGTGTATTCCTAGGCGATGAATACAGGGTGTTTAGCCCATTTCGTTGAGCAAGGGGTAGGTCTTGACTATTACATATTTGAGGTATGGAATGGTATCTGTGCTAATTTCTATCTCTGGTTTTATGCAGCACCCCAACTCACCTTTCCCCTTAAGCAAACATAAGTTGGTTTTCTAAATTTGAGACCCTGTTCTGTTTTGTAATTCAGTTCATGTGTAGGCAGGATTACATTCGGTGTATTAGTGATATCTTATGATGTTTCATTTTCTGTGTGACTTATTTCTCTTAGAATCATCGTACCTGAATCCACTCATTATGCCACGACGGGCCAGATGACATAGATTTCATTGGTGAGTGATATTCCATTGTACGTACGTACCACAACTTCTTTATCCATTTTTCGCTTTCTGGGATATTTAACTTGTACCGTAGACGAGGTTCTTGTAAACAGAGCCGTCTGAAACTTTGGGGTGGCTGTGTGTTTTTGATTTTAATTTCCCTAAGCTATAGGACCATAAGTGGAAGTGCCGTAGGCTCCGTTGCTTTGTTTTTTAGGTGTTTCAGGAAACACAATACACTTCTCCAGAGTGGCTGTTGGCAATTTACATCCCACCCATCAGCATAACAAGGCTCCCTGTTCTCCATGGCCTGTGCTGCATTTCTGGATTTTACACTTTTTTCAGATGGCCCTTTTGACCGGGGGGCAGTGAGACTTCATTGTAGTGCAGATTTCTTTAACATGCTTGCTTGGTTGGCCAAAAAGTGCGTATGCGTTTTTTCCTGAATATATTCAGGAAAAAACGCATACGCCCTTTTTGGCCAAGTGCATCATTGTCGACGTTCTGCCTCTTTTCCTATGCTTTAAATGCAATTCCAGCCTACGCCCTGAAATCGTTTTCCTGCAATTCTGCCCCGCTTTCAAGTCCTCTTCGCAGCCTTCCTTCAATATATTTTTGGACGAGAGCTGTCATTTATAACTCTGCAGGTTTGTGAATTAGAGTGCCCCTGAGGTCCTTTCTTCAAATCGCTTTCTTGTGAGCTGGCCGCAAACCCACAGGATTGCTTCAGACCCTAATCTGGCTCCGGCACGGCATGCTGAGCGTTTTGTTAATTCCTCTTCGTGGTTGGAAATGAGCGTTAAATTTGACCGTGCAGACACCTACAGCTAGTCTCTCATTGGTTCTCCCTATTCCTGTTCATCTTGCGCAGAAATTGCAAACTGTGCTAAACAGGAGGTTAAAGGCACTGACTCTCCAAGTGGGGAGACTGTTAGTAAAGGGTCTGGAATTGTGAACCCGAGTAAAAGGGGACGAAAACTGAGATGCATTTGAAAACGTTTCCCGGTCACACGGTGTACCATACTGTGGGTTTCCCATGCATGTTTTATCTGAAGGAAGAATCGCTTAAACCTGGAGAGTTGGGACCCATGGAATGGGTACCATGCAGTATGACTTCAAATGGTCTGCATTTGCTCATCGAAACTCACCAATGCTATCAGCCCGAAGTGTCCAACATTATGTCACACTCAGCTCTTGGTGTAGATGAGGTAAATCCAGGTTGCATCACAAGCCCTGAATGAATTATTTAAGAATTGCTCTCTATTTCACTGTCATTGTGTTTTGTTTTTGTAATTCATTTTGATAATAGGATTTATCGGATTTTCTCTGCTGCCTTCATGCAGCTGTACACACGCTTGATTCTCTTATGGAGACATATAAATCCATGGGTTTGAAGATTCTTACTAGTCAGGTTTATTCCTAGGCGTTGAATATAGGGTGTTTAGCCCATTTCGTTGAGCAAGGTGTATGTCTTGAATATTACATATGTTTTTTTTTTTTTTTTTTGCTGTACAGGGGCCTCTCAGTGTTGTGGCCTCTCCCGTTGCGGAGCACAGGCTCCGGACGCGCAGGCTCAACGGCCATGACTCACGAGGCCAGTAGCTCCGCGGCATGTTGGATCCTCTCGGACCGGGGCACGAACCCGCGTCCCCTGCATCGGCAGGCGGACTCTCAACCACTGCACAACCAGGGAAACCCCCTTGACTATTACATATTTGACGTATGGAATGGTATCTGTGCTAATTTCTATCTCTGGTTTTATGCAGCACCCCAACTCACCTTTCCCCTTAAGCAAACATAAGTTGGTTTTCTAAATTTGAGACCCTGTTCTGTTTTGTAATTCAGTTCATGTGTAGCCAAGATTACATTCGGTGTATTAGTGATATCTTATGATGTTTCATTTTCTGTGTGACTTATTTCTCTTAGAATCATCGTACCTGAATCCACTCATTATGCCACGACGGGCCAGATGACATAGATTTCATTGGTGAGTGATATTCCATTGTACGTACGTACCACAACTTCTTTATCCATTTTTCGCTTTCTGGGATATTTAACTTGTACCGTAGACGAGGTTCTTGTAAACAGAGCCGTCTGAAACTTTGGGGTGGCTGTGTGTTTTTGATTTTAATTTCCCTAAGCTATAGGACCATAAGTGGAAGTGCCGTAGGCTCCGTTGCTTTGTTTTTTATGTGTTTCAGGAAACACCATACACTTTTCCAGAGTGGCTCTTGGCAATTTACATCCCACCCATCAGCATAACAAGGCTCCCTGTTCTCCATGGCCTGTGCTGCATTTCTGGATTTACACTTTTTTCAGATGGCCCTTTTGACCGGGGGGCAGTGATACTTCATTGTAGTGCAGATATCTTTAACATGCTTGCTTGGTTGGCCAAAAAGGGCGTATGCGTTTTTACCTGAATATATTCAGGAAAAAACGCATATGCACTTTTTCACCAAGTGCATCATTGTCGACGTTCTGCCTCTTTTCCTATGCTTTAAATGCAATTCCAGTCTACCCCCTGAAATCGTTTTCCTGCAATTCTGCCCCGCTTTCAAGTCCTCTTCGCAGCCTTCCTTCAATATATTTTTGGACGATAGCTGTCATTTATAACTCTGCAGGCTTGTGAATTACAGTGCCCCTGAGCTCCTTTCTTCAAATCGCTTTCTTATGAGCCAGCCGCAAACCCGCAGGATTGCTTCAGGCCCTAATCTGGTTCCGGCACGGCATGCTGAGCCTTTGTTTAATTCCTCTTCCTGGTGGGAAATGAGCGTTAAATTTGCCCCTGCAGACACCTACAGCTAGTCTCTCATTGGTTCTCCCTATTCCTGTTCATCTTGCACAGAAATTGCACACTGTGCCAAACAGGAGGTTAAAGGCACTGACTCTCCAAGTGGGGAGAGTGTTAGTAAATGGTCTGGAATTGTGAACCCGAGTAAAAGGGGACAAACCCTGAGATGCATTTGAAATGGTTTCCCGGTCACACGGTGTACCATATTGTGGGTTTCCCATGCATGTTTTATCTGAAGGAAGAATCGCTTAAACCTGGAGAGTTGGGACCCATGGAATGGGTACCATGCAGTATGACTTCAAATGGTCTGCATTTGCTCATCGAAACTCACCGATGCTATCAGCCCGAAGTGTCCAACATTATGTCTCACTCAGCTCTGGGTTTAGATGAGGTAAATCCAGGTTGCATCACAAGCCCTGAATGAATTATTTAAGAATTGCTCTCTATTTCACTGTCATTGTGTTTTGTTTTTGTAATTCATTTTGATAATGGGATTTATCGGATTCTCTCTGCTGCCTTCATGCAGCTGTACACACGCTTGTTTCTCTTATGGAGACATATAAATCCATGGGTTTGAAGATTCTTACTAGTCAGGTGTATTCCTAGGCGATGAATACAGGGTGTTTAGCCCATTTCGTTGAGCAAGGGGTAGGTCTTGACTATTACATATTTGAGGTATGGAATGGTATCTGTGCTAATTTCTATCTCTGGTTTTATGCAGCACCCCAACTCACCTTTCCCCTTAAGCAAACATAAGTTGGTTTTCTAAATTTGAGACCCTGTTCTGTTTTGTAATTCAGTTCATGTGTAGGCAGGATTACATTCGGTGTATTAGTGATATCTTATGATGTTTCATTTTCTGTGTGACTTATTTCTCTTAGAATCATCGTACCTGAATCCACTCATTATGCCACGACGGGCCAGATGACATAGATTTCATTGGTGAGTGATATTCCATTGTACGTACGTACCACAACTTCTTTATCCATTTTTCGCTTTCTGGGATATTTAACTTGTACCGTAGACGAGGTTCTTGTAAACAGAGCCGTCTGAAACTTTGGGGTGGCTGTGTGTTTTTGATTTTAATTTCCCTAAGCTATAGGACCATAAGTGGAAGTGCCGTAGGCTCCGTTGCTTTGTTTTTTAGGTGTTTCAGGAAACACAATACACTTCTCCAGAGTG
This sequence comes from Delphinapterus leucas, assembly GCF_059928025.1. NCBI lineage: Eukaryota > Metazoa > Chordata > Mammalia > Artiodactyla > Monodontidae > Delphinapterus > Delphinapterus leucas. The sequence goes on from NW_028322251.1 coordinate 455,244, forward strand.
GCTGTTGGCAATTTACATCCCACCCATCAGCATAACAAGGCTCCCTGTTCTCCATGGCCTGTGCTGCATTTCTGGATTTTACACTTTTTTCAGATGGCCCTTTTGACCGGGGGGCAGTGAGACTTCATTGTAGTGCAGATTTCTTTAACATGCTTGCTTGGTTGGCCAAAAAGTGCGTATGCGTTTTTTCCTGAATATATTCAGGAAAAAACGCATACGCCCTTTTTGGCCAAGTGCATCATTGTCGACGTTCTGCCTCTTTTCCTATGCTTTAAATGCAATTCCAGCCTACGCCCTGAAATCGTTTTCCTGCAATTCTGCCCCGCTTTCAAGTCCTCTTCGCAGCCTTCCTTCAATATATTTTTGGACGAGAGCTGTCATTTATAACTCTGCAGGTTTGTGAATTAGAGTGCCCCTGAGGTCCTTTCTTCAAATCGCTTTCTTGTGAGCTGGCCGCAAACCCACAGGATTGCTTCAGACCCTAATCTGGCTCCGGCACGGCATGCTGAGCGTTTTGTTAATTCCTCTTCGTGGTTGGAAATGAGCGTTAAATTTGACCGTGCAGACACCTACAGCTAGTCTCTCATTGGTTCTCCCTATTCCTGTTCATCTTGCGCAGAAATTGCAAACTGTGCTAAACAGGAGGTTAAAGGCACTGACTCTCCAAGTGGGGAGACTGTTAGTAAAGGGTCTGGAATTGTGAACCCGAGTAAAAGGGGACGAAAACTGAGATGCATTTGAAAACGTTTCCCGGTCACACGGTGTACCATACTGTGGGTTTCCCATGCATGTTTTATCTGAAGGAAGAATCGCTTAAACCTGGAGAGTTGGGACCCATGGAATGGGTACCATGCAGTATGACTTCAAATGGTCTGCATTTGCTCATCGAAACTCACCAATGCTATCAGCCCGAAGTGTCCAACATTATGTCACACTCAGCTCTTGGTGTAGATGAGGTAAATCCAGGTTGCATCACAAGCCCTGAATGAATTATTTAAGAATTGCTCTCTATTTCACTGTCATTGTGTTTTGTTTTTGTAATTCATTTTGATAATAGGATTTATCGGATTTTCTCTGCTGCCTTCATGCAGCTGTACACACGCTTGATTCTCTTATGGAGACATATAAATCCATGGGTTTGAAGATTCTTACTAGTCAGGTTTATTCCTAGGCGTTGAATATAGGGTGTTTAGCCCATTTCGTTGAGCAAGGTGTATGTCTTGAATATTACATATGTTTTTTTTTTTTTTTTTTTGCTGTACAGGGGCCTCTCAGTGTTGTGGCCTCTCCCGTTGCGGAGCACAGGCTCCGGACGCGCAGGCTCAACGGCCATGACTCACGAGGCCAGTAGCTCCGCGGCATGTTGGATCCTCTCGGACCGGGGCACGAACCCGCGTCCCCTGCATCGGCAGGCGGACTCTCAACCACTGCACAACCAGGGAAACCCCCTTGACTATTACATATTTGACGTATGGAATGGTATCTGTGCTAATTTCTATCTCTGGTTTTATGCAGCACCCCAACTCACCTTTCCCCTTAAGCAAACATAAGTTGGTTTTCTAAATTTGAGACCCTGTTCTGTTTTGTAATTCAGTTCATGTGTAGCCAAGATTACATTCGGTGTATTAGTGATATCTTATGATGTTTCATTTTCTGTGTGACTTATTTCTCTTAGAATCATCGTACCTGAATCCACTCATTATGCCACGACGGGCCAGATGACATAGATTTCATTGGTGAGTGATATTCCATTGTACGTACGTACCACAACTTCTTTATCCATTTTTCGCTTTCTGGGATATTTAACTTGTACCGTAGACGAGGTTCTTGTAAACAGAGCCGTCTGAAACTTTGGGGTGGCTGTGTGTTTTTGATTTTAATTTCCCTAAGCTATAGGACCATAAGTGGAAGTGCCGTAGGCTCCGTTGCTTTGTTTTTTATGTGTTTCAGGAAACACCATACACTTTTCCAGAGTGGCTCTTGGCAATTTACATCCCACCCATCAGCATAACAAGGCTCCCTGTTCTCCATGGCCTGTGCTGCATTTCTGGATTTACACTTTTTTCAGATGGCCCTTTTGACCGGGGGGCAGTGAGACTTCATTGTAGTGCAGATATCTTTAACATGCTTGCTTGGTTGGCCAAAAAGGGCGTATGCGTTTTTACCTGAATATATTCAGGAAAAAACGCATATGCACTTTTTCACCAAGTGCATCATTGTCGACGTTCTGCCTCTTTTCCTATGCTTTAAATGCAATTCCAGTCTACCCCCTGAAATCGTTTTCCTGCAATTCTGCCCCGCTTTCAAGTCCTCTTCGCAGCCTTCCTTCAATATATTTTTGGACGATAGCTGTCATTTATAACTCTGCAGGCTTGTGAATTACAGTGCCCCTGAGCTCCTTTCTTCAAATCGCTTTCTTATGAGCCAGCCGCAAACCCGCAGGATTGCTTCAGGCCCTAATCTGGTTCCGGCACGGCATGCTGAGCCTTTGTTTAATTCCTCTTCCTGGTGGGAAATGAGCGTTAAATTTGCCCCTGCAGACACCTACAGCTAGTCTCTCATTGGTTCTCCCTATTCCTGTTCATCTTGCACAGAAATTGCACACTGTGCCAAACAGGAGGTTAAAGGCACTGACTCTCCAAGTGGGGAGAGTGTTAGTAAATGGTCTGGAATTGTGAACCCGAGTAAAAGGGGACAAACCCTGAGATGCATTTGAAATGGTTTCCCGGTCACACGGTGTACCATATTGTGGGTTTCCCATGCATGTTTTATCTGAAGGAAGAATCGCTTAAACCTGGAGAGTTGGGACCCATGGAATGGGCACCATGCAGTATGACTTCAAATGGTCTGCATTTGCTCATCGAAACTCACCGATGCTATCAGCCCGAAGTGTCCAACATTATGTCTCACTCAGCTCTGGGTTTAGATGAGGTAAATCCAGGTTGCATCACAAGCCCTGAATGAATTATTTAAGAATTGCTCTCTATTTCACTGTCATTGTGTTTTGTTTTTGTAATTCATTTTGATAATGGGATTTATCGGATTCTCTCTGCTGCCTTCATGCAGCTGTACACACGCTTGTTTCTCTTATGGAGACATATAAATCCATGGGTTTGAAGATTCTTACTAGTCAGGTGTATTCCTAGGCGATGAATACAGGGTGTTTAGCCCATTTCGTTGAGCAAGGGGTAGGTCTTGACTATTACATATTTGAGGTATGGAATGGTATCTGTGCTAATTTCTATCTCTGGTTTTATGCAGCACCCCAACTCACCTTTCCCCTTAAGCAAACATAAGTTGGTTTTCTAAATTTGAGACCCTGTTCTGTTTTGTAATTCAGTTCATGTGTAGGCAGGATTACATTCGGTGTATTAGTGATATCTTATGATGTTTCATTTTCTGTGTGACTTATTTCTCTTAGAATCATCGTACCTGAATCCACTCATTATGCCACGACGGGCCAGATGACATAGATTTCATTGGTGAGTGATATTCCATTGTACGTACGTACCACAACTTCTTTATCCATTTTTCGCTTTCTGGGATATTTAACTTGTACCGTAGACGAGGTTCTTGTAAACAGAGCCGTCTGAAACTTTGGGGTGGCTGTGTGTTTTTGATTTTAATTTCCCTAAGCTATAGGACCATAAGTGGAAGTGCCGTAGGCTCCGTTGCTTTGTTTTTTAGGTGTTTCAGGAAACACAATACACTTCTCCAGAGTGGCTGTTGGCAATTTACATCCCACCCATCAGCATAACAAGGCTCCCTGTTCTCCATGGCCTGTGCTGCATTTCTGGATTTTACACTTTTTTCAGATGGCCCTTTTGACCGGGGGGCAGTGAGACTTCATTGTAGTGCAGATTTCTTTAACATGCTTGCTTGGTTGGCCAAAAAGTGCGTATGCGTTTTTTCCTGAATATATTCAGGAAAAAACGCATACGCCCTTTTTGGCCAAGTGCATCATTGTCGACGTTCTGCCTCTTTTCCTATGCTTTAAATGCAATTCCAGCCTACGCCCTGAAATCGTTTTCCTGCAATTCTGCCCCGCTTTCAAGTCCTCTTCGCAGCCTTCCTTCAATATATTTTTGGACGAGAGCTGTCATTTATAACTCTGCAGGTTTGTGAATTAGAGTGCCCCTGAGGTCCTTTCTTCAAATCGCTTTCTTGTGAGCTGGCCGCAAACCCACAGGATTGCTTCAGACCCTAATCTGGCTCCGGCACGGCATGCTGAGCGTTTTGTTAATTCCTCTTCGTGGTTGGAAATGAGCGTTAAATTTGACCGTGCAGACACCTACAGCTAGTCTCTCATTGGTTCTCCCTATTCCTGTTCATCTTGCGCAGAAATTGCAAACTGTGCTAAACAGGAGGTTAAAGACACTGACTCTCCAAGTGGGGAGACTGTTAGTAAAGGGTCTGGAATTGTGAACCCGAGTAAAAGGGGACGAAAACTGAGATGCATTTGAAAACGTTTCCCGGTCACACGGTGTACCATACTGTGGGTTTCCCATGCATGTTTTATCTGAAGGAAGAATCGCTTAAACCTGGAGAGTTGGGACCCATGGAATGGGTACCATGCAGTATGACTTCAAATGGTCTGCATTTGCTCATCGAAACTCACCAATGCTATCAGCCCGAAGTGTCCAACATTATGTCACACTCAGCTCTTGGTGTAGATGAGGTAAATCCAGGTTGCATCACAAGCCCTGAATGAATTATTTAAGAATTGCTCTCTATTTCACTGTCATTGTGTTTTGTTTTTGTAATTCATTTTGATAATAGGATTTATCGGATTTTCTCTGCTGCCTTCATGCAGCTGTACACACGCTTGATTCTCTTATGGAGACATATAAATCCATGGGTTTGAAGATTCTTACTAGTCAGGTTTATTCCTAGGCGTTGAATATAGGGTGTTTAGCCCATTTCGTTGAGCAAGGTGTATGTCTTGAATATTACATATGTTTTTTTTTTTTTTTTTGCTGTACAGGGGCCTCTCAGTGTTGTGGCCTCTCCCGTTGCGGAGCACAGGCTCCGGACACGCAGGCTCAACGGCCATGACTCACGAGGCCAGTAGCTCCGCGGCATGTTGGATCCTCTCGGACCGGGGCACGAACCCGCGTCCCCTGCATCGGCAGGCGGACTCTCAACCACTGCACAACCAGGGAAACCCCCTTGACTATTACATATTTGACGTATGGAATGGTATCTGTGCTAATTTCTATCTCTGGTTTTATGCAGCACCCCAACTCACCTTTCCCCTTAAGCAAACATAAGTTGGTTTTCTAAATTTGAGACCCTGTTCTGTTTTGTAATTCAGTTCATGTGTAGCCAAGATTACATTCGGTGTATTAGTGATATCTTATGATGTTTCATTTTCTGTGTGACTTATTTCTCTTAGAATCATCGTACCTCAATCCACTCATTATGCCACGACGGGCCAGATGACATAGATTTCATTGGTGAGTGATATTCCATTGTACGTACGTACCACAACTTCTTTATCCATTTTTCGCTTTCTGGGATATTTAACTTGTACCGTAGACGAGGTTCTTGTAAACAGAGCCGTCTGAAACTTTGGGGTGGCTGTGTGTTTTTGATTTTAATTTCCCTAAGCTATAGGACCATAAGTGGAAGTGCCGTAGGCTCCGTTGCTTTGTTTTTTATGTGTTTCAGGAAACACCATACACTTTTCCAGAGTGGCTCTTGGCAATTTACATCCCACCCATCAGCATAACAAGGCTCCCTGTTCTCCATGGCCTGTGCTGCATTTCTGGATTTACACTTTTTTCAGATGACCCTTTTGACCGGGGGGCAGTGAGACTTCATTGTAGTGCAGATATCTTTAACATGCTTGCTTGGTTGGCCAAAAAGGGCGTATGCGTTTTTACCTGAATATATTCAGGAAAAAACGCATATGCACTTTTTCACCAAGTGCATCATTGTCGACGTTCTGCCTCTTTTCCTATGCTTTAAATGCAATTCCAGTCTACCCCCTGAAATCGTTTTCCTGCAATTCTGCCCCGCTTTCAAGTCCTCTTCGCAGCCTTCCTTCAATATATTTTTGGACGATAGCTGTCATTTATAACTCTGCAGGCTTGTGAATTACAGTGCCCCTGAGCTCCTTTCTTCAAATCGCTTTCTTATGAGCCAGCCGCAAACCCGCAGGATTGCTTCAGGCCCTAATCTGGTTCCGGCACGGCATGCTGAGCCTTTGTTTAATTCCTCTTCCTGGTGGGAAATGAGCGTTAAATTTGCCCCTGCAGACACCTACAGCTAGTCTCTCATTGGTTCTCCCTATTCCTGTTCATCTTGCACAGAAATTGCACACTGTGCCAAACAGGAGGTTAAAGGCACTGACTCTCCAAGTGGGGAGAGTGTTAGTAAATGGTCTGGAATTGTGAACCCGAGTAAAAGGGGACAAACCCTGAGATGCATTTGAAATGGTTTCCCGGTCACACGGTGTACCATATTGTGGGTTTCCCATGCATGTTTTATCTGAAGGAAGAATCGCTTAAACCTGGAGAGTTGGGACCCATGGAATGGGTACCATGCAGTATGACTTCAAATGGTCTGCATTTGCTCATCGAAACTCACCGATGCTATCAGCCCGAAGTGTCCAACCTTATGTCTCACTCAGCTCTGGGTGTAGATGAGGTAAATCCAGGTTGCATCACAAGCCCTGAATGAATTATTTAAGAATTGCTCTCTATTTCATTGTCATTGTGTTTTGTTTTTGTAATTCATTTTGATAATGGGATTTATCGGATTCTCTCTGCTGCCTTCATGCAGCTGTACACACGCTTGATTCTCTTATGGAGACATATAAATCCATGGGTTTGAAGATTCTTACTAGTGAGGTGTATTCCTAGGCGTTGAATAGAGGGTGTTTAGCCCATTGCGTTGAGCAAGGGGTAGGTCTTGACTATTAAATATTTGACTTATGGAATGGTATCTCTGCTACTTTCTATCTCTGGTTTTATGCAGCACCCCAACTCACCTTTCCCCTTAAGCAAACATAAGTTGGTTTTCTAAATTTGAGACCCTGTTCTGTTTTGTAATTCAGTTCATGTGTAGACCAGATTACATTCCGTGTATTAGTGATATCTTATGATGTTTCATTTTCTGCGTGACTTATTTCACTTAGAATCATCGTACCTGAATCCACTCATTATGCCACGACGGGCCTGATGACATAGTTTTCATTGGTGAGTGATATTCCATTGTACGTACGTACCACAAGTTCTTTATCCATTTTTCGCTTTCTGGGATATTTAACTTGTACCGTAGACGAGGTTCTTGTGAAGAGAGCCGTCTGAAACTTTGGGGTGGCTGTGTGTTTTTGATTTTAATTTCCCTAATCTATAGGACCATAAGTGGAAGTGCCGTAGGCTCCGTTGCTTTGTTTTTTAGGTGTTTCAGGAAACACCATACACTTCTCCAGAGTGGCTGTTGGCAATTTACATCCCACCCATCAGCATAACAAGGCTCCCTGTTCTCCATGGCCTGTGCTGCATTTCTGGATTTTACACTTTTTTCAGATGGCCCTTTTGACCGGGGGGCAGTGAGACTTCATTGTAGTGCAGATTTCTTTAACATGCTTGCTTGGTTGGCCAAAAAGGGCGTATGCGTTTTTTCCTGAATATATTCAGGAAAAACCGCATACGCCCTTTTTGGCCAAGTGCATCATTGTCGACGTTCTGCCTCTTTTCCTATGCTTTAAATGCAATTCCAGTCTACGCCCTGAAATCGTTTTCCTGCAATTCTGCCCCGCTTTCAAGTCCTCTTCGCAGCCTTCCTTCAATATATTTTTTTGGGCGATAGCTGTCATTTATAACTCTGCATGTTTGTGAATTACAGTGCCCCTGAGCTCCTTTCTTCAAATCGCTTTCTTGTGAGCTGGCCGCAAACCCGCAGGACTGCTTCAGGCCCTAATCTCTTTGTGGCATGGCATGGTGAACGTTTGGTTAATTCCTCTTCCTGGTGGGCAATGAGCATTAAATTTGCCCGTGCAGGCACCTACAGCTAGTCTCTCATTGGTTCTCCTTATTCCTGTTCATCTTGCGCAGAAATTGCAAACTGTGCCAAACAGCAGGTTAAAGGCACTGACTACCCAAGTGGGGAGAGTTTTAGTAAGGTGTCTGGAATTGTGAACCCGAGTAAAAGGGGACGGAAACTGAGATGCATTTGAAAACGTTTCCCAGTCACACGGCGCACCATACTGTGGATTTCCCATGCATGTTTTAGCTGAAGGAAGAATCCCTTAAACCTGGCGAGTTGGGACCCATGGAATGGGTCCCATGCAGTATGACTTCAAAGGGTCTGCATTTTCTCATCGAACCTCACCAATGCTATCAGCCCGGAGTGTCCAACTTTATGTGTCATTCAGCTTTGGGTGTAGATGAGGTAAATCCAGGTTGCATCACAAGCCCTGAATGAATTATTTAAGAATTGCTCTCTATTTCACTGTCATTGTGTTTGTTTTTGTAATTCATTTTGATAAGGGGATTTATCGGATTTTCTCTGCTGCCTTCATGCAGCTGTACACACGCTTGATTCTCTTATGGAGACATATAAATCTATGGGTTTGAAGATTCTTACTAGTCAGGTGTATAAATAGGCGTTGAATATAGGGTGTTTAGCCCATTTAGTTGAGCAAGGGGTAGGTCTTGACTATTACATATTTGACTTATGGAATGGTATCTGTGCTAATTTCTATCTCTGGTTTTATGCAGCACCCCAACTCACCTTACCCCTTAAGCAAACATAAGTTGGTTTTCTAAATTTGAGACCCTGTTCTGTTTTGTAATTCAGTTCATGTGTAGCCAAGATTACATTCCGTGTATTAGTGATATCTTATGATGTTTCATTTTCTGTGTGACTTATTTCACTTAGAATCATTGTACATGACACCACTCATTATGCCATGACTGGCCTGATGACATAGATGTCATTGGTGAGTGATATTCCATTGTACGTACGTACCACAATTTCTTTATCCATTTTTCGCTTTCTGGGATATTTAACTTGTACCGTAGATGAGGTTCTTGTAAACAGAGCCGTCTGAAACTGGGGTGGCTGTGTGTTTTTGATTTTAATTTCCCTAAGCTATAGGACCATAAGTGGAAGTGCCGTAGGCTCCGTTGCTTTGTTTTTTTGGTGTTTCAGGAAACACCATACACTTCTCCAGAGTGGCTGTTGGCAATTTACATCCCACCCATCAGCCTTACATGGCTCCCTGTTCTCCATGGCCTGTGCTGCATTTCTGGATTTTACACTTTTTTCAGATGGCCCTTTTGACCGGGGGTGAGTGAGACTTCATTGTAGTGCAGATTTCTTTAACAGGGGACTGGGACCGTTTAGAGTACAGGTTAGCATACGACAAACTTTTAGGGAGAGCGTACGTGTTAGGATACTGGTTAGTGTTATCGTACGGGTTAGGATTAGGGGACGGGCTAGGTAAGGCTTCGGGTAAGGGTTAGGGTTAGGGTTGGTGTTAGGGTTAGGGTTAGGTGACGGGGACGTTTTAGGGTACAGCTTAGGTTACGACAACTGTTTACGGTGAGCCTACGTGTTAGGGTACGTGTTAGTGTTAGCGTACGGGTTAGGTTTAGGGGACGTGTTAGGGTAATTCTTCGGGTAAGGGTTAGGGTTAGGGTTAGGGTTAGATGATGGGGACGGTTTGGGGTGCAGGTTAGTCTATGACAACTGCTTATGGTGAGCGTACGTGTTAGGGTATGTGTTAGTGTTTGCGTAAGGGTTAGGATTAAGGTACGGGTTAGTGTAAGGCTTCAGGTAAGGGTTAGGTTTAGGGTTAGGGTTAGGGGACGGGCACGGGGACGGGGACAGTTTAGGGTACTGGTTAGGGTACGACAACTGTTTAGGGTGAGCATATGTGTTAGGGTACGTGTTAGTGGTAGCATACGTGTTAGGATTATAGAATGTATTAGTGTAAGGCTTCGGGTAAGGGTTAGGGTTAGGGTTAGGGGATGGGGACGGGGACAGTTTAGGGTACAGGTTAGGGTACGACAACGGTTTAGGGTGAGCATACGTGTTAGCGTACGGGTTAGTGTTAGCGTACGGTTTAGGATTAGAGATCAGGTTAGGGTTAGGTTTCGGGTAAGTGTTAGGGTTAGGGTTAGGGTTAGGGTTAGGGAACAGGGACGGGGACAGTTTAAGGTACAGGTTAGGGTACGACAATGGTTTAGGTTGAGCATATGTGTTAGGGTACTGGTTCGTGTTAGCGTACGGTTTAGGTTTAGAGGACGGGTTAGTGTAAGGCTTCGGGTAAGGTTTAGGGTTAGGTTTAGGTTTAGGGTTAGGGGACGGGGACCAGGACGGTTTAGGGTACAGGTTAGTGTACGAAAAGGTTTAGGGGGAGCGTACATGTTAGGGTACCTGTCAGTGTCAGCGTACGGCTTAGGATTAGGGGATGGGCTAGGGTAAGGCTTTGGGTAAGCTTTAGGGTTAGGGGACGGGGTCGGGGATGGTTTAGGGTACAGGATAGTGTACGATAACGATTTAGGGTGAGCGTACGAGTTAGGGTACATTTTAGTGTTAGCGTAAGGGTTAGTATTAAGGGACGGGTTAGGGTAAGGCTTCGGGTAAGGGATTGGGTTAGGTTTAGTGTTAGGGTTAGGGTTAGGGGACGGGGACGGTTTAGGTTACAGGTTATGGTACGACAAAGGTTTAGGGAGAGCGTACGTGTTAGGGTACGGGTTAGTGTTAGCGTACGGGTGAGGAATAGGGGACCAGTTAGGGTAAGGCCTCGGGTAAGGGTTAGGGTTAGGGTTAGGTTTAGCATTAGGGTTAGAGGACGAAGACGATTTAGGGTACAGGTTAGGCTATGACAACGGTTTAGGGTGAGCGTACGTGTTTAGGTACGGGTTAGGATTAGCGTACGGTTTAGGATTAGGGGATGGGTTAGGGTAAGGCTTCGGGTAATGGTTAGGGTTAGGTTTAGGGTTCGGGTTAGGGGACGGGGACGGTTTAGGGTACAGGTTAGGGTACAACAACGGTTTAGGGTGAGCGTACGTATTAGGGTACAGTTTAGTGTTAGCGTACGGGTTAGGATTAGGGGACGGGTTAGTGTAAGGCTTCGGGTAAGGGTTAGGGTTAGGGTTAGGGTTAGGGTTAGGGGACGGGGATGGTTTAGGGTACAGGTTAGGGTACGACAACAGTTTAGGGAGAGCATACGTGTTAGGGTACGGGTTAGTGTTAGCGAACGGGTTAGGATTAGGGGACGTGTTTGGGTAAGGCTTCGGCTAAGGGTTAGGGTTAGGGTTAGGGTTAGGGGAAGGGGGCGGGGACGGGGACGGTTTATGGTACAGGTTAGGGTACGACAAGGATTTAGGGACAGCATACGTGTTAGGGTACATGTTAGTGTTAGCGTACGTGTTAGGATTAGGGGATGGGTTACGGTAAGTCTTCGGGTATGGGTTAGTGTTGGGGTTAGGTTTAGGTGTAGAGGACGGGGACGGTTTAGGGTACAGGTTAGGCAATGACAACGGTTTAGGGTGAGCGTACGTGTTAGGGTACGGGTTAGGGTTAGCGTACGTGTTAGAATTAGGGGACTGGTTAAGGTAAGGCTTCGGGTAAGGGTTAGGGTTAGGGTTAGGGGACGGCGACGGGGACAGTTTAGGGTACAGGATAGGGTACGACAACGGTTTAGGGTGAGCATACGTGTTAGGTTACGGGTTAGTGTTAGCGTACGGTTTAGGATTATGGATCGGGTTAGGGTAAGGCTTCGGGTAAGTGTTAGGGTTAGGGTAGAGTTAGGGTTAGGGGACGGGGACGGGAACAATTTAAGGTACAGGTTAGGGTACTACAATGGTTTAGGGTGAGCATATGTGTTAGCGTACGGGTTCGTGTTAGTGTACGGTTTAGGATTAGGGGACGGGTTAGGGTAAGGCTTCGGGTAAGGTTTAGGGTTAGGTTTAGGGTTAGGGTTAGGGGACGGGGACGGGGACGGTTTAGGGTACAGGTTAGGGTACGACAACGGTTTAGGGTGAGCGTACATGTTAGGGTACGTGTCAGTGTTAGTGTACGGTTTAGGATTACGGGACGGGTTAGGGTAAGGCTTTGGGTAAGGTTTAGGGTTAGGGTTAGGGTTAGGGTTAGGGGACGGTGTAGGGGACGGTTTAGGGTACAGGATAGTGTACGACAAATGTTTAGGGTGAGCGTACGAGTTATTGTACAGTTTAGTGTTAGCCTACGGGTTAGGATTAGGGGAGGGGCTAGGGTAAGGCTTCGGGTAAGGGTTAGGGTTAGGGTTAGGGGATGGGGACGGGGACAGTTTAGGGTACAGGTTAGATTACGACAACGGTTTAGGGTGAGCGTACGTGTTAGGGTACGTGTTAGTGTTAGCGTACGTGTTAGGATTAAGTGACGGGTTAGTGTAAGGCTTAGGGTAAGGGTTAGGGTTAGGGTTAGTGTTAGGGTTAGGCTTAGGGGACGGGGACGGGGACGTTTTAGGGTACTGGTTAGGATACGACAACGGTTTAGGGTGAGCGTACGTGTTAGGGTATGGGTTAGTGTTAGCATACGTGTTAGGATTAGGGGACGGGTTACAGTAAGGCTTCGGGTAAGGGTTAGCGTTAGGGTTAGGGTTAGAGGACGGGGACAGTTATGGGTACAGATTAGGCTATGACAATGATTTAGGGTGAGCGTACGTGTTAGGTTACGGGTTTGTTTTAGCGTACGTCTTAGGATTAGGGGACAGGTTAGGGTAGGGCTTCGGGTAAGGGTTAGGGTTAAGGTTAGGGGATGGGGACGGGGACAGTTTAGGGTACAGGTTAGTGTACGACAACGGTTTAGGCAGAGCGTACGTATTAGGGTACGGGTTAGTGTTAGCGTACGGGTTAGGATTAGGGGACGGGTTAGGGTAAGGCTTCGGGTAAGGATTAGGGTTAGGGTTAGGGTTAGAGGACGGGAACGGTTTAGGGTACACGTTAGGCTATAACAACGGTTTAGGGTGAGCGTACGTGTTAGGGTACGGGTTAGTGTTAGCATACGGTTTAGGATTAGGGGATGGGTTAGTGTAAGGTTTCGGGTAAGTGTTAGGGTTAGGGTTAGGGTTAGGGTTAGTGTTAGGGGACGTGCACGGGGACAGGGACGGTTTAGGGTACAGGTTAGGGTACAACAACGGTTTAGGGTGAGCGTACGTGTTAGGGTACACATTAGTGTTAGCGTACGGGTTAGGTTTAGGGAACGGGTTAGGGTAAGGCTTCGGGTAAGGGTTAGGGATAGGGTTAGGTTTAGGGTTAGGGTTAGGGGACGGGGACGGTTTAAGGTACAGGTTAGTGTACGATAACAGTTTAGGGTGAGCGTACGTTTTAGGGTACATGTTAGTGTTAGCGTACGGGTTAGGATTAGGGGACGTGTTAGGGTAAGGCTTCGGGTAAGTGTTAGGGTTAGGGTTAATGTTAGGGTTAGGGTTAGGGGACGGGGATGGTTTAGCGTACAGGTTAGGGTACGACAACGGTTTAGGGAGAGCGTAAGTGTTAGGGTACGGGTTAGAGTTAGCGTACGGGTTAGGATTATTGGATGGGTTAGGGTAAGGCTTCGGGTAAGTGTTAGGGTTAGGGTTAGGGTTAGGGTAGGAGGACGGGGACGGTTTGGGGTACAGGTTAGGCTATGACATCGGTTTAGGGTGAGCGTAGGTTTTAGGGTACGTGTTAGTGTTAGCGTATGGGTTAGGATTAAGGGACGGGTTAGTGAAAGGCTTCGGGTAAGGGTTAGGGTTAGGGTTAGGGGACGGGGACAGTTTAGGGTACAGGTAAGGGTACGACAACGGTTTAAGGTGAGCGTACGTGTTAGGGTACGGGTTCGTGTTAGCGTACGGTTTAGGATTAGGGGACGGGTTAGGGTAAGGCTTCGGGTAAGGGTTAGGGTTAGTGTTAGGGTTAGGGGACGGGTACAGGGATGGGTTAGGGTACGACAACGGTTTAGGGTGAGCGTACGTGTTAGGGTACGTGTTAGTTTTAGCGTAGGGGTTAGGATTATGGGACGGGTTTGGGTAAGGCTTCGGGTAAGGGTTAGGGTCAGGGTTAGGTTAAGGGGATGGGGACGGTTTAGTGTACAGGTTAGTGTATGACAACAGTTTAGGGTGCGCATACGTGTTAGGGTACAGGTTAGTGTTAGGGTACGGGTTAGGATTAGGGGACGGTTTAGGGTAAGGCTTCAGGTAAGATTTAGGGTTAGGGTTAGTGTTAGGGTTAGGGTTTGGGGAAGGGGACGTTTTAGGGTACAGGTTAGGTTACGACAACAGTTTAAGGAGAGCGTACGTGTTAGGGTACGTGTTAGTGTTAGCGTCCGGGTTAGGATTAAGGGACGGGATAGTGTAAGGCTTCGGGTAGGGTTAGTGTTAGGTTTAAGGTTAGGGTTAGGGTTAGGGGATGGGGACGGTTTAGGGTACAGGTTAGTGTAAGACAACGGTTTAGGGGGAGCATCCGTGTTAGGGTACAGGTTAGTGTGAGCGTACGGGTTAGGATTAGCGGACGGGTTAGGGTAAGTCTTCGGGTAAGGGTTAGGGTTAGGGTTAGTGTTAGGTTTAGGGTTAGGTGACAGCGACGTTTTAGGGTACAGGTTAGCATACGACAACGGTTTAGGGAGAGCGTACGTTTTAGGATACGGGTTAGTGTTAGCGTACGGGTTAGGATTAGGGAACGGGTTAGGGTAAGGCTTCGGGTAAGTGTTAGGGTTAGGGTTAGGGTTAGGGGATGTGGACGGGGACGGAGACGGGGACGGTTTAGGGTACAGGTTAGGGTACGACAATGGTTTAGGGTGGGCGTACGTTTAAGGGTACGGGTTAGTGTTAGCATACGGGTTAGGATTAGGGGACGTTTTAGGGTAAGGCTTCGGGTAAGGGTTAGGGTTAGGGTTAGGCTTAGGGTTAGGGGACAGGGACGGGGAGAGTTTAGGGTACAGGTTAGTGTACGACAATGGTTTAGGGTGAGCTTATGTGTTAGGGTACGTGTTAGTGTTAGCGTACAGTTTAGGATTAGGGGACGTTTTAGGGTAAGGCTTCGGGTAAGGGTTAGTGTTAGGTTTAAGGTTAGGGTTAGTGTTAGGGGAAAGGGACGGTTTAGGGTACAGGTTAGTGTACGACAACGGTTTAGGTGAGCGTACGTGTTAGGGAACGTGTTAGAGTTAGCATACGGGTTAGGATTACGGGACGGGTTATGGTAAGGCTTTGGGTAAGGATTAGGGTTAGGGTTAGGTTTAGGGTTAGAGATAGGGGACGGGGAGAGTTTAGGGTACAGGTTAGTGTAGGACAACGGTTTAGGGTTAGCGTACTTGTTAGGGGACAGGTTAGTGTTAGCATACGGGTTAGGATTAAGGGACGTGTTAGGGTAAGGTTTCGGGTAATTGTTAGGGTTAGGGTTAGGTTTAGGGTTAGGGTTAGGGGACGGGGACGGTTTAGCGTACAGCTTAGGGTACGACAACGGTTTAGGTTGAGCGTACGTGTTAGGGTACGTGTTAGTGTTAGCGTATGGGTTAGGATTAGGGGACAGGTTAGGGTAAGGCTTCGGGTAAGGTTTAGGGTTAGGGTTAGGGTTAAGGTTAGGGTACGGAGACGGTTTATGGTACAGGGTAGGGTACGACAACGGTTTAGCGTGGGCGTACGTGTTAGGGTATTGGTTAGTGTTAGCGTACGGGTTAGGATTAGGGGACGGGTTAGGTTAAGGCTTCGGGTAAGGGTTAGGTTTAGGGTTAGTGTTAGGGGACGGGGACGGGGACGGTTTAGGGTACAGGCTAGGGTATGACAACGTTTTAGGGTGAGTGTACGTGTTAGTGTACGGGTTAGTGTTAGCGTACGGTTTAGGATTAGTGGACGGGTGAGGGTAAGGCTTCGGGTAAGGTTTAGGTTTAGGGTTAGGGTTAGGGGTAGGGTTAGGGAAGGGTTAGTGTTAGGGTTAAGGTTAGGGTTAGGGGACAGGGACGGTTTAGGGTACAGGTTAGGGTACGACAACGGTTTAGGGTCAGCGTACGTGTTAGGGTACGGGTTAGTGTTAGCGTACGGGTTAGAATTAGGGGATGGTTGAGCGTAAGGCTTCGGGTAAGGGTTAGGGTTACGGTTAGGGTTAGGGTTAGGAGACGGAGATGGGGACGGTTTAGGGTACAGGTTAGGGTACGACAACAGTTTAGGGTGAGCATACGTGTTAGGGTGCGGGTTAGTGTTAGCGTACGGTTTAGGATTAGGGGACCGGTGAGGGTAAGTCTTCGGGTAAGGTTAGGGTTAGGGTTAGGGGACGGGGACGGGGACGGGGACGGTTTAGGGTACAGGTTAGTGTACGACAACTGTTTAGGTTCAGCATACGTGTTAGGGTACAAGTTAGTGTTAGCGTACGGGTTAGGATTAGGGGACAGGTTAGGGTAAGGCTTCGGGTAAGGGTTAGGGTTATGGTTAGGGTTAGGGTTAGGGAACGGGGATGGTTTAGGGTACAGGTTAGGGTACGACAACGGTTTAGGGTGAGCGTACGTGTTGGGTACAGGTTAGTGTTAGCGTACGGTTTAGTATCAGGGAACGGGTTAGCGTAAGGCTTCGGGTAAGGGTTAGGGTTAGGGTAAGGGTTAGGAGTCGGGGACGGGGACGGTTTAGGGTACAGGTTAGTGTACGATATTGATTGGGTTGAGCGTATGTGTTAGGGCAAGGGTTAGTGTTAGCATACAGGTTAGGATTAGGGCACGGGTTAGGGTAAGGCTTCGGGTAAGAGTTCGGGTTAGGGTTAGGGTTAGGGTTAGGGGATGGGGACGCTTTAGGGTACAGTTTAGGGTAGAACAATGATTTAGGGTGAACGTACGTGTTAGGGTACGGGTTAGTGTTAGCGTACAGTTCAGGATTAGGGGACGTGTTAGGGTAAGGCTTCGGGTAAGGGTTAGGGTTAGGTATGGGTTAGGGTTAGGGGAAGGGGACGGGGACGGTTTAGGGTACAGGTTAGTGTACGACAACGGTTTAGGGTGAGCGTACGTGTTAGGGTACGGGTTAGTGTTAGCGTACGGGTTAGGTTTAGGGGACGGGTTAGGGTAAGGATTAGGGAAACTGTTAGGGTTAGGGTTAGCGTTAGGGGACAAGGACAGTTTAGGGTACAGGTTAAGGTACGACAACGGTTTAGGGTGAGCATACGTGTTAGGGTATGGGTTAGTGTTGGCGTACGGGTTAGGATTAGGGGACCGGTTAGGGTAAGGCTTCGGGTAAGGGTTAGGGGTAGGGTTTGGGTTAGGGTTAGGGATAGGGGACGGGGACGGTTTAGCGTACAGCTTAGGGTACGACAACGATTTAGGTTGAGCGTACGTGATAGGTTACGTTCTAGTGTTAGCGTACGGGTTAGGATTAGGGGACGGTTTAGGGTAAGGCTTCGGGTAAGGTTTAGGGTTATGGTTATGGTTAGGGTTAGCGTTAGGGGACGGGGACGGTTTAGGGTACAGGTTAGTGTACGAAAACGGTTTAGGGTGAGCGTACGTGTTAGGGTACGGGTTAGTGTTAGCGTACGGTTTAGGATTAGGGAACGGGTTAGGGTAAGGTTTCGGGTAAGGGTTAGGGTTAGGGTTAGGGTACGGGGACGGGGACGGTTTAGGGTACAGGTTTGTGTACGACAACGGATTAGGGTAAGCGTACAAGTTAGCGAACGGGTTAGTGTTAGCATACGGGTTAAGATTAGGGGACGGGTTAGGGTAAGGATTCGGGTAAGGGTTAGGGTTAGGGTTAGGGTTAGGGTTAGGGGATGGGGACGGTTTAGTGTACAGGTTAGGGTACGAAAATGGTTTAGGGTGAACGTACGTTTTAGGGTACGGGTTAGTGTTAGCGTACGGGTCAGGATTAGGGGACTTGTTAGTGTAAGGCTTCGGGTAAGGGTTAGGGTTAGGTATGGGTTAGGGTTAGGGTTAGGGGACGGGGACAGTTTAGGGAACAGGTTAGGGTACAGGTTAGGGTACGACAAATGTTTAGGGTGAGCTTACGTGTTAGGGTACAGGTTAGTGTTAGCGTACGGGTTAGGATTAGGGGACGGTTTAGGGTAAGGGTTCGGGTAAGGGTTAGGGTTAGGGTTAGCGTTAGGGTTAGGGTTAGAGGAAGGGGACATTTTAGGGTACAGGTTAGGGTATGACAACGGTTTAGGGTGAGCGTACATGTTATCGTACATGTTAGTGTTAGCGTACGGGTTAGGATTAGGGGACGGGTTAGAGTAAGGCTTCGGGTAAGTTTAGGGTTAGTTTTAGGGTTAGGGTTAAGTTTAGGGGTTGGGGACGGTTTAGGGTACAGGTTAGGGTACGACAATGGTTTAGGGTGAACGTACGTGTTAGGGTACGGTTTAGTGTTAGCGTACGGTTTAGGATTAGGGGACGGGTTAGGGTAAGGCATCGCCTAAGGTTTATGGTTAGGGTTAGGTTTAGGGTTAGGGTTGGGGACGGGGATGGTTCAGGGTACAGATTAGGGTACGACAACGGTTTAGGGTGAGCGTACGTGTTAGGGCACGGGTTAGTGTTAGCATACGGGTTAGGATTAGGGGACGGGTGAGGGTAAGGCTTCGGGTAAGGGTTAGGGTTAGGGTTAGGGTTAGGGTTAGGGGACGGGGACGGTTTAGGGTGCAGGTTAAGATACGACAAAGGTTTAGTTTGAGCGTATATGTTAGGGCACGGGTTAGTGTTAGCGTACGTGTTAGGATTAGGGGACAGGTTAGGGTAAGGCTTCGGGTAAGGTTTAGGGTTAGGGTTAGGGTTAGTGTTAGGGGACGGGGACGGGGATGGTTTAGGGTACAGGTTAGGGTACGACAACGGTTTAGGGTGAGCGTACGTGTTAGGGTACGGGTTAGTGTTAACGTACGGGTTAGGATTAGGGGACGGGTTAGGGTAAGGTTTCGTGTAAGGGTTAGGGTTAGGGTTAGGATTAGGGTTAGTGGATCGGGACAGTTTAGGGTACAAGTTAAGGTACGACAACGGTTTAGGATGAGCATACGTGTTAGGGTACGGTTTTGTGTTAGCGTACGGGTTAGAATTAAGGGACGGGTAGGGTAAGGCTTTGGGTAAGGGTTAGGGTTAGGGTTAGGGTTTGGCGACGGGGACGGTTTCGGGTACAGGTTAGGGTATGACAACGGTTTAGGGTGAGCATACATGTTAGGGTACAGGTTAGTGTTAGCATACGGGTTAGGATTAGGGCACGGGTTACGGTAAGGCTTCGGGTAAGGGTTAGGGTTACGGTTAGGTTTAGGGTTAGCGTTAGGGGACGGGGATGGTTTAGGGTACAGGTTAGGGTACGACAACGGTTTAGGGTGAGCGTACGTGTGAGGGTACGTTTTAGTGTTAGCGTACGGTTTAGGATTAGGGAACGGGTTAAGGTAAGGCTTCGGGTAAGGGTTAGGGTTAGGGTTAGGGGACGGGGACGGTTTAGGGAACATGTTTGGGTACGGCAACGGTTTTAGGTGAGCGTACGTGTTAGGGCACGGGTTAGTGTTAGCATACGGGTTAGGATTAGGGGACGGGTTACGGTAAGGCTTCCGGTAAGGATTATGGTTAGGGTTACGGTTAGGGTTAGGGTTTGGGGACGGGGACGATTTAGGGTACAGGTTAGTGTACGACAACGGTTTAGGTTGAGCGTACGTGTTAGGGTACGGCTTATTGTTAGCGTACGGGTTAGGATTAGGGGACGGGTGAGGGTAAGGCTTCGGGTAAGTGTTAGGGTTAGGGTTAGGGTTAGGGTTAGGGGACGGGGACGGTTTAGGGTACAGGTTAGGGTACGACAACGATTTAGGGTGAGCGTACGTGTTAGGGTACGGGTTAGTGTTAGCGTACGGGTTAGGATTAGGTGACAGGTGAGGGTAAGGATTCGGGTAAGGTTTAGGGTTAGGGTTAGGGTTAGGGTTAGGGGACGGGGACAGGGACGGTTTAGGGTACAGGATAGGGTACGACAACGGTTTAGGGTGAGCGTACATGTTAGGGTATGGGTTAGTGTTAGCGTACGGGTTAGGATTAGGGGACGGGTGAGGGTAAGGCTTCGGGTAAGGGTTAGGGTTAGGGTTAGGTGACAGGGACGGTGACGGGGACGGTTTAGGGTACAGGTTAGGGCACGACAACGGTTTAGCATGAGCGTACGTGTTAGGGTACGGGCTAGTTTTAGCGTACGTGTTAGGATTAGGGGACGGTTTAGGGTAAGGCTTAGGGTAAGGGTTAGGGTTAGGGTTAGTGTTAGGGGACGGGCAAGTGGAGAAGGACGGTTTAGGGTACAGTTTAGGGTACGAAAACAGTTTATGGTGAGCGTACGTGTTAGGTTACGGGTAAGTGTTAGCGTACGGGTTAGTATTCGGGAACGGATTAGGGTACGGCTTCGGGTAAGGGTTAGGTTTAGAGTTAGGGTTAGGGTTAGGGTTAGGGGAAGGGGACGGTTTAGGGTACAGGTTAAGGTATGACAACGGTGTAGGGTGAGCGTATGTGTTAGCGTATGGTTTATTTTTAGCGTACGGGTTAGGATTAGGTGACGGGTTAGTGTAAGGATTCGGGTAAGGTTTAGGGTTAGGGTTAGTGTTAGGAGATGGGGACGGGTACGGGGACGGTTTAGTGTACAGGTTAGGGTACGACAAAGGTTTAGGGTAAGCGTACATGTTAGGGTACAGCTTAGTGTTAGCGTACGGGTTAGGATTAGGGGACGGGTTAGGGTAAGACTTCGGGTAAGGGTTAGGGTTAGGGTTAGGAGACGGGGACGGTTTAGGGTACAGGTTAGGGTACAACAAGTGTTTATGTTGAGCCTACATGTTAGAGTACGGGTTAGTGTGAGGGTACGGGTTAGGATTAGGGGATGTGTTAGGGTAAGGCTTCGGGTAAGGGTTAGGGTTAATGTTAGGGTTAGGGGACGGGGACGGTTTAGGGTACAGGTTAAGGTATGACCACGGTTTATGGTGAGCGTACGTGTTAGCATATGGTTTAGTGTTAGCGTATGGTTTAGGATTAGGGAACGGGTTAGGGTAATGCTTCGGGTAAGGCTTAGGTTTAGAGTTAAGGTTAGGGGATGGGGACGGTTTAGGGTACAGGTTAGGGTACGACAACGGTTTAGGGTGAGCGTACGTGTTAGGGTACATATTAGTTTTAGCGTACGGTTTAGGATTAGGGGAAGGGTTAAAGTAAGGCTTCGTGTAAGGGCTAGGGTTAGGGTTAGGTTTAGGGATAGGGGACGGGGATGGTTTAGGGTACAGGTTAGTGTACGACAACGGTTTAGGGTGAGCGCACGTGTTAGTGTACGGGTTATTGTTAGCCTACGGTTTAGGATAAGGGGACGGGTTTGGTTAAGGCTTCGGTTAAGGGATAGGTTTAGGGTTAGGGTTAGGGTTAGGGGATGGGGATGGTTTAGGGTACATTTTAGGGTATGACAACGATTTAAGGTGATCGTATGTGTTAGGGTACGGTTTATTGTTAGCGTACGGGTTAGGATTATGGGACGGGTTAGGGTAAGGCTACGGGTAAGGGTTAGGGTTAGGTTTAGTGTTAGGGAACAGGGACGGGGACGGGGACGGTTTAATGTACAGGTTAGGGTACAATAACGGTTTAGGGTGAGCGTACGTGTTAGGGCACAGTTTAGTGTTAGCATACGGGTTAGGATTAGGGGACGTGTTAGTGTAAGGCTTTGGGTAAGTTTTAGGCTTAGGGTTAGGGTTAGGGATAGGGGACGGGTACGGGGGCAGTTTACGGTACATGTTAGGGTACGAAAAGGGTTTAGGTTGAGCGTACGTGTTAGGGTACGGGTTAGTGTTAACGTACGGGTTAGGATTAGGGACGTGTTAGGGTAAGGCTTCGTGTAAGGGTTAGGGTTAGGGTTAGGGTTAGGGGACGGGGATGGGGACGGTTTAGGGTACAGGTTAGGGTACAACAACTGTTTAGGATGAGCGTACGTGTTAGGGTACGATTTAGTGTTAGCGTACGGGTTAGGATTAGGGGACGGTTTAGGGCAAGGCTTCGGGGAAGTGTTAGGGTAAGGGTTAGGGGACGGGGACGGTTTAAGATACAGGTTAGTGTACGACAACAGATTAGGGTGAGCGTACGTGTTAGGGTATGGCTTAGTGTTAGGGTACGGGTTAGGAGTTGGGGACGGGTTAGGGTAAGGTTTCGGGTAAGGTTTAGGCTTAGGGTTAGGGTTAGGGTCAGGGTTAGGGGACGGGGACGGTTTAGGGTACAGGTTAGGGTTCGAAAACTGTTTAGGGTGATCGTACGTGTTAGGGTACAGTTTAGTGTTAGCGTACGGGTTAGGATTAGGGGACAGGTTAGGGTAAGGCTTCGGGTAAGGGTTAGGGTTAGGGTTAGGGTTATGGGACGGGAACCGTTTAGGTTACAGGTTAGGGTACGAAAACGGTTTAGGGTGAGCGTACGTTTTAGGGTATGTGTTAGTGTTAGAGTACGGGTTAGGATTAGGGGGCGGGTTAGGGTAAGGCTTCGGGTAAGTGTTAGGTTAAGGATTAGGGTTAGGGGATTGTGACCATTTAGGGTACAGGTTAGGGTACGACAACGGTTTAGGGTGAGCGTACGTGTTAGGGCACGGGTTAGTGTTAGCGTATGGGTTAGGGTTAGGGGAAGGGATAGGGTAAGGCTTCGGTTAAGGGTTAGGTTTAGGGTTAGGCTTAGGGTTAGGGTTAGGGGACGGGGACGGATTAGTGTACCGGTTAGGGTACGACAACGGTTTAGGTTGAGCATACGTGTAAGGGTTCGCGTAGGTGTTAGCGTACGGGTTAGGATTAGGGGATGGGTCAGTGTAAGGCTTCAGGTAAGGGTTAGGTTTAGGGTTAGGTTTAGGTGATGGGGATGGTTTAGGGTACAGGTTAGGGCACGACAAAGTTTTAGAGTGAGCGTACGTGTTAGGGTACGGGTTAGTGTTAGGGTACGGGTTAGGATAAGGGTACGGGTTAGGGTAAGGTTTCGGGTAAGGGTTAGGGTTAGGGTTAGGGTTAGGGGACGGGGACGGTTTAGGGTACACGTTAGGGTACGACAACGGTTTACGGTGAGCGTACGTGTTAGGGTACGGGTTAGTGTTAGCGTACGGGTTAGGATTAGGGGACGGGTGAGGGTAAGGCTTCAGGTAAGGGTTAGGGTTAGGGTTAGGGTTAGGGGACGGGGACGGTTTAGGGTACAGGTTAGGGTACGACAACGGTTTAGGGTGAGCGTACGTGTTAGGGTACGGGTTAGTGTTAGCGTACGGGTTAGGATTAGGGGACGGGTGAGGGTAAGGCTTCGGGTAAGGGTTAGGTTTAGGGTTATGGTTAGGGGACGGGGACGGGGACGGGGACGGTTTAGGGTACAGGTTAGGGTACGACAACGGTTTAGGGTGAGCGTACTTGTTAGGGTACGGGTTAGTGTTAGCGTACGGGTTAGCATTAGGGGACGGGTGAGGGTAAGGCTTCAGGTAAGGGTTAGGATTAGGGTTAGGGTTAGGGTTAGGGGATGGGGACGGTTTAGGGTAAAGGTTAGGGTACAACAACGGTTTAGGGTGAGCGTACGTGTTAGGGTACGTGTTAGTGTTAGCGTACGGGTTAGGATTAGGGGACGGGTGAGGGTAAGGCTTCGGGTAAGGGTTAGGGTTAGGGTTAGGGTTAGGGTTAGGGTTAGGGGACGGGGACGGTTTAGGGTACACTTTAGGGTACGACAACGATTTAGGGTGAGCGTACGTGTTAGGTTATGTGTTAGTGTTAGCGTACGGGTTAGGATTATGGGACGGGTGAGATAAGGCTTCGGGTAAGGGTTAGGGTTAGGGTTAGGGTTAGGGTTAGGGTTAGGGGACGGGGACGGTTTAGGGTACAGGTTAGGGTATGACAACGGTTTAGGGTGAGCGTACGTGTTAGGGTACGGGTTAGTGTTAGCGTACGGGTTAGGATTAGGGGACGGGTGAGTGTAAGGCTTCGGGTAAGGGTTACGGTTAGGGTTAGGGTTAGGGTTAGGGGACGGGGACGGTTTAGGGTACAGGTTATGGTACGTCAACGGTTTAGGGTGAGCGTACGTGTTAGGGTACGGGTTAGTGTTAGTGTACGGTTTAGGATTAGGGGACGGGTGAGGGTAAGGCTTCGGGTAAGTGTTAGGGTTAGGGTTAGGGTTAGGGTTAGGGGACGGGGACGGTTTAGGGTACAGGTGAGGGTACGACAACTGTTTAGGGTGAGCGTACGTGTTAGGGTACGGGTTAGTGTTAGCGTACGGGTTACGATTAGGGGACGGCTGAGTTTAAGGCTTCGGGTAAGGGTTAGGGTTAGGGTTAGGGGACGGGGACGGGGACGGTTTAGGGTACAGGTTAGGGTACGAAAAATGTTTAGGGTGAGCATACGTGTTAGGGTACGGTTTAGTGTTAGCGTACGGGTTAGGATTAGGGGACGGGTGAGGGTAAGGCTTCGGGAAAGGGTTAGGGTTAGGGTTAGGGTTAGGGGACGGGGACGGGGACGGGGACGGTTTAGGGTACAGGTTAGGGTACGACAACGGTTTAGGGTGAGCGTACTAGGGTGAGCGTACGTGTTAGGGTACGGGTTAGTGTTAGCGTACGGGTTAGGATTGGGGACGGGTGAGGGTAAGGCTTCGGGTAAGGGTTACGATTAGGGTTAGGGTTAGGGTTAGGGTTAGGGGACGGGGACGGTTTAGGGTACAGGTTAGGGTACGACAACGGTTTAGGGTGAGCGTACGTGTTAGGGTACGGGTTAGTGATAGCGTACGGGTTAGGATTAGTGGAAGGGTGAGGGTAAGCCTTCGGGTAAGGGTTAGGGTTAGGGTTAGACTTAGGGTTAGGGGACGGGCACGGGGACGGTTTAGAGTACAGGTTAGTGTACGACAATGGTTTAGGGTGAGCGTACGTGTTAGGGTACGGGTTAGTGTTAGCGTACGGGTTAGGATTAGGGGACTGGTGAGGGTAAGGCTTCGGGTAAGGGTTAGGGTTAGGGTTAGGGTTAGGGGACGGGGACGGGGACGGTTTAGGGTACAGGTTAGGGTACGACAACGGTTTAGGGTGAGCGTACGTGTTAGGGTACGGGTTAGTGTTAGCGTACGGGTTAGCATTAGGGGACGGGTGAGGGTAAGGCTTCAGGTAAGGGTTAGGATTAGGGTTAGGGTTAGGGTTAGGGGACGGGGACGGTTTAGGGTAAAGGTTAGGGTACAACAACGGTTTAGGGTGAGCGTACGTGTTAGGGTACGTGTTAGTGTTAGCGTACGGGTTAGGATTAGGGGACGGGTGAGGGTAAGGCTTCGGGTAAGGGTTAGGGTTAGGGTTAGGGTTAGGGTTAGGGTTAGGGTTAGGGGACGGGGACGGTTTAGGGTACACTTTAGGGTACGACAACGATTTAGGATGAGCGTACGTGTTAGGGTATGGGTTAGTGTTAGCGTACGGGTTAGGATTACGGGACGGGTGAGATAAGGCTTCGGGTAAGGGTTAGGTTTAGGGTTAGGGTTAGGGTTAGGGGACGGGGACGGGTTAGGGTACAGGTTAGGGTATGACAACGGTTTAGGTTGAGCGTACGTGTTAGGGTACGGGTTAGTGTTAGCGTACGGGTTAGGATTAGGGGACGGGTGAGTGTAAGGCTTCGGGTAAGGGTTAGGGTTAGGGTTAGGGGACGGGGACGGGGACGGTTTAGGGTACAGGTTATGGTACGTCAACGGTTTAGGGTGAGCGTACGTGTTAGGGTACGGGTTAGTGTTAGTGTACGGGTTAGGATTAGGGGACGGGTGAGGGTAAGGCTTTGGGTAAGGGTTAGGGTTAGGGTTAGGTTTAGGGTTAGGGTTAGGGGACGGGGACGGTTTAGGGTACAGGTGAGGGTACGACAACTGTTTAGGGTGAGCGTACGTGTTAGGGTACGGGTTAGTGTTAGCGTACGGGTTAGGATTAGGGGACGGCTGAGTGTAAGGCTTCGGGTAAGGGTTAGGTTTAGGGTTAGGGTTAGGGTTAGGGGACGGGGACGGGGACGGTTTAGGGTACAGGTTAGGGTACGAAAAATGTTTAGGGTGAGCATAAGTGTTAGGGTACGGGTTAGTGTTAGCGTACGGGTTAGGATTAGGGGACGGGTGAGGGTAAGGCTTCGGAAAAGGGTTAGGGTTAGGGTTAGGGGACGGGGACGGGGACGGTTTAGGGTACAGGTTAGGGTACGACAACGGTTTAGGGTGAGCGTACGTGTTAGGGTACGGGTTAGTGTTAGCGTACGGGTTAGGATTAGGGGACGGGTGAGGGTAAGGCTTCGGGTAAGGGTTAGGGTTAGGGTTAGGGTTAGGGGACGGGGACGTTTTAGGGTACAGGTTAGGGTATGACAACGCTTTAGGGTGAGCGTACTAGGGTTAGCGTACGTGTTAGTGTACGGGTTAGTGTTAGCGTACGGGTTAGGATTGGGGACGGGTGAGGGTAAGTCTTCGGGTAAGGGTTACGGTTAGGGTTAGGGTTAGGGTTAGGGTTAGGGGACGGGGACGGTTTAGGGTACAGGTTAGGGTACGACAACGGTTTAGGGTGAGCGTACGTGTTAGGGTACGGGTTAGTGATAGCGTACGGGTTAGGATTAGGGGAAGGGTGAGGGTAAGGCTTCGGGTAAGGGTTAGAGTTAGGGTTAGGCTTAGGGTTAGAGGACGGGCACGGGGACGGTTTAGAGTACAGGTTAGTGTACAACAATGGTTTAGGGTGAGCGTACGTGTTAGGGTACGGGTTAGTGTTAGCGTACGGGTTAGGATTAGGGGACGGGTGAGGGTAAGGCTTCGGGTAAGGGTTAGGGTTAGGGTTAGGGGACAGGGACGGTTTATGGTACAGGTTAGTGTACGACAACGGTTTAGGGTGAGCGTACGTGTTAGGGTATGGTTTAGTGTTGGCGTACGGTTTAGGATTATGGGACGGGTGAGGGTAAGGCTTCGGGTAAGCGTTAGGGTTAGGGTTAGGGTTAGGGGACGGGGACGGGGACGGTTTAGGGTACAGGTTAGGGTACAACAACGGTTTAGGGTGAGCTTGCGTGTTAGGGTACGGGTTAGTGTTAGCGTACGGGTTAGGATTAGGGGACGGGTGAGGTTAAGGCTTCGGGTAAGGGTTAGGGTTAGGGTTAGGGTTAGGGTAAGGGGACGGGGACGGTTTAGGGTACAGCTTAGGGTACGACAACGGTTTAGGGTGAGTGTACGTGTTAGGGTATGGGTTAGTGTTAGCGTACGGGTTAGGGTTACGGGACGGGTGAGGGTAAGGCTTCAGGTAAGGGTTAGGGTTAGGGTTAGGGTTAGGGGACAGGGATGGTTTAGGGTACAGGTTAGGGCATGACAGCGGTTGAGGGTGAGCGTACCTGTTAGGGTACGGTTTAGTGTTAGCGTAAGGGTTAGGATTAGGGGGCGGGTGAGGGTAAGGCTTCGGGTAAGGGCTAGAGTTAGGATTAGGGTTAGGGTTAGGGGACGGGGACGGTTTAGGGTACAGCTTAGGGTACGACAACGGTTTAGGGTGAGCGTACGTGTTAGGGTACGGGTTAGTGTTAGCGTAAGGGTTAGGATTAGGGGACGGGTGAGGGTAAGGCTTCGGGTAAGTGTTAGGGTTAGGTTTAGGGTTAGGGTTAGGGGACGGGGACGGTTTAGGGTACAGGTTAGAGTACGACAACGAAGTAGGGTGAGCGTACGTGTTAGGGTACGGGTTAGTGTTAGCGTACGGGTTAGGATTAGGGGACGGGTGAGGGTAAGGCTTCGGGTAAGGGTTAGGGTTAGGGTTAGCGTTAGGGTTAGGGAACGGGGACGGTTTAGGGTACAGGTTAGTGTACGACAACGGTTTAGGGTGAGCGTACGTGTTAGGGTATGGGTTAGTATTGGCGTACGGGTTAGGATTATGGGACGGGTGAGGGTAAGGCTTCGGGTAAGCGTTAGGGTTAGGGTTAGGGGATGGGGATGGGGACGGTTTAGGGTACAGGTTAGGGTACAACAACGGTTTAGTGTGAGCTTACGTGTTAGGGTACGGGTTAGTGTTAGCGTACGGGTTAGGATTAGGGAACGGGTGAGGTTAAGGCTTCGGGTAAGGGTTAGGGTTAGGGTTAGGGTTAGGGGACGGGGACGGGGACGGGGAGGGTTTAGGGTACAGGTTAGGGTACGACAACGGTTTAGGGTGAGCGTACGTGTTAGGGTACGGGTTAGTGTTAGCGTACGGGTTAGGATTAGGGGACGGGTGAGTGTAAGGCTTTGGGTAAGGGTTAGGGTTAGGGTTAGGGTTAGGGTTAGGGGACGGGGACAGTTTAGGGTACAGGTTAGGGTACGACAACGGTTTAGGGTGAGCGTACGTGTTAGGGTACGGGTTAGTGTTAGCGTACAGGTTAGGATTAGGGCACGGGTGAGGGTAAGGCTTCAGGAAAGGGTTAGGGTTAGGGTTAGGGTTAGGGGACGGGGACGGTTTAGGGTACAGGTTAGTGTACGACAACGGTTTAGGGTGAGCGTACGTGTTAGGGTACGGGTTAGTGTTAGCTTACGGGTTAGGATTAGGGGACGGGTGAGGGTAAGGCTTCGGGTAAGGGTTAGGGTTAGGGTTAGGGTTCGGGGACGGGGATGGTTTAGGGTACAGGTTAGGGTACGATAACGGTTTAGGGTGAGCGTACGTGTTAGCGTACGTGTTAGTGTTAGCGTACGGGTTAGGATTAGGGGACGGGTGAGGGTAAGGCTTCGGGTAAGGGTTAGGGTTAGGGTTAGGGTGAGGGTTAGGGTTAGGGGACGGGGACGGTTTAGGGTACAGGTTAGGGTACGACAATGATTTAGGGTGAGCGTACGTGTTAGGGTATGGGTTAGTGTTAGCGTACGGGTTAGGATTATGGGACGGGTGAGGTTAAGGCTTCGGGTAAGGGTTAGGGTTAGGGTTAGGGTTAGGGTTAGGGGACGGGGACGGTTTAGGGTACAGGTTAGGGTACAACAACGGTTTAGGGTGAGCGTACGTGTTAGGGTATGGGTTAGTGTTAGCGTACGGGTTAGGATTAGGGGACGGGTGAGTGTAAGGCTTCGGGTAAGGGTTAGGGTTAGGGTTAGGGTTAGGGTTAGGGTTAGGGGACGGGGACGGTTTAGGGTAAAGGTTATGGTACGTCAACGGTTTAGGGTGAGCGTACGAGTTAGGGTACGGGTTAGTGTTAGTGTACGGGTTAGGATTAGGGGACGGGTGAGGGTAAGGCTTCGGGTAAGGGTTAGGGTTAGGGTTAGGGTTAGGGTTAGGGTTAGGGGACGGGGACGGTTTAGGTTACAGGTGAGTGTACGACAACTATTTAGGGTGAGCGAACGTGTTAGGGTAAGGGTTAGTCTTAGCGTACGGGTTAGGATTAGGGGACGGGTGAGTGTAAGGCTTCGGGGAAGTGTTAAGGTTAGGGTTATGGTTAGGGTTAGGGGACGGGGACGGGGACGGTTTAGGGTACAGGTTAGGGTACGACAACGGTTTAGGGTGAGCGTACGTGTTAGGGTACGGGTTAGTGTTAGCGTACGGGTTAGGATTAGGGGACGGGTGAGGGTAAGGCTTCGGGTAAGGGTTAGGGTTAGGGTTAGGGTTAGGGTTAGGGGACGGGGACGTTTTAGGGTACAGGTTAGGGTATGACAACGCTTTAGGGTGAGCGTACTAGGGTGAGCGTACGTGTTAGTGTACGGGTTAGTGTTAGCGTACGGGTTAGGATTGGGGACGGGTGAGGGTAAGGCTTCGGGTAAGGGTTACGGTTAGTGTTAGGGTTAGGGTTAGGTTACGGGGACGGTTTAGGGTACAGGTTAGGGTACGACAACGGTTTAGGGTGAGCGTACGTGTTAGGGTACGGGTTAGAGATAGCGTACTGGTTAGGATTAGGGGAAGGGTGAGGGTAAGGCTTCGGGTAAGGGTTAGAGTTAGGGTTAGGCTTAGGGTTAGAGGACGGGCACGGGGACGGTTTAGAGTACAGGTTAGTGTACGACAATGGTTTAGGGTGAGCGTACGTGTTGGGGTACGTGTTAGTGTTAGCGTACGGGTTAGGATTAGGGGACGGGTGAGGGTAAGGCTTCGGGTAAGGGTTAGGGTTAGGGTTAGGGGACAGGGACGGTTTATGGTACAGGTTAGTGTACGACAACGGTTTAGGGTGAGCGTACGTGTTAGGGTATGGGTTAGTGTTGGCGTACGGTTTAGGATTATGGGACGGGTGAGGGTAAGGCTTCGGGTAAGCGTTAGGGTTAGGGTTAGGGTTAGGGGACGGGGACGGGGACGGTTTAGGGTACAGGTTAGGGTACAACAACGGTTTAGGGTGAGCTTACGTGTTAGGGTACGGGTTAGTGTTAGCGTACGGGTTAGGATTAGGGGACGGGTGAGGTTAAGGCTTCGGGTAAGGGTTAGGGTTAGGGTTAGGGTTAGGGTAAGGGGACGGGGACGGTTTAGGGTACAGGTTAGGGTACGACAACGGTTTAGGGTGAGTGTACGTGTTAGGGTATGGGTTAGTGTTAGCGTACGGGTTAGGGTTAGGGGACGGGTGAGGGTAAGGCTTCAGGAAAGGTTTAGGGTTAGGGTTAGGGTTAGGGGACAGGGATGGTTTAGGGTACAGGTTAGGGCACGACAGCGTTTGAGGGTGAGCGTACCTGTTAGGGTACGGGTTAGTGTTAGCGTAAGGGTTAGGTTTAGGGGACGGGTGAGGGTAAGGCTTCGGGTAAGGGCTAGGGTTAGGATTAGGGTTAGGGTTAGGGGACGGGGACGGTTTAGGGTACAGCTTAGGGTACGACAACGGTTTAGGGTGAGCGTACGTGTTAGGGTACGGGTTAGTGTTAGCGTAAGGGTTAGGATTAGGGTACGGGTGAGGGTAAGGCTTCGGGTAAGTGTTAGGGTTAGGGTTAGGGTTAGGGTTAGGGGACGGTGACGGTTTAAGGTACAGGTTAGAGTACGACAACGAATTAGGGTGAGCGTACGTGTTAGGGTAGGGGTTAGTGTTAGCGTACGGGTTAGGATTAGGGGACGGGTGAGGGTAAGGCTTCGGGTAAGGGTTAGGGTTAGGGTTAGGGTTAGGGTTAGGGAACGGGGATGGTTTAGGGTACAGGTTAGTGTACGACAACGGTTTAGGGTGAGCGTACGTGTTAGGGTATGGGTTAGTATTGGCGTACGGTTTAGGATTATGGGACGTGTGAGGGTAAGGCTTCGGGTAAGCGTTAGGGTTAGGGTTAGGGGACGGGGATGGGGACGGTTTAGGGTACAGGTTAGGGTACAACAACGGTTTAGGGTGAGCTTACATGTTAGGGTACGGGTTAGTGTTAGCGTACGGGTTAGGATTAGGGAACGGGTGAGGTTAAGGCTTCGGGTAAGGGTTAGGGTTAGGGTTAGGGTTAGGGGACGGGGACGGGGACGGTTTAGGGTACAGGTTAGGGTACGACAACGGTTTAGGGTGAGCGTACGTGTTAGGGTACGGGTTAGTGTTAGCGTACGGGTTAGGATTAGGGGACGGGTGAGTGTAAGGCTTTGGGAAAGGGTTAGGGTTAGGGTTAGGGTTAGGGGACGGGGACGGTTTAGGGTACAGGTTAGGGTACGACAACGGTTTAGGGTGAGCGTACGTGTTAGGGTACGGGTTAGTGTTAGCGTACGGGTTAGGATTAGGGCACGGGTGAGGGTAAGGCTTCAGGTAAGGGTTAGGGTTAGGGTTAGGGTTAGGGGACGGGGACGGTTTAGGGTACAGGTTAGTGTACGACAACGGTTTAGGGTGAGCGTACGTGTTAGGGTACGGGTTAGTGTTAGCTTACGGGTTAGGATTAGGGGACGGGTGAGGGTAAGGCTTCGGGTAAGGGTTAGGGTTAGGGTTAGGGTTAGGGTTAGGCTTAGGGGACGGGGACGGTTTAGGGTACAGGTTATGGTACGTCAACTGTTTAGGGTGAGCGTACGAGTTAGGGTACGAATTAGTGTTAGTGTACGGGTTAGGATTAGGGGACGGGTGAGGGTAAGGCTTCGGGTAAGGGTTAGGGTTAGGGTTAGGGTTAGGGTTAGGGTTAGGGGACGGGGACGGTTTAGGTTACAGGTGAGTGTACGACAACTATTTAGGGTGAGCGAACGTGTTAGGGTAAGGGTTAGTGTTAGCGTACGGGTTAGGATTAGGGGACGGGTGAGTGTAAGGCTTCGGGGAAGTGTTACGGTTAGGGTTACGGTTAGGGTTAGGGTTAGGGCACGGGGACGGTTTAGGGTACAGGTTAGAATACGAAAAAGGTTTAGGGTGAGCATACGTGTTAGGGTACGGTTTAGTGTTAGCGTACGGGTTAGGATTATGGGACGGGTGAGGGTAAGGCTTCGGGTAAGGGTTAGGGTTAGGGTTAGGGTTAGGGGAAGGGGACGGGGACGGTTTAGGGTACAGGTTAGGGTACGACAACGGTTTAGGGTGAGCGTACGTGTTAGGGTACGGGTTAGTGTTAGCGTACGGGTTAGGATTAGGGGACGGGTGAGGGTAAGGCTTCGGGTAAGGGTTAGGGTTAGGGTTAAGGTTAGGGTTAGGGGACGGGGACGGTTTAGGGTACAGGTTAGGGTACGACAACGCTTTAGGGTGAGCGTACGTGTTATGGTACGTTTTAGTGTTAGCGTACGGGTTAGGATTGGGGACGGGTGAGGGTAAGGCTTCGGGTAAGGATTACGGTTAGGGTTAGTGTTAGGGTTAGGGAACGGGGACGGTTTAGGGTACAGGTTAGGGTGCGACAACGGTTTAGGGTGAGCGTATGTGTTAGGGTACGGGTTAGTGATAGCGTACGGGTTAGGATTAGCGGAAGTGTGAGGGTAAGGCTTCGGGTAAGGTTTAGGGTTAGGGTTAGGCTTAGGGTTAGGGGACGGGCACGGGGACGGTTTAGAGTACAGGTTAGTGTACGACAACGGTTTAGGGTGAGCGTACGTGTTAGGGTACGGGTTAGTGTTAGCGTACGGGTTAGGATTAGGGGACGGGTGAGGGTAAGGCTTCGGGTAAGGGTTAGGGTTAGGGTTAGGGTTAGGGTTAGGGGACGGGGACGGAGACGGTTTAGGGTACAGCTTAGGGTACGACAACGGTTTAGGGTGAGCGTACGTGTTAGGGTACGGGTTAGTGTTAGCGTACGGGTTAGAATTAGGGGACGTGTTAGTGTAAGGCTTCAGGTAAGGATTAGGGTTAGTGTTAGTGTTAGGGTTAGGATTAGGTGACGGGGACGGTTTAGGGTACAGGTTAGGGTACGACAACGGTTTAGGTTGAGCGTACGTGTTAGGGTACGAATTAGTGTTAGCGTACGGGTTAGGATTAGGGGACGGGTGAGTGTAAGGCTTTGGGTAAGCGTTAGGGTTAGGGTTAGGGTTAGGGGACGGGGACGGTTTAGGGTACAGGTTAGGGTACGACAACGGTTTAGGGTGAGCGTACGTGTTAGGGTATGGGTTAGTGTTAGCGTACGGGTTAGGATTAGGGAACGGGTGAGGGTAAGGCTTCGGGTAAGGGTTAGGGTTAGGGTTAGGGTTAGGGTAGGGGGACGGGGACGGTTTAGGGTACAGGTTAGGGTACAACAACGGTTTAGGGTGAGCTTACGTGTTAGGGTACGGGTTAGTGTTAGCATACGGGTTAGGATTAGGGGACGGGTGAGGGTAAGGGTTAGGGTTAGGGTTAGGGTTAGGGTTAGGGTTAGGGGACGGGGACAGTTTAGGGTACAGGTTAGGGTACGAAAACGGTTTAGGGTGAGCGTACGTGTTAGGGTACGGGTTAGTGTTAGCGTACGGTTTAGGATTAGGGGACGAGTGAGGGTAAGGCTTCGGGTAAGGGTTAGGGTTAGTGTTAGGGTTACGGTTAGGGTTAGGGGACGGGGACAGGGACGGTTTAGGGTACAGGTTAGGGTACGACAACGGTTTAGGGTGAGCGTACGTGTTACGGTACGGGTTAGTGTTCGCGTACGGGTTAGGATTAGGGGACGGGTGAGGTTAAGGTTTCGGGTAAGGGTTAGGGTTAGGGTTAGGGTTAGGGGACGGGGACGGGGACGGGGACGGTTTAGGGTACAGGTTAGTGTACGACAACGGTTTAGGGTGAGCGTACGTGTTAGGGTACGGGTTAGTGTTAGCGTACGGGTTAGGATTAGGGGACGGGTGAGGTTAAGGGTTCGGGTAAGGGTTAGGGTTAGGGTTAGGGTTAGGGGACGGCACGGGGACAGTTTACGGTACAGGTTAGGGTATGACAACGGTTTAGGGTGAGCGTATGTGTTAGGGTACGGGTTAGTGTTAGCGTACGGTTTACGACTAGGGGACGGGTGAGGGTAAGGCTTTGGGTAACGGTTAGGGTTAGGGTTAGGTTTAGGGTTAGGGTTAGGGGACGGGGAAGGTTTAGGGTACAGGTTAGGGTACGACAACGGTTTAGGGTGAGCGTACGTGTTAGGGTACGGGTTAGTGTTGGCGTACGGGTTAGGATTATGGGACGGGTGAGGGTAAGGTTTCGGGTAAGGGTTAGGGTTAGGGTTAGGGTTAGGGGAGGGGGACGGGACGGTTTAGGGTACAGGTTAGGGTACAACAACGTTTTAGGGTGAGCTTACGTGTTAGGGTACGGGTTAGTGATAGCGTACGGGTTAGGATTAGGGGAAGGGTGAGGGTAAGGCTTCGGGTAAGGTTTAGGGTTAGGGTTAGGCTTAGGGTTAGGGGACGGGCACGGGGACGGTTTAGAGTACAGGTTAGTGTACGACAACGGTTTAGGGTGAGCGTACGTGTTAGGGTACGGGTTAGTGTTAGCGTACGGGTTAGGATTAGGGGACGGGTGAGGGTAAAGCTTCGGGTAAGGGTTAGGGTTAGGGTTAGGGTTAGGGTTAGGGGACGGGGACGGTTTAGGGTAAAGGTTAGGGTACGACAACGGTTTAGGGTGAGCGTACGTGTTAGGGTAAGTGTTAGTGTTAGCGTACGGTTTAGGATTAGGGGACGGGTGAGGGTAAGGCTTCGGGTAAGGGTTAGGGTTAGGGTTACGGTTAGGGTTAGGGGACGGGGACGGTTTATGGTACAGGTTAGTGTACGACAACGGTTTAGGGTGAGCGTACGTGTTAGGGTACGGGTTAGTGTTGGCGTACGGGTTAGGATTATGGGACGGGTGAGGGTAAGGCTTCGGTAAGGGTTAGGGTTAGGGTTAGAGTTAGGGGAGGGGGACGGGGACGGTTTAGGGTACAGGTTAGGGTACAACAACGGTTTAGGGTGAGCTTACGTGTTAGGGTACGGGTTAGTGTTAGCGTACGGGTTAGGATTAGGGGACGGGTGAGGGTAAGGGTTAGGGTTAGGGTTAGGGTTAGGGTTAGGGTTAGGGGACGGGGAAAGTTTAGGGTACAGGTTAGGGTACGACAACGGTTTAGGGTGAGCGTACGTGTTAGGGTACGGGTAAGTGTTAGCGTACGGTTTAGGATTAGGGGACGAGTGAGGGTAAGGCTTCGGGTAAGGGTTAGGGTTAGTGTTACGGTTACGGTTAGGGTTAGGGGACGGGGACAAGGACGGTTTAGGGTACAGGTTAGGGTACGACAACGGTTCAGTGTGAGCGTACGTGTTAGGGTACGGGTTAGTGTTCGCGTACGGGTTAGGATTAGGGGACGGGTTAGGTTAAGGCTTCGGGTAATGGTTAGGGTTAGGGGACGGGGACGGGGACGGGGACGGTTTAGGGTACAGGTTAGTGTACGACAACTGTTTAGGGTGAGCTTACGTGTTAGGGTACGGGTTAGTGTTAGCGTATGGGTGAGAATTAGGGGACGGGTGAGTGTAAGGCTTCGGGTAAGGGTTAGGGTTAGGGTTAGGGGACGGGGACGGGGACGGTTTAGGGAACAGGTTAGGGTACGACAACGGTTTAGGGTGAGCGTACGTGTTAGGGTACGGGTTAGTGTTAGCGAACGGGTTAGGATTAGGGGACGGGTGAGGGTAAGGCTTCGGGTAAGGGTTAGGGTTAGGGTTAGGGTTAGGGTTAGGGTACGGGGACGGTTTAGGGTACAGGTTAGGGTACGACAACGGTTTAGGGTGAGCGTACGTGTTAGGGTATGTGTTAGTGTTAGCGTACGGGTTAGGATTAGGGGACGGGTGAGGGTAAGGCTTCGGGTAAGGGTTAGGGTTAGGGTTACGGTTAGGGTTAAGGGACGGGGACGGTTTATGGTACAGGTTAGTCTACGACAACGGTTTAGGGTGAGAGTACGTGTTAGGGTACGGGTTAGTGTTGGCGTACGGGTTAGGATTATGGGACGGGTGAGGGTAAGGCTTCGGGTAAGGGTTAGGGTTAGGGTTAGGGGAGGGGGACGGGGACGGTTTAGGGTACAGGGTAGGGTACAACAACGGTTTAGGGTGAGCTTACGTGTTAGGGTACGGGTTAGTGTTAGCGTACTGGTTAGGATTAGGGGACGGGTGAGGGTAAGGGTTAGGGTTAGGGTTAGGGTTAGGGTTAGGGGACGAGAACGGTTTAGGGTACATGTTAGGTTACGACAACGGTTTAGGGTGAGCGTACGTGTTAGGGTATGGGTTAGTGTTAGCGTACGGTTTAGGATTAGGGGACGAGTGAGGGTAAGCCTTCGGGTAAGGGTTAGGGTTAGTGTTAGGGTTACGGTTAGGGTTAGGGGACGGGGACAGGGACACTTTAGGGTACAGGTTAGGGTACGACAACGGTTTAGGGTGAGCGTACGTTTTAGGGTACGGGTTAGTGTTCACGTACGGGTTAGGATTAGGGGACGGGTGAGGTTAAGGCTTCGGGTAAGGGTTAGGGTTAGGGTTAGGGGACGGGGACGGGGACGGGGACGGTTTAGGGTACAGGTTAGTGTACGACAACGGTTTAGGGTGAGCGTACGTGTTAGGGTACGGGTTAGTGTTAGCGTACGGGTTAGGATTAGGGGACGGGTGAGGGTAAGGGTTCGGGTAAGGGTTAGGGTTAGGGTTAGGGTTAGGGGACAGCACGGGGACAGTTTAGGGTACAGGTTAGGTTATGACAACGGTTTAGCATGAGCGTATGTGTTAGGGTACGGGTTAGTGTTAGCGTACGGTTTACGACTAGGGGACGGGTGAGGGTAAGGCTTTGGGTAACGGTTAGGGTTAGGGTTAGGTTTAGGGTTAGGGTTAGGGGACGGGGACGGTTTAGGGTAAAGGTTAGGGTACAACAACGGTTTAGAGTGAGCGTACGTGTTAGGGTACGTGTTAGTGTTAGCGTACGGGTTAGGATTAGGGGACGGGTGAGGGTAAGGGTTAGGGTTAGGGTTAGGGTTAGGGGACGGGGACGGTTTAGGGTACAGGTTAGGGTATGACAACGGTTTAGGGTGAGCGTACGTGTTAGGGTACGGGTTAGTGTTAGCGTACGGGTTAGGATTAGGGGACGGGTGAGTGTAAGGCTTCGGGTAAGGGTTAGGGTTAGGGTTAGGGTTAGGGTTAGGGTTAGGGGACGGGGACGGTTTAGGGTACAGGTTATGGTACGTCAACAGTTTAGGGTGAGCGTACGTGTTAGGGTACGGGTTAGTGTTAGTGTACGGGTTAGGATTAGGGGACGGGTGAGGGTAAGGCTTCGGGTAAGGGTTAGGGTTAGGGTTAGGGTTAGGTTTAGGGGATGGGGACGGTTTAGGGTACAGGTGAGGGTACGACAACTGTTTAGGGTGAGCGTACGTGTTAGGGTACGGGTTAGTGTTAGCGTACGGGTTAGGATTAGGGGACGGCTGAGTGTAAGGCTTCGGGTAAGGGTTAGGGTTAGGGTTAGGGTTAGGGGACGGGGACGGGGACGGTTTAGGGTACAGGTTAGGGTACGAAAAATGTTTAGGGTGAGCATACGTGTTAGGGTACGGGTTAGTGTTAGCGTACGGGTTAGGATTAGGGGACGGGTGAGGGTAAGGCTTCGGGAAAGGGTTAGGGTTAGGGTTAGGGGACGGGGACGGGGACGGGGACTGTTTAGGGTACAGGTTAGGGTACGACAACGGTTTAGGGTGAGCGTACGTGTTAGGGTACGGGTTAGTGTTAGCGTATGGGTGAGAATTAGGGGACGGGTGAGTGTAAGGCTTCGGGTAAGGGTTAGGGTTAGGGTTAGGGTTAGGGTTAGGGGACGGGGACGGGGACGGTTTAGGGAACAGGTTAGGGTACGACAACGGTTTAGGGTGAGCGTACGTGTTACGGTACGGGTTAGTGTTAGCGTACGGGTTAGGATTAGGGGACGGGTGAGGGTAAGGCTTCGGGTAAGGGTTAGGGTTAGGGTTAGGGTTAGGGTTAGTGGACGGGGACGGTTTAGGGTACAGGTTAGGGTACGACAACGGTTTAGGGTGAGCGTACGTGTTAGGGTATGTGTTAGTGTTAGCGTATGGTTTAGGATTAGGGGACGGGTGAGGGTAAGGCTTCGGGTAAGGGTTAGGGTTAGGGTTACGGTTAGGGTTAGGGGACGGGGACGGTTTATGTTAGAAGTTAGTGTACGACAACGGTTTAGGGTGTGCGTACGTGTTAGGGTACGGGTTAGTGTTGGCGTACGGGTTAGGATTATGGGACGGGTGAGGGTAAGGCTTCGGGTAAGTGTTAGGGTTAGGGTTAGGGTTAGGGGAGGGGGACGGGGACGGTTTAGGGTACAGGTTAGGGTACGACAACGGTTTAGGGTGAGCGTACGTGTTAGGGTACGGGTTAGTGATAGCGTACGGGTTAGGATTAGGGGAAGGGTGAGGGTAAGGCTTCGGTTAAGGTTTAGGGTTAGGGTTAGGCTTAGGGTTAGGGGACGGGCACGGGGACGGTTTAGAGTACAGGTTAGGGTACGACAACGGTTTAGGGTGAGCGTACGTGTTAGGGTACGGGTTAGTGTTAGCGTACGGGTTAGGATTAGGGAACGGGTGAGGGTAAGGCTTCAGGTAAGGGTTAGGGTTAGGGTTAGGGGACGGGGACGGTTTAGGGTACAGGTTAGGGTACGACAACGGTTTAGGGTGAGCGTACGTGTTAGGGTACGGGTTAGTGTTAGCGTACGGGTTAGGATTAGGGGACGGGTGAGGGTAAGGCTTCGGGTAAGGGTTAGGGTTAGGGTTAGGGTTAGGGGACAGGGACGGGGACGGTTTAGGGTACAGGTTAGGGTACGACAACGGTTTAGGGTGAGCGTACGTGTTAGGGTAAGTGTTAGTGTTAGCGTACAGCTTAGGATTAGGGGACGGGTGAGGGTAAGGCTTCGGGTAAGGGTTAGGGTTAGGGTTACGGTTAGGGTTAGGGGACGGGGACGGTTTATGGTACAGGTTAGTGTACGACATCGGTTTAGGGTGAGCGTACGTGTTAGGGTATGGGTTAGTGTTGGCGTACGGGTTAGGATTATGGGACGGGTGAGGGTAAGGCTTCGGGTAAGGGTTAGGGTTAGGGTTAGGGTTAGGGGAGGGGGACGGGGACGGTTTAGGGTACAGGTTAGGGTACAACAACGGTTTAGGGTGAGCTTACGTGTTAGGGTACGGGTTAGTGTTAGCGTACGGGTTAGGATTAGGGGACGGGTGAGGGTAAGGGTTAGGGTTAGGGTTAGGGTTAGGGTTAGGGGACGGGGACAGTTTAGGGTACAGGTTAGGGTACGACAACGGTTTAGGGTGAGCGTACGTGTTAGGGTACGGGTTAGTGTTAGCGTACGGTTTAGGATTAGGGGACGTGTGAGGGTAAGGCTTCGGGTAAGGGTTAGGGTTAGTGTTAGGGTTACGGTTAGGGTTAGGGGACGGGGACAGGGACGGTTTAGGGTACAGGTTAGGGTACGACAACGGTTCAGTGTGAGCGTACGTGTTAGGGTACGGGTTAGTGTTCGCGTACGGGTTAGGATTAGGGGACGGGTGAGGTTAAGGCTTCGGGTAAGGGTTAGGGTTAGGGTTAGGGGACGGGGACGGGGACGGGGACTGTTTAGGGTACAGGTTAGTGTACGACAACGTTTTAGGGTGAGCGTACGTGTTAGGGTACGGGTTAGTGTTAGCGTACGGGTTAGGATTAGGGGACGGGTGAGGGTAAGGGTTCGGGTAAGGGTTAGGGTTAGGGTTAGGGTTAGGGGACGGGGACGGGGACAGTTTAGGGTACAGGTTAGGGTATGACAACGGTTTAGGGTGAGCGTATGTGTTAGGGTACGGGTTAGTGTTAGCGTACGGTTTACGACTAGGGGATGGGTGAGGGTAAGGCTTTGGGTAACGGTTAGGGTTAGGGTTAGGTTTAGGGTTAGGGTTAGGGGACGGGGAAGGTTTAGGGTACAGGTTAGGGTACGACAACGGTTTAGGGTGAGCGTACGTGTTAGGGTACGGGTTAGTGTTAGCGTATGGGTGAGAATTAGGGGACGGGTGAATGTAAGGCTTCGGGTAAGGGTTAGGGTTAGGGTTAGGGGACGGGGACGGGGACGGTTTAGGGAACAGGTTAGGGTACGACAACGGTTTAGGTTGAGCGTACGTGTTAGGGTACGGGTTAGTGTTCGCGTACGGGTTAGGATTAGGGGACGGGTGAGGGTAAGGCTTCGGGTAAGGGTTAGGGTTAGGGTTAGGGTTAGGGTTAGGGGACGGGGACGGTTTAGGGTACAGGTTAGGGTACGACAACGGTTTAGGGTGAGCGTACGTGTTAGGGTATGTGTTAGTGTTAGCGTATGGTTTAGGATTAGGGGACGGGTGAGGGTAAGGCTTCGGGTAAGGGTTAGGGTTAGGGTTACGGTTAGGGTTAGGGGACGGGGACGGTTTATGTTAGAAGTTAGTGTACGACAACGGTTTAGGGTGTGCGTACGTGTTAGGGTACGGGTTAGTGTTGGCGTACGGGTTAGGATTATGGGACGGGTGAGGGTAAGGCTTCGGGTAAGTGTTAGGGTTAGGGTTAGGGTTAGGGGAGGGGGACGGGGACGGTTTAGGGTACAGGTTAGGGTACGACAACGGTTTAGGGTGAGCGTACGTGTTAGGGTACGGGTTAGTGATAGCGTACGGGTTAGGATTAGGGGAAGGGTGAGGGTAAGGCTTCGGTTAAGGTTTAGGGTTAGGGTTAGGCTTAGGGTTAGGGGACGGGCACGGGGACGGTTTAGAGTACAGGTTAGGGTACGACAACGGTTTAGGGTGAGCGTACGTGTTAGGGTACGGGTTAGTGTTAGCGTACGGGTTAGGATTAGGGAACGGGTGAGGGTAAGGCTTCAGGTAAGGGTTAGGGTTAGGGTTAGGGTTAGGGGACGGGGACGGTTTAGGGTACAGGTTAGGGTACGACAACGGTTTAGGGTGAGCGTACGTGTTAGGGTACGGGTTAGTGTTAGCGTACGGGTTAGGATTAGGGGACGGGTGAGGGTAAGGCTTCGGGTAAGGGTTAGGGTTAGGGTTAGGGTTAGGGGACGGGGACGGGGACGGTTTAGGGTACAGGTTAGGGTACGACAACGGTTTAGGGTGAGCGTACGTGTTAGGGTAAGTGTTAGTGTTAGCGTACAGCTTAGGATTAGGGGACGGGTGAGGGTAAGGCTTCGGGTAAGGGTTAGGGTTAGGGTTACGGTTAGGGTTAGGGGACGGGGACGGTTTATGGTACAGGTTAGTGTACGACATCGGTTTAGGGTGAGCGTACGTGTTAGGGTATGGGTTAGTGTTGGCGTACGGGTTAGGATTATGGGACGGGTGAGGGTAAGGCTTCGGGTAAGGGTTAGGGTTAGGGTTAGGGTTAGGGGAGGGGGACGGGGACGGTTTAGGGTACAGGTTAGGGTACAACAACGGTTTAGGGTGAGCTTACGTGTTAGGGTACGGGTTAGTGTTAGCGTACGGGTTAGGATTAGGGGACGGGTGAGGGTAAGGGTTAGGGTTAGGGTTAGGGTTAGGGTTAGGGGACGGGGACAGTTTAGGGTACAGGTTAGGGTACGACAACGGTTTAGGGTGAGCGTACGTGTTAGGGTACGGGTTAGTGTTAGCGTACGGTTTAGGATTAGGGGACGTGTGAGGGTAAGGCTTCGGGTAAGGGTTAGGGTTAGTGTTAGGGTTACGGTTAGGGTTAGGGGACGGGGACAGGGACGGTTTAGGGTACAGGTTAGGGTACGACAACGGTTCAGTGTGAGCGTACGTGTTAGGGTACGGGTTAGTGTTCGCGTACGGGTTAGGATTAGGGGACGGGTGAGGTTAAGGCTTCGGGTAAGGGTTAGGGTTAGGGTTAGGGTTAGGGGACGGGGACGGGGACGGGGACTGTTTAGGGTACAGGTTAGTGTACGACAACGTTTTAGGGTGAGCGTACGTGTTAGGGTACGGGTTAGTGTTAGCGTACGGGTTAGGATTAGGGGACGGGTGAGGGTAAGGGTTCGGGTAAGGGTTAGGGTTAGGGTTAGGGTTAGGGGACGGGGACGGGGACAGTTTAGGGTACAGGTTAGGGTATGACAACGGTTTAGGGTGAGCGTATGTGTTAGGGTACGGGTTAGTGTTAGCGTACGGTTTACGACTAGGGGATGGGTGAGGGTAAGGCTTTGGGTAACGGTTAGGGTTAGGGTTAGGTTTAGGGTTAGGGTTAGGGGACGGGGAAGGTTTAGGGTACAGGTTAGGGTACGACAACGGTTTAGGGTGAGCGTACGTGTTAGGGTACGGGTTAGTGTTAGCGTATGGGTGAGAATTAGGGGACGGGTGAATGTAAGGCTTCGGGTAAGGGTTAGGGTTAGGGTTAGGGGACGGGGACGGGGACGGTTTAGGGAACAGGTTAGGGTACGACAACGGTTTAGGTTGAGCGTACGTGTTAGGGTACGGGTTAGTGTTCGCGTACGGGTTAGGATTAGGGGACGGGTGAGGTTAAGGCTTCGGGTAAGGGTTAGGGTTAGGGTTAGGGGACGGGGACGGGGACGGGGACGGTTTAGGGTACAGGTTAGTGTACGACAACGGTTTAGGGTGAGCGTACGTGTTAGGGTACGGGTTAGTGTTAGCGTACGGGTTAGGATTAGGGGACGGGTGAGGGTAAGGGTTCGGGTAAGGGTTTGGGTTAGGGTTAGGGTTAGGGGACGGCACGGGGACAGTTTAGGGTACAGGTTAGGTTATGACAACGGTTTAGCGTGAGCGTATGTGTTAGGGTACGGGTTAGTGTTAGCGTACGGTTTACGACTAGGGGACGGGTGAGGGTAAGGCTTTGGGTAACGGTTAGGGTTAGGGTTAGGTTTAGGGTTAGGGTTAGGGGACGGGGACGGTTTAGGGTAAAGCTTAGGGAACAACAACGGTTTAGGGTGAGCGTACGTGTTAGGGTACGTGTTAGTGTTAGCGTACGGGTTAGGATTAGGGGACGGGTGAGGGTAAGGCTTCGGGTAAGGGTTAGGGTTAGGGTTAGGGTTAGGGGACGGGGACGGTTTAGGGTACACTTTAGGGTAACACAACGATTTAGGGTGAGCGTACGTGTTAGGGTATGGGTTAGTGTTAGCGTACGGGTTAGGATTATGGGACGGGTGAGATAAGGCTTCGGGTAAGGGTTAGGTTTAGGGTTAGGGATAGGGTTAGGGGACGGGGACGGTTTAGGGTACAGGTTAGGGTATGACAACGGTTTAGGGTGAGCGTACGTGTTAAGGTACGGGTTAGTGTTAGCGTACGGGTTAGGATTAGGGGACGGGTGAGTGTAATGCTTCGGGTAAGGGTTAGGGTTAGGGTTAGGGTTAGGGTTTGGGTTAGGGGACGGGGACGGTTTAGGGAACAGGTTATGGTACGTCAACAGTTTAGGGTGAGCGTACGTGTTAGGGTACGTGTTAGTGTTAGTGTACGGGTTAGAATTAGGGGACGGGTGAGGGTAAGGCTTCGGGTAAGGGTTAGGGTTAGGGTTAGGGTTAGGGTTAGGGGACGGGGACGGTTTAGGGTACAGGTGAGGGTACGACAACTGTTTAGGGTGAGCGTACGTGTTAGGGTACGGGTTAGTGTTAGCGTACGGGTTAGGATTAGGGGACGGCTGAGTGTAAGGCTTCGGGTAAGGGTTAGGGTTAGGGTTAGGGTTAGGGTTAGGGGACGGGGACAGGGACGGTTTAGGGTACAGGTTAGGGTACGAAAAATGTTTAGGGTGAGCATACGTGTTAGGGTACGGGTTAGTGTTAGCGTACGGGTTAGGATTAGGGGACGTGTGAGGGTAAGGCTTCGGGAAAGGGTTAGGGTTAGGGTTAGGGTTAGGGGACGGGGACGGTTTAGGGTACAGGTTAGGGTACGACAACGGTTTAGGGTGAGTGTACTAGGGTGAGCGTACGTGTTAGGGTACGGGTTTGTGTTAGTGTACGGGTTAGGATTGGGGACGTGTGAGGGTAAGGCTTCGGGTAAGGGTTACGGTTAGGGTTAGGGTTAGGGTTAGGGTTAGGGGACGGGGACGGTTTAGGGTACAGGTTAGGGTACGACAACGGTTTAGGGTGAGCGTACGTGTTAGGGTACGGGTTAGTGATAGCGTACGGGTTAGGATTAGGGGAAGGGTGAGGGTAAGCCTTCGGGGAAGGGTTAGGGTTAGGGTTAGGCTTAGGGTTAGGGGACGGGCACGGGGACGGTTTAGAGTACAGGTTAGTGTACGACAATGGTTTAGGGTGAGCGTACGTGTTAGGGTACGGGTTAGTGTTAGCGTACGGGTTAGGATTAGGGGACGGGTGAGGGTAAGGCTTCGGGTAAGGGTTAGGGTTAGGGTTAGGGTTAGGGTTAGGGGACGGGGACGGGGACGGTTTAGGGTACAGGTTAGAGTACGACAACGAATTAGGGTGAGCGTACGTGTTAGGGTACGGGTTAGTGTTAGCGTACGGGTTAGGATTAGGGGACGGGTGAGGGTAAGGCTTCGGGAAAGGGTTAGGGTTAGGGTTAGGGTTAGGGGACGGGGACGGTTTAGGGTACAGGTTAGTGTACGACAACGGTTTAGGGTGAGCGTACGTGTTAGGGTATGGGTTAGTGTTGGCGTACGGGTTAGGATTATGGGACGGGT
This sequence comes from Delphinapterus leucas, assembly GCF_059928025.1. NCBI lineage: Eukaryota > Metazoa > Chordata > Mammalia > Artiodactyla > Monodontidae > Delphinapterus > Delphinapterus leucas. Next base: position 499,930 of record NW_028322251.1, read on the forward strand.
GAGGGTAAGGCTTCGGGTAAGCGTTAGGGTTAGGGTTAGGGGACGGGGACGGGGACGGTTTAGGGTACAGGTTAGGGTACAACAACGGTTTAGGGTGAGCTTACGTGTTACGGTACGGGTTAGTGTTAGCGTACGGGTTAGGATTAGGGGACGGGTGAGGGTAAGGCTTCGGGTAAGGGTTAGAGTTAGGGTTAGGGTTAGGGGAAGGGGACGGGGACGGTTTAGGGTACAGGTTAGGGTACGACAACGGTTTAGGGTGAGCGTACGTGTTAGGGTATGGGTTAGTGTTAGCGTACGGGTTAGGATTGGGGACGGGTGAGGGTAAGGCTTCGGGTAAGGGTTACGGTTAGGGTTAGGGTTAGGGTTAGGGTTAGGGGACAGGGACGGTTTAGGGTACAGGTTAGGGTACGACAACGGTTTAGGGTGAGCGTACGTGTTAGGGTACGGGTTAGTGTTAGCGTACGGGTTAGGATTAGGGCACGGGTGAGGGTAAGGATTCAGGTAAGTGTTAGGATTAGGGTTAGGGTTAGGGGACGGGGACGGTTTAGGGTACAGGTTAGTGTACGACAACGGTTTAGGGTGAGCGTACGTGTTAGGGTACGGGTTAGTGTTAGCTTACGGGTTAGGATTAGGGGACGGGTGAGGGTAAGGCTTCGGGTAAGGGTTGGGTTAGGGTTAGGGTTCAGGGACGGGGATGGTTTAGGGTACAGGTTAGGGTACGACTACGGTTTAGGGTGAGCGTACGTGTTAGCGTACGTGTTAGTGTTAGCGTACGGGTTAGGATTAGGGGACGGGTGAGGGTAAGGCTTCGGGTAAGCGTTAGGGTTAGATTTAGGGTTAGGGTTAGGGTTAGGGGACGGGGACGGTTTAGGGTACAGGTTAGGGTACGACAACGATTTAGGCTGAGCGTACGTGTTAGGGTAGGGGTTAGTGTTAGCGTACGGGTTAGGATTATGGGACGGGTGAGGTTAAGGCTTCGGGTAAGGGTTAGGGTTAGGGTTAGGGTTAGGGGACGGGGACGGTTTAGGGTACAGGTTAGGGTACAACAACGGTTTAGGGTGAGCGTACGTGTTAGGGTATGGGTTAGTGTTATCGTACGGGTTAGGATTAGGGGACGGGTGAGTGTAAGGCTTCGGGTAAGGGTTAGGGTTAGGGTTAGGGTTAGGGTTAGGGTTAGGGGACGGGGACGGTTTAGGGTAGAGGTTATGGTACCTCAACGGTTTAGGGTGAGCGTACGAGTTAGGGTACGGGTTAGTGTTAGTGTACGGGTTAGGATTAGGGGAAGGGTGAGGGTAAGGCTTCGGGTAAGGGTTAGGGTTAGGGTTAGGGTTAGGGTTAGGGGACGGGGACGGTTTAGGTTACAGGTGAGTGTACGACAACTATTTAGGGTGAGCGAACGTGTTAGGGTAAGGGTTAGTGTTAGCGTACGGGTTAGGATTAGGGGACGGGTGAATGTAAGGCTTCGGGGAAGTGTTACGGTTAGGGTTATGGTTAGGGTTAGGGTTAGGGCACGGGGACGGTTTAGGGTAAAGGTTAGAGTACGAAAAAGGTTTAGGGTGAGCGTACGTGTTAGGGTACGGGTTAGTGATAGCGTACGGTTTAGGATTAGGGGAAGGGTGAGGGTAAGGCTTCGGGTAAGGTTTAGGGTTAGGGTTAGGCTTAGGGTTAGGGGACGGGCACGGGGACGGTTTAGAGTACAGGTTAGTGTACGACAACGGTTTAGGGTGAGCGTACGTGTTAGGGTACGGGTTAGTGTTAGCGTACGGGTTAGGATTAGGGGACGGGTGAGGGTAAGGCTTCGGGTAAGGGTTAGGGTTAGGGTTAGGGTTAAGGTTAGGGGACGAGGACGGAGACGCTTTAGGGTACAGGTTAGGGTACGACAACGGTTTAGGGTGAGCGTACGTGTTAGGGTACGGTTTAGTGTTAGCGTACGGGTTAGGATTAGGGGATGTGTTAGTGTAAGGCTTCGGGTAAGGATTAGGGTTAGTGTTAGTGTTAGGGTTAGGATTAGGTGACGGGGACGGTTTAGGGTACAGGTTAGGGTACGACAACGGTTTAGGGTGAGCGTACGTGTTAGGGTACGAATTAGTGTTAGCCTACGGGTTAGGATTAGGGGACGGGTGAGTGTAAGGCTTCGGGTAAGGGTTAGGGTTAGGGTTAGTGTTAGGGGACGGGGACGGTTTAGGGTACAGGTTAGGGTACGACAACGGTTTAGGGTGAGCGTACGTGTTAGGGTATGGGTTAGTGTTAGCGTACGGGTTAGGATTAGGGGACGGGTGAGGGTAAGGCTTCGGGTAAGGGTAGGGTTAGGGTTAGGGTTAGGGGACGGGGACGGGGACGGGGACGGTTTAGGGTACAGGTTAGGGTACGACAACGGTTTAGGGTGAGCGTACGTGTTAGGGTACGGGTTAGTGTTAGCGTACGGGTTAGGATTAGGGGAAGGGTGAGGGTAAGGCTTCGGGTAAGGGTTAGGGTTAGGGTTAGGGTTAGGGGAAGGGGACGGGGACGGTTAAGGGTACAGGTTAGGGTACGACAACGGTTTAGGGTGAGCGTACGTGTTAGGGTACGGGTTAGTGTTAGCGTAAGGGTTAGGATTGCGGACGGGTGAGGGTAAGGCTTCGGGTAAGGGTTACGGTTAGGGTTAGTGTTAGGGTTAGGGTTAGGGGACGGGGACGGTTTAGGGTACAGTTTAGGGTACGACAACGGTGTAGGGTGAGGGTACGTGTTACGGTACGCGTTAGTGTTAGCGTACGGGTTAGGATTAGGGGACGGGTGAGGGTAAGGCTTCGGGTAAGGGTTAGGGTTAGGGTTAGGGTTAGGGGAAGGGGACGGGGACGGTTAAGGGTACAGGTTAGGGTACGACAACGGTTTAGGGTGAGCGTACGTGTTAGGGTACGGGTTAGTGTTAGCGTACGGGTTAGGATTGCGGACGGTTGAGGGTAAGGCTTCGGGTAAGGGTTACGGTTAGGGTTACGGTTAGGGTTAGGGGACGGGGACGGTTTAGGGTACAGTTTAGGGTACGACAACGGTTTAGGGTGAGCGTACGTGTTAGGGTACGGGTTAGTGATAGCGTACGGATTAGGATTAGGGGACGGGTGAGGGTAAGGCTTCGGGTAAGGGTAGGGTTAGGGTTAGGGTTAGGGGACGGGGACGGGGACGGGGACGGTTTAGGGTACAGGTTAGGTTACGACAACGGTTTAGGGTGAGCGTACGTGTTAGGGTACGGGTTAGTGTTAGCGTACGGGTTAGGATTAGGGGACGGGTGAGGGTAAGGCTTCGGGTAAGGGTTAGGGTTAGGGTTAGGGTTCGGGGACGGGAATGGTTTAGGGTACAGGTTAGGGTACGACAACCGTTTAGGGTGAGCGTACGTGTTAGCGTACGTGTTAGTGTTAGCGTACGGGATAGGATTAGGGGACGGGTGAAGGTAAGGCTTCGGGTAAGTGTTAGGGTTAGGGTTAGGGTTAGGGTTAGGATTAGGGGACGGGGACGATTTAGGGTACAGGTTAGGGTACGACAACGATTTAGGGTGAGCGTACGTGTTAGGGTATGGGTTAGTGTTAGCGTACGGGTTAGGATTATGGGACGGGTGAGGTTAAGGCTTCGGGTAAGGGTTAGGGTTAGGGTTAGGGTTAGGGGACGGGGACGGTTTAGGGTACAGGTTAGGGTACAACAACGGTTTAGGGTGAGCGTACGTGTTAGGGTATGGGTTAGTGTTAGCGTACGGGTTAGGATTAGGGGACGGGTGAGTGTAAGGCTTCGGGTAAGGGTTAGGGTTAGGGTTAGGGTTAGGGTTAGGGGACGGAGACGGTTTAGGGTACAGGTTAGGGTACGACAACGGTTTAGGGTGAGCGTACGTGTTAGGGTACGGGTTAGTGTTAGCGTACGGGTTAGGATTAGGGGACGTGTTAGTGTAAGGCTTCGGGTAAGGATTAGGGTTAGTGTTAGTGTTAGGGTTAGGATTAGGTGACGGGGACGGTTTAGGGTACAGGTTAGGGTACGACAACGGTTTAGGGTGAGCGTACGTGTTAGGGTATGAATTAGTGTTAGCCTACGGGTTAGGATTAGGGTACGGGTGAGTGTAAGGCTTCGGGTAAGGGTTAGGGTTAGGGTTAGGGGACGGGGACGGTTTAGGGTACAGGTTAGGGTACGACAACGGTTTAGGGTGAGCGTACGTGTTAGGGTATGGGTTAGTGTTAGCGTACGGGTTAGGATTAGGGGACGGGTGAGGGTAAGGCTTCAGGTAAGGGTTAGGTTTAGGGTTAGGGTTAGTGTTAGGGGACGGGGACGGTATAGGGTACAGGTTAGTGTACGACAACGGTTTAGGGTGAGCGTACGTGTTAGGGTACGGGTTAGTGTTAGCGTACGGGTTAGGATTAGGGGACGGGTGAGGGTAAGGCTTCGGGTAAGGGTTAGGGTTAGGGTTAGGGTTCGGGGACGGGGATGGTTTAGGGTATAGGTTAGGGTACGACAACGGTTTAGGGTGAGCGTACGTGTTAGGGTATGGGTTAGTGTTGGCGTACGGGTTAGGATTATGGGACGGGTGAGGGTAAGGCTTCGGGTAAGGGTTAGGGTTAGGGTTAGGGTTAGGGGAGGGGGACGGGGACGGTTTAGGGTACATGTTAGGGTACAACAACGGTTTAGGGTGAGCTTACGTGTTAGGGTACGGGTTAGTGTTAGCGTACGGGTTAGGATTAGGGGACGGGTGAGGGTAAGGGTTAGGGTTAGGGTTAGGGTTAGGGTTAGGGGACGGGGACAGGGACGGTTTAGGGTACAGGTTAGGGTACGACAACGGTTTAGGGTGAGCGTACGTGTTAGGGTACGGGTTAGTGTTCGCGTACGGCTTAGGATTAGGGGACGGGTGAGGTTAAGGTTTCGGGTAAGGGTTAGGGTTAGGGTTAGGGTTAGGGGACGGGGACGGGGACGGGGACGGTTTAGGGTACAGGTTAGGGTACAACAACGGTTTAGGGTGAGCTTACGTGTTAGGGTACGGGTTAGTGTTAGCGTACGGCTTAGGATTAGGGGACGGGTGAGGGTAAGGGTTCGGGTAAGGGTTAGGGTTAGGGTTAGGGTTAGGGGACGGCACGGGGACAGTTTAGGGTACAGGTTAGGGTATGACAACGGTTTAGGGTGAGCGTATGTGTTAGGGTACGGGTTAGTGTTAGCGTCCGGTTTACCACTAGGGGACGGGTGACGGTAAGGCTTTGGGTAACGGTTAGGTTTAGGGTTAGGTTTAGGGTTAGGGTTAGGGGACGGGGACGGTTTAGGGTACAGGTTAGGGTACGACAACGGTTTAGGGTGAGCGTACGTGTTAGGGTAAGAGTTAGTGTTAGCGTACGGTTTAGGATTAGGGGACGGGTGAGGGTAAGGCTTCGGGTAAGGGTTAGGGTTAGGGTTATGGTTAGGGTTAGGGGACGGGGACGGTTTATGGTACAGGTTAGTGTACAACAACGGTTTAGGGTGAGCGTACATGTTAGTGTACGGGTTAGTGTTAGCGTACGGGTTAGGATTAGGGGACGGGTGAGTGTAAGGCTTCGGGTAAGGGTTAGGGTTAGGGTTAGGGTTAGAGATAGGGTTAGGGGACGGGGACGGTATAGGGTACAGGTTAGTGTACGGCAATGATATAGGGTGAGCGTACGTGTTAGGGTACGGGTTAGTGTTAGCATACGGGTTAGGATTATGGGACGGGTGAGGGTAAGGCTTCGGGTAAGGGTTAGGTTTAGGGTTAGGGTTAGGGTTAGGGGACGGGGACGGTTTAGGGTACAGGTTAGGCTACGACAACGGTTTAGGGTGAGCGTATGTGTTAGGGTACGGGTTAGTGTTAGCGTACGGGTTAGGATTAGGGGACGTGTGAATATAAGGCTTCGGGTAAGGGTTAGGGTTAGGGTTAGGGTTAGGGTTAGGGGACGGGGACAGGGACGGTTTCGGGTACAGGTTAGGGTACGACAACGGTTTAGGGTGAGCGTACGTGTTAGGGTACGGGTTAGTGTTAGCGTACGGGTTAGGATTTGGGGACGGGTGAGGGTAAGGCTTCGGGTAAAGGTTAGGGTTAGGGTTAGGGTTAGGGTTAGGGGACGGGGACGGAGACGGTTTAGGGTACAGTTTAGGGTACGACAACGGTTTAGGGTGAGCGTATGTGTTAGGGTACGGGTTAGTGTTAGCGTACGGTTTAGGATTAGGGGACAGGTGAGTGTAAGGCTTCGGGTAAGGGTTAGGGTTAGGGTTAGGGTTAGGGTTAGGGTTAGGGGACGGGGACGGTTTAGGGTACAGGTTAGGGTACGTCAACGGTTTAGGGTGAGCGTACGTGTTACGGTAAGGGTTAGTGTTAGTGTACGGGTTAGGATTAGGGGACGGTTGAGGGTAAGGCTTCGGGTAAGTGTTAGGGTTAGGGTTAGGGTTAGGGGACAGGGACGGTTTAGGGTACAGGTTAGGGTACGACAATGGTTTAGGGTGAGCGTAGGTGTTTGGGTACGGTTTAGTGTTAGCGTACGGGTTAGGATTAGGGGACAGTTGAGGGTAAGGCTTCGGGTAAGGGTTAGGGTTAGGACTAGGGTAAGGGTTAGGGGACGGGGACGGGGACGGTTTAGGGTACAGGTTAGGGCACGACAACGGTTTAGGGTGAGCGTACGTGTTAGGGTACGGGTTAGTGTTAGCGTACGGGTGAGGATTAGGGGACGGGTGAGTGTAAGGCTTCGGGTAAGGGTTAGGGTTAGGGTTAGGGTTAGGTTTAGGGTTAGGGGACAGGGACGGTTTAGGGTACAGGTTAGGGTACGACAACGGTTTAGGGTGAGGGTACGTGTTAGGGTACGTGTTAGTGTTAGCGTACGGGTTAGGATTAGGGGACGGGTTAGTGTAAGGCTTCGGGTAAGGGTTAGGGTTAGGGTTAGGGTTAGGGTTAGGGGACGGGGACGTTTTAGGGTACAGGTTAGGGTACGACAACGGTTTAGGGTGAGCGTACGTGTTAGGGTACGGGTTAGTGTTAGCGTACGGGTTAGGATTACGGGACGGGTGAGGGTAAGGCTTCGGGTAAGTGTTAGGGTTCGGGTTAGGGTTAGGGTTAGGGTTAGGGTACGGGGACGGTTTAGGGTACAGGTTAGGGTACGGCAACGATTTAGGGTGAGCGTACGTGTTAGGGTACGGGTTAGTGTTAGCGTACGGGTTAGGATTAGGGGACGGGTGAGGGTAAGGCTTCGGGTAAGGGTTAGGGTTAGAGTTAGGATTAGGGGACGGGTGAGGGTAAGGCTTCGGGTAAGGGTTAGGTTTAGGGTTAGGTGACGGGGACGGGGACGGGGACGGGGACGGTTTAGGGTAGAGGGTAGGGTACGACAACGGTTTTGGGTGAGCGTACGTGTTAGGGTACGGGTTAGTGTTAGCGTACGTGTTAGGATTAGGGGACGGGTGAGGGTAAGGCTTCGGGTAAAGGATAGGGTTAGGGTTAGGGTTAGGGTTAGGGGACGGGGACGGGGACGGTTTAGATTACAGTTTAGGGTACGACAACCGTTTAGGGTGAGCGTACGTGTTAGGGTACGGGTTAGTGTTAGCGTACGGGTTAGGATTAGGGGACAGGTGAGTGTAAGGCTTCGGGTAAGTGTTAGGGTTAGCGTTAGGTTTAGGGTTAGGGTTAGGGGACGGGGACGGTTTAGGGTACAGGTTAGGGTACATCAACGGTTTAGGGTGAGCATACGTGTTAGGGTACGGGTTAGTGTTAGTGTACGGGTTAGGATTAGGGGACGGGTGAGTGTAAGGCTTTGGGTAAGGGTTAGGGTTAGGGTTAGGGTTAGGGTTAGGGTTGGGGACGGGGAAGGTTTAGGGTACAGATTAGTGTACGACAACGGCTTAGGGTGAGCGTATGTGTTAGGGAACGGGTTAGTGTTAGCGTACGGGTTAGGATTAGGGGACGGGTGAGGGTAAGGCTTCGGGTAAGTGATAGGGTTATGGTTAGGGTTAGGGGACGGGGACAGTTTAGGGTACAGGTTAGGGTACGACAACGGTTTAGGGTGAGCGTACGTGTTAGGGTACGGGTTAGTGTTAGCGTACGGGTTAGGATAAGGGGACGGGTGAGGGTAAGGCTTCGGGGAAGGGTTAGGGTTAGGATTAGGGTTAGGGTTAGGGTTAGGGGACGGGGACGGTTTAGGGTACAGGTTAGGGTACGACAACGGTTTAGGGTGAGCGTACGTGTTAGGTTACGGGTTAGTGATAGCGTACGGGTTAGGATTAGGGGACGGGTGAGGGTAAGGCTTCGGGTAAGTGTTAGGGTTAGGGTTAGGGTTAGGTTTAGGGTTAGGTTACGGGGGCGGTTTAGGGTACAGGTTAGGGTACGACAACGATTTAGGGTGAGCGTACGTGTTAGGGTACGGGTTAGTGTTAGCGTACGGGTTAGGATTAGGGGACGGGTGAGGGTAAGGCTTCGGGTAAAGGTTAGGGTTAGGGTTAGGGTTAGGGTTAGCGGACCGGGACGGGGACGGTTTAGGGTACAGGTTAGGGTACGACAACGGTTTAGGGTGAGCGTACGTGTTAGGGTACGGGTTAGTGTTAGCGTACGGGTTAGGATTAGGGGACGGGTGAGTGTAAGGCTTCGGGTAAGGGTTAGGGTTAGGGTTAGGGTTAGGGTTAGGGGACGGGGACGGTTTAGGGTACAGGTTAGGGTACGTCAACGGTTTAGGGTGAGCGTACGTGTTAGGGTACGGGTTAGTGTTAGTGTACGGGTTAGGATTAGGGGACGGGTGAGGGTAAGGCTTCGGGTAAGGGTTAGGGTTAGGGTTAGGGTTAGGGTTAGGGTTAGGGGACGGGGACGGTTTAGGGTACAGGTTAGTGTACGACAACGGTTTAGGGTGAGCGTACGTGTTAGGGTACGGGTTAGTGTTAGCGTACGGGTTAGGATTAGGGGACGGGTGAGTGTAAGGCTTCGGGTAAGGGTTAGGGTTAGGGTTAGGGTTAGGGTTAGGTTTAGGGGACGGGGACGGTTTAGGGTACAGCTTAGGTTACGACAACGGTTTAGGGTGAGCGTACGTGTTAGGGTACGGGTTAGTGTTAGCGTACGGGTTAGGATTAGGGGACGGGTGAGGGTAAGGCTTCGGGAAAGGGTTAGGGTTAGGGTAAGGGTTAGGGTTAGGGGACGGGCACGGGGACGGTTTAGGGTACAGGTTAGGGTACGAAAACGGTTTAGGGTGAGGGTACGTGTTAGGGTACGGGTTAGTGTTAGCGTAAGGGTTAGGATTAGGGGACGGGTTAGGGTAAGGCTTCGGGTAAGTGTTAGGGTTAGGGTTAGGGTTAGGGTTAGGGTTAGGGGACGGGGACGGTTTAGGGTACAGGTTAGAGTACGACAACGGTTTAGGGTGAGCGTACGTGTTAGGGTATGGGTTAGTGTTAGCGTACGGGTTAGGATTAGGGGACGGGTGAGGGTAAGGCTTCGGGTAAGTGTTAGGGTTAGGGTTAGGGTTAGGGTTAGGGTTAGGGTACGGGGCGGTTTAGGGTACAGGTTAGGGTACGACAACGATTTAGGGTGAGCGTACGTGTTAGGGTACGGGTTAGTGTTAGCGTACGGGTTAGGATTAGGGGACGGGTGAGGGTAAGGCTTCGGGTAAGTGTTAGGGTTAGGGTTAGGGTTAGGGGACGGGGACGGTTTAGGGTACAGGTTAGGCTACGACAATGGTTTAGGGTGAGCGTACGTGTTAGGGTACGGGTTAGTGTTAGCGTACGGGTTAGGATTAGGGAACGGGTGAGGGTAAGGCTTCGGGTAAGGGTTAGGGTTAGGGTTAGGGTTAGGGTTAGGGTGAGGGGACGGGGACAGGGACGGTTTAGGGTACAGGTTAGGGTACGACAACGGTTTAGGGTGACCGTACATGTTAGGGTATGGGTTAGTGTTAGCGTACGGGTTAGGATTAGGGGACGTGTGAGGGTTACGCTTCGGGTAAGGGTTAGGTTTAGGGTTAGGGGACGGGGACGGGGACGGCGATGGTTTAGGGTACAGTTTAGGGTACGACAACGGTTTAGGGTGAGCGTACGTGTTAGGGTACGGGTTAGTGTTAGCGTACGGGTTAGGATTAGGGGACAGGTGAGTGTAAGGCTTCGGGTAAGGTTTAGGGTTAGGGTTAGGGTTAGGGTTAGGGTTAGGGGACGGGGACGGTTTAGGGTACAGGTTAGGGTACGTCAACGGTTTAGGGTGAGCGTACGTGTTAGGGTACGGGGTAGTGTTAGTATACGGGTTAGGATTAGGGGACGGGTGAGGGTAAGGCTTCGGGTAAGGGTTAGGGTTAGGGTTAGGGTTAGGGTTAGGGGTCAGGGACGGTTTAGGGTACAGGTTAGGGTACGACAACGGTTTAGGGTGAGCGTAGGTGTTAGGGTACGGGTTAGTGTTAGCGTACGGGTGAGGATTAGGGGACGGGTGAGTGTAAGGCTTTGGGTAAGGGTTAGGGTTAGGGTTAGGGTTAGGGTTAGGGTTAGGGGACGGGGACGGTTTAGGGTACAGGTTAGGGTACGACAACGGCTTAGGGTGAGCGTACGTGTTAGGGTACGGGTTAGTGTTAGCGTACGGGTTAGGATTAGGGGACGGGTGAGGGTAAGGCTTCGGGTACGTGTTAGGGTTAGGGTTAGGGTTAGGGTTAGGGTACGGGGGCGGTTTAGGGTACATGTTAGGGTACGACAACGATTTAGGGTGAGCGTACGTGTTAGGGTACGGGTTAGTGTTAGCGTACGGGTTAGGACTAGGGGACGCGTGAGGGTAAGGCTTCGGTAAAGGTTAGGGTTAGGGTTAGGGTTAGGGTTAGGGAACGGGGACGGGGACGGTTTAGGGTACAGGTTAGGGTACGACAACGGTTTAGGGTGACCGTACGTGTTAGGGTACGGGTTAGTGTTAGCGTACGGGTTAGGATTAGGGGACGGATGAGTGTAAGGCTTCGGGTAAGGGTTAGGGTTAGGGTTAGGGTTAGGGTTAGGGTTAGGGGACGGGGACGGTTTAGAGTACAGCTTAGGTTACGACAACGGTTTAGGGTGAGTGTACGTGTTAGGGTACGGGTTAGTGTTAGCGTACGGGTTAGGATTAGGGGACGGGTGAGGGTAAGGCTTCGGGACACGGTTAGGGTTAGGGTAAGGGTTAGGGTTAGGGGACGGGCACGGGGACGGTTTAGGGTACAGGTTAGGGTACGACAATGGTTTAGTTGAGGGTACGTGTTAGGGTACGTGTTAGTGTTAGCGTACGTGTTAGGATTAGGGGACAGGTGAGTGTAAGGCTTCGGGTAAGGGTTAGGGTTAGCGTTAGGTTTAGGGTTAGGGTTAGGGGACGGGGACGGTTTAGGGTACAGGTTAGGGTACGTCAACGGTTTAGGGTGAGCGTACGTGTTAGGGTACGGGTTAGTGTTAGTGTACGGGTTAGGATTAGGGGACGGGTGAGTGTAAGGCTTTGGGTAAGGGTTAGGGTTAGGGTTAGGGTTAGGGTTAGGGGACGGGGACGGTTTAGGGTACAGATTAGGGTATGACAATGGCTTAGGGTGAGCGTATGTGTTAGGGAACGGGTTAGTGTTAGCGTACGGGTTAGGATTAGGGAACGGGTGAGGGTAAGGCTTCGGGTAAGGGTTAGGGTTATGGTTAGGGTTAGGGGACGGGGACGGTTTAGGGTACAGGTTAGGGTACGACAACGGTTTAGGGTGAGCGTACGTGTTAGGGTACGGGTTAGTGTTAGCGTACGGGTTAGGATAAGGGGACGGGTGAGGGTAAGGCTTCGGGGAAGGGTTAGGGTTAGGATTAGGGTTAGGGTTAGGGCTAGGGGACGGGGACGGTTTAGGGTACAGGTTAGGGTACGACAATGGTTTAGGGTGAGCGTACGTGTTAGGTTACGGGTTAGTGTTAGCGTACGGGTTAGGATTAGGGGACGGGTGAGGGTAAGGCTTCGGGTAAGTGTTAGGGTTAGGGTTAGGGTTAGGTTTAGGGTTACGTTACGGGGGCGGTTTAGGGTACAGGTTAGGGTACGACAACGATTTAGGGTGAGCGTACGTGTTAGGGTACGGGTTAGTGTTAGCGTACGGGTTAGGATTAGGGGACGGGTGAGGGTAAGGCTTCGGGTAAAGGTTAGGGTTAGGGTTAGGGTTAGGGTTAGCGGACCGGGACGGGGACGGTTTAGGGTACAGGTTAGGGTACGACAACGGTTTAGGGTGAGCGTACGTGTTAGGGTACGGTGTAGTGTTAGTATACGGGTTAGGATTAGGGGACGGGTGAGGGTAAGGCTTCGGGTAAGGGTTAGGGTTAGGGTTAGGGTTAGGGTTAGGATTAGGGGACGGGGACGGTTTAGGGTACAGGTTAGAGTACGACAACGGTTTAGGGTGAGCGTACGTGTTAGGGTACGGGTTAGTGTTAGCGTACGGGTTAGGTTTAGGGGACGGGTGAGGGTAAGGCTTCGGGTAAGTGTTAGGGTTAGGGTTAGGGTTAGGGTTAGGGTACGGGGCGGTTTAGGGTACAGGTTAGGGTACGACAACGATTTAGGGTGAGCGTACGTGTTAGGGTACGGGTTAGTGTTAGCGTACGGGTTAGGATTAGGGGGCGGGTGAGGGTAAGGCTTCGGGTAAGTGTTAGGGTTAGGGTTAGGGTTAGGGGACGGGGACGGTTTAGGGTACAGGTTAGGCTACGACAACGGTTTAGGTTGAGCGTACGTGTTAGGGTACCGGTTAGTGTTAGCGTACGGGTTAGGATTAGGGTACGGGTGAGGGTAAGTCTTCGGGTAAGGGTTAGGGTTAGGGTTAGGGTTAGGGTTAGGGTTAGGGGACGGGGACAGGGACGGTTTATGGTACAGGTTAGGGTACGACAACGGTTTAGGGTGACCGTACATGTTAGGGTATGGGTTAGTGTTAGCGTACGGGTTAGGATTAGGGGACGTGTGAGGGTAAGGCTTCGGGTAAGGGTTAGGTTTAGGGTTAGGGGACGGGGACGGGGACGGTTTAGGGTAGAGGTTAGGGTACGACAACAGTTTAGGGTGCGCGTACGTGTTAGGGTACGGGTTAGTGTTAGCGTACGGGTTAGGATTAGGGGACGGGTGAGGGTAAGGCTTCGGGTAAGGGTTAGGGTTAGGGTTAGGGTTAGGGTTACGGTTAGGTGACGGGGACGGTTTAGGGTAGAGGTTAGGGTACGACAAATGTTTAGGGTGAGCGTACGTGTTAGGGTACGGGTTAGTGTTAGTGTACGGGTTAGGATTAGGGGACGGGTGAGGTTAAGACTTCGGGTAAGGGTTAGGTTTAGGGTTAGGGGACGGGGACGGTGACGGGGACGGTTTAGGGTACAGTTTAGGGTACGACAACGGTTTAGGGTGAGCGTACGTGTTAGGGTACGGGTTAGTGTTAGCGTACGGGTTAGGATTAGGGGACAGGTGAGTGTAAGGCTTCGGGCAAGGGTTAGGGTTAGGGTTAGGGTTAGGGTTAGGGTTAGGGGACGGGGACGGTTTAGGGTACAGGTTAGGGTACGTCAACAGTTTAGGGTGAGCGTACGTGTTAGGGTACGGTGTAGTGTTAGTATACGGGTTAGGATTAGGGGACGGGTGAGGGTAAGGCTTCGGGTAAGGGTTAGGGTTAGGGTTAGGGTTAGGGTTAGGGGTCAGGGACGGTTTAGGGTACAGGTTAGGGTACGACAACGGTTTAGGGTGAGCGTACGTGTTAGGGAACGGGTTAGTGTTAGCGTACGGGTTAGGATTAGGGGACGGGTGAGGGTAAGGTTTCGGGTAAGGGTTAGGGTTAGGGTTAGGGTTAGGGGACGGGGATGGTTTAGGGTACAGGTTAGGGTACGACAACGGTTTAGGGTGAGCGTACGTGTTAGGGTACGGGTTAGTGTTAGCGTACGGGTTAGGATAAGGGGATGGGTGAGGGTAAGGCTTCGGGTAAGGGTTAGGTTTAGGGTTAGGGGACGGGGACGGGGACGGTTTAGGTTAGAGGTTAGGGTACGACAACGGTTTAGGTTGAGCGTAATTGTTAGGGTACGGGTTAGTGTTAGCGTACGGGTTAGGATTTGGGGACGGGTGAGGGTAAGGCTTCGGGTAAAGGTTAGGGTTAGGGTTAGGGGATGGGGACGGGGACGGTTTTGGGTACAGTTTAGGGTACGACAACCGTTTAGGGTGAGCGTACGTGTTAGGGTACGGGTTAGTGTTAGCGTACGGGTTAGGATTAGGGGACAGGTGAGTGTAAGGCTTCGGGTAAGGGTTATGGTTAGGGTTAGGGTTAGGGTTAGGGTTACGGGACGGGGACGGTTTAGGGTACAGGTTAGGGTACGTCAACGGTTTAGGGTGAGCGTACGTGTTAGGGTCCGGTTTAGTGTTAGCGTACGGGTTAGGATTAGGGGACAGGTGAGGGTAAGGCTTCGGGTAAGGGTTAGGGTTAGGGTTAGGGTTAGTGTTAGGGTTAGGGTTAGGGGACGGGGACGGTTTAGGGTACACGTTAGGGTACGTCAACGGTTTAAGGTGAGCGTACGTGTTAGGGTACGTGTTAGTGTTAGTGTACGGGTTAGGATTAGGGGACGGGTGAGGGTAAGGCTTCGGGTAAGGGTTAGGGTTAGGGTTAGTGTTAGGGTTAGGGTTAGGGGACGGGGACGGTTTAGGGTACAAGTTAGGGTACGACAACGGTTTAGGGTGAGCGTACGTGTTAGGGTACGGGATAGTGTTAGCGTACGGGTTAGGATTAGGGGACAGGTGAGGGTAAGGCTTCGGGTAAGTGTTAGGGTTAGGGTTAGGGTTAGGTTACGGGGACGGTTTAGGGTACAGGTTAGGGTACGACAACGATTTAGGGTGAGCGTACGTGTTAGGGTACGGGTTAGTGTTAGTGTACGGGTTAGGATTATGGGACGGGTGAGGGTAAGGCTTCGGGTAAAAGTTAGGGTTAGGGTTAGGGTTAGGGTTAGGGTTAGGGGACGCGGACGGTTTAGGGTACAGGTTAGGGTACGACAACGGTTTAGGGTGAGCGTACGTGTTAGGGTACGGGTTAGTGTTAGCGTACGGGTTAGGATAAGGGGACGGGTGAGTGTAAGGCTTCGGGTAAGGGTTAGGGTTAGGGTTAGGGTTAGGGGACGGGGACGGTTTAGGGTACAGGTTAGGGTACGACAACGGTTTAGGGTGAGCGTACGTGTTAGGGTAAGGGTAAGTGTTAGCGTACGGGTTAGGATTAGGGGACGGGTAAGGGTAAGGCTTCGCGTAAGTGTTAGGGTTAGGGTTAGGGTTAGGGTTAGGGTACGGGGGCGGTTTAAGGTACAGGTTAGGGTACGACAACGATTTACGGTGAGCTTACGTGTTAGGGTACGGGTTAGTGTTAGCGTACGGGTTAGGATTAGGGGTCGGGTGAGGGTAAGGCTTCGGGTAAAGGTTAGGGTTAGGGTTAGGGTTAGGGGACGGGGACGGGGACGGTTTAGGGTACAGGTTAGGGTACGACAACGGTTTAGGGTGACCGTACGTGTTAGGGTACGGGTTAGTGTTAGCGTACGGTTTAGGATTAGGGGACGGGTGAGTGTAAGGCTTCGGGTAAGCGTTAGGGTTAGGGTTAGGGTTAGGGTTAGGGTTAGGGGACGGGGACGGTTTAGGCTACAGGTTAGGGTACGTCAACGGTTTAGGGTGAGCGTACATGTTAGGGTACGGGTTAGTGTTAGTGTACGGGTTAGGATTAGGGGACGGGTGAGGGTAAGGCTTCGGGTAAGGGATAGGGTTAGGGTTAGGGTTAGGGGACGGGGACGGTTTAGGGTACAGGTTAGGGTACGGCAACGGTTTAGGGTGAGCGTACGTGTTAGGGTACGGGTTAGTGTTAGCATACGGGTTAGGATTAGGGGACGGTGAGGGTAAGGCTTCGGGTAAGGGTTAGGGTTAGGGTTAGGGTTAGGGTTAGGGTTAGGGTTAGGGGACGGTTTAGGGTACAGGTTAGGGTACGACAAAGTTTTAGGGTGAGCGTACGTGTTAGGGTACGGGTTAGTGTTAGCGTACGGGTGAGGATTAGGGGACGGGTGTGTGTAAGGCTTCGGGTAAGGGTTAGGTTTAGGGTTAGGGTTAGGGTTAGGGTTAGGGTTAGGGGACGGGGACGGTTTAGGGTACAGGTTAGGGTACGACAACGATTTAGGGTGAGGGTACGTGTTAGGGTACGGGTTAGTGTTAGCGTACGGGTTAGGATTATGGGACGGGTGAGGGTAAGGTTTCGGGTAAGGGTTAGGGTTAGGGTTATGGTTAGGGTTAGGGTTAGGGGACGGGGACGGTTTAGGGTACAGCTTAGGTTACGACAACGGTTTAGTGTGAGTGTACGTGTTAGGGTACGGGTTAGTGTTAGCGTATGGGTTAGGATTTGGGGACGGGTGAGGGTAAGGCTTCGGGAAAAGGTTAGGGTTAGGGTAAGGGTTAGCGTTAGGGGACGGGAACGGGGACGGTTTATGGTACAGGTTAGGGTATGACAACGGTTTAGGGTGAGGGTACGTGTTAGGGTACGTGTTAGTGTTAGCGTACAGGTTAGGATTAGGGGACGGGTTAGGGTAAGGCTTCGGGTAAGGGTTAGGGTTAGGGTTGGGGTTAGGGTTAGGGTTAGGGGACGGGGACGGTTTAGGGTACAGGTTAGGGTACGACAACGGTTTAGGGTGAGCGTACGTGTTAGGGTACGGGTTAGTGTTAGCGTACGGGTTAGGATTAGGGGACGGGTGAGGGTAAGGCTTCGGGTAAGGGTTAGGGTTAGGGTTAGGGTTAGGGTTAGGGGACGGGGACGGTGTAGGGTAGAGTTTAGGGTACGACAAATGTTTAGGGTGAGCGTACGTGTTAGGGTACGGGTTAGTGTTAGTGTACGGGTTAGGATTAGGGGACGGGTGAGGGTAAGGCTTCGGGTAAGGGTTAGGTTTAGGGTTAGGGGACGGGGACGGGGACGGGGATGGTTTAGGGTACAGTTTAGGGTACGACAACGGTTTAGGGTGAGCGTACGTGTTAGGGTACGGGTTAGTGTTAGCGTACGGGTTAGGATTAGGGGACAGGTGAGTGTAAGGCTTCGGGTAAGGTTTAGGGTTAGGGTTAGGGTTAGGGTTAGGGTTAGGGGACGGGGACGGTTTAGGGTACATGTTAGGGTACGTCAACGGTTTAGGGTGAGCGTACGTGTTAGGGTACGGGGTAGTGTTAGTATACGGGTTAGGATTAGGGGACGGGTGAGGGTAAGGCTTCGGGTAAGGGTTAGGGTTAGGGTTAGGGTTAGGGTTAGGGGTCAGGGACGGTTTAGGGTACAGGTTAGGGTACGACAACGGTTTAGGTTGAGCGTAGGTGTTAGGGTACGGGTTAGTGTTAGCGTACGGGTGAGGATTAGGGGACGGGTGAGTGTAAGGCTTTGGGTAAGGGTTAGGGTTAGGGTTAGGGTTAGGGTTAGGGTTAGGGGACGGGGACGGTTTAGGGTACAGTTTAGGGTACGACAACGGCTTAGGGTGAGCGTACGTGTTAGGGTACGGGTTAGTGTTAGCGTACGGGTTAGGATTAGGGGACGGGTGAGGGTAAGGCTTCGGGTACGTGTTAGGGTTAGGGTTAGGGTTAGGGTTAGGGTACGGGGGCGGTTTAGGGTACATGTTAGGGTACGACAACGATTTAGGGTGAGCGTACGTGTTAGGGTACGGGTTAGTGTTAGCGTACGGGTTAGGACTAGGGGACGCGTGAGGGTAAGGCTTCGGTAAAGGTTAGGGTTAGGGTTAGGGTTAGGGTTAGGGAACGGGGACGGGGACGGTTTAGGGTACAGGTTAGGGTACGACAACGGTTTAGGGTGACCGTACGTGTTAGGGTACGGGTTAGTGTTAGCGTACGGGTTAGGATTAGGGGACGGATGAGTGTAAGGCTTCGGGTAAGGGTTAGGGTTAGGGTTAGGGTTAGGGTTAGGGTTAGGGGACGGGGACGGTTTAGAGTACAGCTTAGGTTACGACAACGGTTTAGGGTGAGTGTACGTGTTAGGGTACGGGTTAGTGTTAGCGTACGGGTTAGGATTAGGGGACGGGTGAGGGTAAGGCTTCGGGACACGGTTAGGGTTAGGGTAAGGGTTAGGGTTAGGGGACGGGCACGGGGACGGTTTAGGGTACAGGTTAGGGTACGACAATGGTTTAGTTGAGGGTACGTGTTAGGGTACGTGTTAGTGTTAGCGTACGTGTTAGGATTAGGGGACAGGTGAGTGTAAGGCTTCGGGTAAGGGTTAGGGTTAGCGTTAGGTTTAGGGTTAGGGTTAGGGGACGGGGACGGTTTAGGGTACAGGTTAGGGTACGTCAACGGTTTAGGGTGAGCGTACGTGTTAGGGTACGGGTTAGTGTTAGTGTACGGGTTAGGATTAGGGGACGGGTGAGTGTAAGGCTTTGGGTAAGGGTTAGGGTTAGGGTTAGGGTTAGGGGACGGGGACGGGGACGGTTTAGGGTACAGATTAGGGTATGACAATGGCTTAGGGTGAGCGTATGTGTTAGGGAACGGGTTAGTGTTAGCGTACGGGTTAGGATTAGGGGACGGGTGAGGGTAAGGCTTCGGGTAAGGGTTAGGGTTATGGTTAGGGTTAGGGGAGGGGGACGGTTTAGGGTACAGGTTAGGGTACGACAACGGTTTAGGGTGAGCGTACGTGTTAGGGTACGGGTTAGTGTTAGCGTACGGGTTAGGATAAGGGGACGGGTGAGGGTAAGGCTTCGGGGAAGGGTTAGGGTTAGGATTAGGGTTAGGGTTAGGGCTAGGGGACGGGGACGGTTTAGGGTACAGGTTAGGGTACGACAATGGTTTAGGGTGAGCGTACGTGTTAGGTTACGGGTTAGTGTTAGCGTACGGCTTAGGATTAGGGGACGGGTGAGGGTAAGGCTTCGGGTAAGTGTTAGGGTTAGGGTTAGTGTTAGGTTTAGGGTTACGTTACGGGGGCGGTTTAGGGTACAGGTTAGGGTACGACAACGATTTAGGGTGAGCGTACGTGTTAGGGTACGGGTTAGTGTTAGCGTACGGGTTAGGATTAGGGGACGGGTGAGGGTAAGGCTTCGGGTAAAGGTTAGGGTTAGGGTTAGGGTTAGGGTTAGCGGACCGGGACGGGGACGGTTTAGGGTACAGGTTAGGGTACGACAACGGTTTAGGGTGAGCGTACGTGTTAGGGTACGGTGTAGTGTTAGTATACGGGTTAGGATTAGGGGACGGGTGAGGGTAAGGCTTCGGGTAAGGGTTAGGGTTAGGGTTAGGGTTAGGGTTAGGATTAGGGGACGGGGACGGTTTAGGGTACAGGTTAGAGTACGACAACGGTTTAGGGTGAGCGTACGTGTTAGGGTACGGGTTAGTGTTAGCGTACGGGTTAGGTTTAGGGGACGGGTGAGGGTAAGGCTTCGGGTAAGTGTTAGGGTTAGGGTTAGGGTTAGGGTTAGGGTACGGGGCGGTTTAGGGTACAGGTTAGGGTACGACAACGATTTAGGGTGAGCGTACGTGTTAGGGTACGGGTTAGTGTTAGCATACGGGTTAGGATTAGGGGGCGGGTGAGGGTAAGGCTTCGGGTAAGTGTTAGGGTTAGGGTTAGGGTTAGGGGACGGGGACGGTTTAGGGTACAGGTTAGGCTACGACAACGGTTTAGGTTGAGCGTACGTGTTAGGGTACCGGTTAGTGTTAGCGTACGGGTTAGGATTAGGGTACGGGTGAGGGTAAGTCTTCGGGTAAGGGTTAGGGTTAGGGTTAGGGTTAGGGTTAGGGTTAGGGGACGGGGACAGGGACGGTTTATGGTACAGGTTAGGGTACGACAACGGTTTAGGGTGACCGTACATGTTAGGGTATGGGTTAGTGTTAGCGTACGGGTTAGGATTAGGGGACGTGTGAGGGTAAGGCTTCGGGTAAGGGTTAGGTTTAGGGTTAGGGGACGGGGACGGGGACGGGGACGGTTTAGGGTAGAGGTTAGGGTACGACAACAGTTTAGGGTGCGCGTACGTGTTAGGGTACGGGTTAGTGTTAGCGTACGGGTTAGGATTAGGGGACGGGTGAGGGTAAGGCTTCGGGTAAGGGTTAGGGTTAGGGTTAGGGTTAGGGTTACGGTTAGGGGACGGGGACGGTTTAGGGTAGAGGTTAGGGTACGACAAATGTTTAGGTTGAGCGTACGTGTTAGGGTACGGGTTAGTGTTAGTGTACGGGTTAGGATTAGGGGACGGGTGAGGTTAAGACTTCGGGTAAGGGTTAGGTTTAGGGTTAGGGGACGGGGACGGTGACGGGGACGGTTTAGGGTACAGTTTAGGGTACGACAACGGTTTAGGGTGAGCGTACGTGTTAGGGTACGGGTTAGTGTTAGCGTACGGGTTAGGATTAGGGGACAGGTGAGTGTAAGGCTTCGGGCAAGGGTTAGGGTTAGGGTTAGGGTTAGGGTTAGGGTTAGGGGACGGGGACGGTTTAGGGTACAGGTTAGGGTACGTCAACAGTTTAGGGTGAGCGTACGTGTTAGGGTACGGTGTAGTGTTAGTATACGGGTTAGGATTAGGGGACGGGTGAGGGTAAGGCTTCGGGTAAGGGTTAGGGTTAGGGTTAGGGTTAGGGTTAGGGGTCAGGGACGGTTTAGGGTACAGGTTAGGGTACGACAACGGTTTAGGGTGAGCGTACGTGTTAGGGAACGGGTTAGTGTTAGCGTACGGGTTAGGATTAGGGGACGGGTGAGGGTAAGGTTTCGGGTAAGGGTTAGGGTTAGGGTTAGGGTTAGGGGACGGGGATGGTTTAGGGTACAGGTTAGGGTACGACAACGGTTTAGGGTGAGCGTACGTGTTAGGGTACGGGTTAGTGTTAGCGTACGGGTTAGGATAAGGGGACGGGTGAGGGTAAGGCTTCGGGTAAGGGTTAGGGTTAGGACTAGGGTAAGGGTTAGGGGACGGGGACGGGGACGGTTTAGGGTACAGGTTAGGGCACGACAACGGTTTAGGGTGAGCGTACGTGTTAGGGTACGGGTTAGTGTTAGCGTACGGGTGAGGATTAGGGGACGGGTGAGTGTAAGGCTTCGGGTAAGGGTTAGGGTTAGGGTTAGGGTTAGGTTTAGGGTTAGGGGACAGGGACGGTTTAGGGTACAGGTTAGGGTACGACAACGGTTTAGGGTGAGGGTACGTGTTAGGGTACGTGTTAGTGTTAGCGTACGGGTTAGGATTAGGGGACGGGTTAGTGTAAGGCTTCGGGTAAGGGTTAGGGTTAGGGTTAGGGTTAGGGTTAGGGGACGGGGACGTTTTAGGGTACAGGTTAGGGTACGACAACGGTTTAGGGTGAGCGTACGTGTTAGGGTACGGGTTAGTGTTAGCGTACGGGTTAGGATTACGGGACGGGTGAGGGTAAGGCTTCGGGTAAGTGTTAGGGTTCGGGTTAGGGTTAGGGTTAGGGTTAGGGTACGGGGACGGTTTAGGGTACAGGTTAGGGTACGGCAACGATTTAGGGTGAGCGTACGTGTTAGGGTACGGGTTAGTGTTAGCGTACGGGTTAGGATTAGGGGACGGGTGAGGGTAAGGCTTCGGGTAAGGGTTAGGGTTAGAGTTAGGATTAGGGGACGGGTGAGGGTAAGGCTTCGGGTAAGGGTTAGGTTTAGGGTTAGGTGACGGGGACGGGGACGGGGACGGGGACGGTTTAGGGTAGAGGGTAGGGTACGACAACGGTTTTGGGTGAGCGTACGTGTTAGGGTACGGGTTAGTGTTAGCGTACGTGTTAGGATTAGGGGACGGGTGAGGGTAAGGCTTCGGGTAAAGGATAGGGTTAGGGTTAGGGTTAGGGTTAGGGGACGGGGACGGGGACGGTTTAGATTACAGTTTAGGGTACGACAACCGTTTAGGGTGAGCGTACGTGTTAGGGTACGGGTTAGTGTTAGCGTACGGGTTAGGATTAGGGGACAGGTGAGTGTAAGGCTTCGGGTAAGTGTTAGGGTTAGCGTTAGGTTTAGGGTTAGGGTTAGGGGACGGGGACGGTTTAGGGTACAGGTTAGGGTACATCAACGGTTTAGGGTGAGCATACGTGTTAGGGTACGGGTTAGTGTTAGTGTACGGGTTAGGATTAGGGGACGGGTGAGTGTAAGGCTTTGGGTAAGGGTTAGGGTTAGGGTTAGGGTTAGGGTTAGGGTTGGGGACGGGGAAGGTTTAGGGTACAGATTAGTGTACGACAACGGCTTAGGGTGAGCGTATGTGTTAGGGAACGGGTTAGTGTTAGCGTACGGGTTAGGATTAGGGGACGGGTGAGGGTAAGGCTTCGGGTAAGTGATAGGGTTATGGTTAGGGTTAGGGGACGGGGACAGTTTAGGGTACAGGTTAGGGTACGACAACGGTTTAGGGTGAGCGTACGTGTTAGGGTACGGGTTAGTGTTAGCGTACGGGTTAGGATAAGGGGACGGGTGAGGGTAAGGCTTCGGGGAAGGGTTAGGGTTAGGATTAGGGTTAGGGTTAGGGTTAGGGGACGGGGACGGTTTAGGGTACAGGTTAGGGTACGACAACGGTTTAGGGTGAGCGTACGTGTTAGGTTACGGGTTAGTGATAGCGTACGGGTTAGGATTAGGGGACGGGTGAGGGTAAGGCTTCGGGTAAGTGTTAGGGTTAGGGTTAGGGTTAGGTTTAGGGTTAGGTTACGGGGGCGGTTTAGGGTACAGGTTAGGGTACGACAACGATTTAGGGTGAGCGTACGTGTTAGGGTACGGGTTAGTGTTAGCGTACGGGTTAGGATTAGGGGACGGGTGAGGGTAAGGCTTCGGGTAAAGGTTAGGGTTAGGGTTAGGGTTAGGGTTAGCGGACCGGGACGGGGACGGTTTAGGGTACAGGTTAGGGTACGACAACGGTTTAGGGTGAGCGTACGTGTTAGGGTACGGGTTAGTGTTAGCGTACGGGTTAGGATTAGGGGACGGGTGAGTGTAAGGCTTCGGGTAAGGGTTAGGGTTAGGGTTAGGGTTAGGGTTAGGGGACGGGGACGGTTTAGGGTACAGGTTAGGGTACGTCAACGGTTTAGGGTGAGCGTACGTGTTAGGGTACGGGTTAGTGTTAGTGTACGGGTTAGGATTAGGGGACGGGTGAGGGTAAGGCTTCGGGTAAGGGTTAGGGTTAGGGTTAGGGTTAGGGTTAGGGTTAGGGGACGGGGACGGTTTAGGGTACAGGTTAGTGTACGACAACGGTTTAGGGTGAGCGTACGTGTTAGGGTACGGGTTAGTGTTAGCGTACGGGTTAGGATTAGGGGACGGGTGAGTGTAAGGCTTCGGGTAAGGGTTAGGGTTAGGGTTAGGGTTAGGGTTAGGTTTAGGGGACGGGGACGGTTTAGGGTACAGCTTAGGTTACGACAACGGTTTAGGGTGAGCGTACGTGTTAGGGTACGGGTTAGTGTTAGCGTACGGGTTAGGATTAGGGGACGGGTGAGGGTAAGGCTTCGGGAAAGGGTTAGGGTTAGGGTAAGGGTTAGGGTTAGGGGACGGGCACGGGGACGGTTTAGGGTACAGGTTAGGGTACGAAAACGGTTTAGGGTGAGGGTACGTGTTAGGGTACGGGTTAGTGTTAGCGTAAGGGTTAGGATTAGGGGACGGGTTAGGGTAAGGCTTCGGGTAAGTGTTAGGGTTAGGGTTAGGGTTAGGGTTAGGGTTAGGGGACGGGGACGGTTTAGGGTACAGGTTAGAGTACGACAACGGTTTAGGCTGAGCGTACGTGTTAGGGTATGGGTTAGTGTTAGCGTACGGGTTAGGATTAGGGGACGGGTGAGGGTAAGGCTTCGGGTAAGTGTTAGGGTTAGGGTTAGGGTTAGGGTTAGGGTTAGGGTACGGGGCGGTTTAGGGTACAGGTTAGGGTACGACAACGATTTAGGGTGAGCGTACGTGTTAGGGTACGGGTTAGTGTTAGCGTACGGGTTAGGATTAGGGGACGGGTGAGGGTAAGGCTTCGGGTAAGTGTTAGGGTTAGGGTTAGGGTTAGGGGACGGGGACGGTTTGGGTACAGGTTAGGCTACGACAATGGTTTAGGGTGAGCGTACGTGTTAGGGTACGGGTTAGTGTTAGCGTACGGGTTAGGATTAGGGAACGGGTGAGGGTAAGGCTTCGGGTAAGGGTTAGGGTTAGGGTTAGGGTTAGGGTTAGGGTGAGGGGACGGGGACAGGGACGGTTTAGGGTACAGGTTAGGGTACGACAACGGTTTAGGGTGACCGTACATGTTAGGGTATGGGTTAGTGTTAGCGTACGGGTTAGGATTAGGGGACGTGTGAGGGTTACGCTTCGGGTAAGGGTTAGGTTTAGGGTTAGGGGACGGGGACGGGGACGGCGATGGTTTAGGGTACAGTTTAGGGTACGACAACGGTTTAGGGTGAGCGTACGTGTTAGGGTACGGGTTAGTGTTAGCGTACGGGTTAGGATTAGGGGACAGGTGAGTGTAAGGCTTCGGGTAAGGTTTAGGGTTAGGGTTAGGGTTAGGGTTAGGGTTAGGGGACGGGGACGGTTTAGGGTACAGGTTAGGGTACGTCAACGGTTTAGGGTGAGCGTACGTGTTAGGGTACGGGGTAGTGTTAGTATACGGGTTAGGATTAGGGGACGGGTGAGGGTAAGGCTTCGGGTAAGGGTTAGGGTTAGGGTTAGGGTTAGGGTTAGGGGTCAGGGACGGTTTAGGGTACAGGTTAGGGTACGACAACGGTTTAGGGTGAGCGTAGGTGTTAGGGTACGGGTTAGTGTTAGCGTACGGGTGAGGATTAGGGGACGGGTGAGTGTAAGGCTTTGGGTAAGGGTTAGGGTTAGGGTTAGGGTTAGGGTTAGGGTTAGGGGACGGGGACGGTTTAGGGTACAGGTTAGGGTACGACAACGGCTTAGGGTGAGCGTACGTGTTAGGGTACGGGTTAGTGTTAGCGTACGGGTTAGGATTAGGGGACGGGTGAGGGTAAGGCTTCGGGTACGTGTTAGGGTTAGGGTTAGGGTTAGGGTTAGGGTACGGGGGCGGTTTAGGGTACATGTTAGGGTACGACAACGATTTAGGGTGAGCGTACGTGTTAGGGTACGGGTTAGTGTTAGCGTACGGGTTAGGACTAGGGGACGCGTGAGGGTAAGGCTTCGGTAAAGGTTAGGGTTAGGGTTAGGGTTAGGGTTAGGGAACGGGGACGGGGACGGTTTAGGGTACAGGTTAGGGTACGACAACGGTTTAGGGTGACCGTACGTGTTAGGGTACGGGTTAGTGTTAGCGTACGGGTTAGGATTAGGGGACGGATGAGTGTAAGGCTTCGGGTAAGGGTTAGGGTTAGGGTTAGGGTTAGGGTTAGGGTTAGGGGACGGGGACGGTTTAGAGTACAGCTTAGGTTACGACAACGGTTTAGGGTGAGTGTACGTGTTAGGGTACGGGTTAGTGTTAGCGTACGGGTTAGGATTAGGGGACGGGTGAGGGTAAGGCTTCGGGACACGGTTAGGGTTAGGGTAAGGGTTAGGGTTAGGGGACGGGCACGGGGACGGTTTAGGGTACAGGTTAGGGTACGACAATGGTTTAGTTGAGGGTACGTGTTAGGGTACGTGTTAGTGTTAGCGTACGTGTTAGGATTAGGGGACAGGTGAGTGTAAGGCTTCGGGTAAGGGTTAGGGTTAGCGTTAGGTTTAGGGTTAGGGTTAGGGGACGGGGACGGTTTAGGGTACAGGTTAGGGTACGTCAACGGTTTAGGGTGAGCGTACGTGTTAGGGTACGGGTTAGTGTTAGTGTACGGGTTAGGATTAGGGGACGGGTGAGTGTAAGGCTTTGGGTAAGGGTTAGGGTTAGGGTTAGGGTTAGGGTTAGGGGACGGGGACGGTTTAGGGTACAGATTAGGGTATGACAATGGCTTAGGGTGAGCGTATGTGTTAGGGAACGGGTTAGTGTTAGCGTACGGGTTAGGATTAGGGAACGGGTGAGGGTAAGGCTTCGGGTAAGGGTTAGGGTTATGGTTAGGGTTAGGGGACGGGGACGGTTTAGGGTACAGGTTAGGGTACGACAACGGTTTAGGGTGAGCGTACGTGTTAGGGTACGGGTTAGTGTTAGCGTACGGGTTAGGATAAGGGGACGGGTGAGGGTAAGGCTTCGGGGAAGGGTTAGGGTTAGGATTAGGGTTAGGGTTAGGGCTAGGGGACGGGGACGGTTTAGGGTACAGGTTAGGGTACGACAATGGTTTAGGGTGAGCGTACGTGTTAGGTTACGGGTTAGTGTTAGCGTACGGGTTAGGATTAGGGGACGGGTGAGGGTAAGGCTTCGGGTAAGTGTTAGGGTTAGGGTTAGGGTTAGGTTTAGGGTTACGTTACGGGGGCGGTTTAGGGTACAGGTTAGGGTACGACAACGATTTAGGGTGAGCGTACGTGTTAGGGTACGGGTTAGTGTTAGCGTACGGGTTAGGATTAGGGGACGGGTGAGGGTAAGGCTTCGGGTAAAGGTTAGGGTTAGGGTTAGGGTTAGGGTTAGCGGACCGGGACGGGGACGGTTTAGGGTACAGGTTAGGGTACGACAACGGTTTAGGGTGAGCGTACGTGTTAGGGTACGGTGTAGTGTTAGTATACGGGTTAGGATTAGGGGACGGGTGAGGGTAAGGCTTCGGGTAAGGGTTAGGGTTAGGGTTAGGGTTAGGGTTAGGATTAGGGGACGGGGACGGTTTAGGGTACAGGTTAGAGTACGACAACGGTTTAGGGTGAGCGTACGTGTTAGGGTACGGGTTAGTGTTAGCGTACGGGTTAGGTTTAGGGGACGGGTGAGGGTAAGGCTTCGGGTAAGTGTTAGGGTTAGGGTTAGGGTTAGGGTTAGGGTACGGGGCGGTTTAGGGTACAGGTTAGGGTACGACAACGATTTAGGGTGAGCGTACGTGTTAGGGTACGGGTTAGTGTTAGCGTACGGGTTAGGATTAGGGGGCGGGTGAGGGTAAGGCTTCGGGTAAGTGTTAGGGTTAGGGTTAGGGTTAGGGGACGGGGACGGTTTAGGGTACAGGTTAGGCTACGACAACGGTTTAGGTTGAGCGTACGTGTTAGGGTACCGGTTAGTGTTAGCGTACGGGTTAGGATTAGGGTACGGGTGAGGGTAAGTCTTCGGGTAAGGGTTAGGGTTAGGGTTAGGGTTAGGGTTAGGGTTAGGGGACGGGGACAGGGACGGTTTATGGTACAGGTTAGGGTACGACAACGGTTTAGGGTGACCGTACATGTTAGGGTATGGGTTAGTGTTAGCGTACGGGTTAGGATTAGGGGACGTGTGAGGGTAAGGCTTCGGGTAAGGGTTAGGTTTAGGGTTAGGGGACGGGGACGGGGACGGTTTAGGGTAGAGGTTAGGGTACGACAACAGTTTAGGGTGCGCGTACGTGTTAGGGTACGGGTTAGTGTTAGCGTACGGGTTAGGATTAGGGGACGGGTGAGGGTAAGGCTTCGGGTAAGGGTTAGGGTTAGGGTTAGGGTTAGGGTTACGGTTAGGTGACGGGGACGGTTTAGGGTAGAGGTTAGGGTACGACAAATGTTTAGGGTGAGCGTACGTGTTAGGGTACGGGTTAGTGTTAGTGTACGGGTTAGGATTAGGGGACGGGTGAGGTTAAGACTTCGGGTAAGGGTTAGGTTTAGGGTTAGGGGACGGGGACGGTGACGGGGACGGTTTAGGGTACAGTTTAGGGTACGACAACGGTTTAGGGTGAGCGTACGTGTTAGGGTACGGGTTAGTGTTAGCGTACGGGTTAGGATTAGGGGACAGGTGAGTGTAAGGCTTCGGGCAAGGGTTAGGGTTAGGGTTAGGGTTAGGGTTAGGGTTAGGGGACGGGGACGGTTTAGGGTACAGGTTAGGGTACGTCAACAGTTTAGGGTGAGCGTACGTGTTAGGGTACGGTGTAGTGTTAGTATACGGGTTAGGATTAGGGGACGGGTGAGGGTAAGGCTTCGGGTAAGGGTTAGGGTTAGGGTTAGGGTTAGGGTTAGGGGTCAGGGACGGTTTAGGGTACAGGTTAGGGTACGACAACGGTTTAGGGTGAGCGTACGTGTTAGGGAACGGGTTAGTGTTAGCGTACGGGTTAGGATTAGGGGACGGGTGAGGGTAAGGTTTCGGGTAAGGGTTAGGGTTAGGGTTAGGGTTAGGGGACGGGGATGGTTTAGGGTACAGGTTAGGGTACGACAACGGTTTAGGGTGAGCGTACGTGTTAGGGTACGGGTTAGTGTTAGCGTACGGGTTAGGATAAGGGGATGGGTGAGGGTAAGGCTTCGGGTAAGGGTTAGGTTTAGGGTTAGGGGACGGGGACGGGGACGGTTTAGGTTAGAGGTTAGGGTACGACAACGGTTTAGGTTGAGCGTAATTGTTAGGGTACGGGTTAGTGTTAGCGTACGGGTTAGGATTTGGGGACGGGTGAGGGTAAGGCTTCGGGTAAAGGTTAGGGTTAGGGTTAGGGGATGGGGACGGGGACGGTTTTGGGTACAGTTTAGGGTACGACAACCGTTTAGGGTGAGCGTACGTGTTAGGGTACGGGTTAGTGTTAGCGTACGGGTTAGGATTAGGGGACAGGTGAGTGTAAGGCTTCGGGTAAGGGTTATGGTTAGGGTTAGGGTTAGGGTTAGGGTTACGGGACGGGGACGGTTTAGGGTACAGGTTAGGGTACGTCAACGGTTTAGGGTGAGCGTACGTGTTAGGGTCCGGTTTAGTGTTAGCGTACGGGTTAGGATTAGGGGACAGGTGAGGGTAAGGCTTCGGGTAAGGGTTAGGGTTAGGGTTAGGGTTAGTGTTAGGGTTAGGGTTAGGGGACGGGGACGGTTTAGGGTACACGTTAGGGTACGTCAACGGTTTAAGGTGAGCGTACGTGTTAGGGTACGTGTTAGTGTTAGTGTACGGGTTAGGATTAGGGGACGGGTGAGGGTAAGGCTTCGGGTAAGGGTTAGGGTTAGGGTTAGTGTTAGGGTTAGGGTTAGGGGACGGGGACGGTTTAGGGTACAAGTTAGGGTACGACAACGGTTTAGGGTGAGCGTACGTGTTAGGGTACGGGATAGTGTTAGCGTACGGGTTAGGATTAGGGGACGGGTGAGGGTAAGGCTTCGGGTAAGTGTTAGGGTTAGGGTTAGGGTTAGGTTACGGGGACGGTTTAGGGTACAGGTTAGGGTACGACAACGATTTAGGGTGAGCGTACGTGTTAGGGTACGGGTTAGTGTTAGTGTACGGGTTAGGATTATGGGACGGGTGAGGGTAAGGCTTCGGGTAAAAGTTAGGGTTAGGGTTAGGGTTAGGGTTAGGGTTAGGGGACGCGGACGGTTTAGGGTACAGGTTAGGGTACGACAACGGTTTAGGGTGAGCGTACGTGTTAGGGTACGGGTTAGTGTTAGCGTACGGGTTAGGATAAGGGGACGGGTGAGTGTAAGGCTTCGGGTAAGGGTTAGGGTTAGGGTTAGGGTTAGGGGACGGGGACGGTTTAGGGTACAGGTTAGGGTACGACAACGGTTTAGGGTGAGCGTACGTGTTAGGGTAAGGGTAAGTGTTAGCGTACGGGTTAGGATTAGGGGACGGGTAAGGGTAAGGCTTCGCGTAAGTGTTAGGGTTAGGGTTAGGGTTAGGGTTAGGGTACGGGGGCGGTTTAAGGTACAGGTTAGGGTACGACAACGATTTACGGTGAGCTTACGTGTTAGGGTACGGGTTAGTGTTAGCATACGGGTTAGGATTAGGGGACGGGTGAGGGTAAGGCTTCGGGTAAGGGATAGGGTTAGGGTTAGGGTTAGGGGACGGGGACGGTTTAGGGTACAGGTTAGGGTACGGCAACGGTTTAGGGTGAGCGTACGTGTTAGGGTACGGGTTAGTGTTAGCATACGGGTTAGGATTAGGGGACGGTGAGGGTAAGGCTTCGGGTAAGGGTTAGGGTTAGGGTTAGGGTTAGGGTTAGGGTTAGGGTTAGGGGACGGTTTAGGGTACAGGTTAGGGTACGACAAAGTTTTAGGGTGAGCGTACGTGTTAGGGTACGGGTTAGTGTTAGCGTACGGGTGAGGATTAGGGGACGGGTGTGTGTAAGGCTTCGGGTAAGGGTTAGGTTTAGGGTTAGGGTTAGGGTTAGGGTTAGGGTTAGGGGACGGGGACGGTTTAGGGTACAGGTTAGGGTACGACAACGATTTAGGGTGAGGGTACGTGTTAGGGTACGGGTTAGTGTTAGCGTACGGGTTAGGATTATGGGACGGGTGAGGGTAAGGTTTCGGGTAAGGGTTAGGGTTAGGGTTATGGTTAGGGTTAGGGTTAGGGGACGGGGACGGTTTAGGGTACAGCTTAGGTTACGACAACGGTTTAGTGTGAGTGTACGTGTTAGGGTACGGGTTAGTGTTAGCGTATGGGTTAGGATTTGGGGACGGGTGAGGGTAAGGCTTCGGGAAAAGGTTAGGGTTAGGGTAAGGGTTAGCGTTAGGGGACGGGAACGGGGACGGTTTATGGTACAGGTTAGGGTATGACAACGGTTTAGGGTGAGGGTACGTGTTAGGGTACGTGTTAGTGTTAGCGTACAGGTTAGGATTAGGGGACGGGTTAGGGTAAGGCTTCGGGTAAGGGTTAGGGTTAGGGTTGGGGTTAGGGTTAGGGTTAGGGGACGGGGACGGTTTAGGGTACAGGTTAGGGTACGACAACGGTTTAGGGTGAGCGTACGTGTTAGGGTACGGGTTAGTGTTAGCGTACGGGTTAGGATTAGGGGACGGGTGAAGGTAAGGCTTCGGGTAAGGGTTAGGGTTAGGGTTAGGGTTAGGGTTAGGGGACGGGGACGGTGTAGGGTAGAGTTTAGGGTACGACAAATGTTTAGGGTGAGCGTACGTGTTAGGGTACGGGTTAGTGTTAGTGTACGGGTTAGGATTAGGGGACGGGTGAGGGTAAGGCTTCGGGTAAGGGTTAGGTTTAGGGTTAGGGGACGGGGACGGGGACGGGGATGGTTTAGGGTACAGTTTAGGGTACGACAACGGTTTAGGGTGAGCGTACGTGTTAGGGTACGGGTTAGTGTTAGCGTACGGGTTAGGATTAGGGGACAGGTGAGTGTAAGGCTTCGGGTAAGGTTTAGGGTTAGGGTTAGGGTTAGGGTTAGGGTTAGGGGACGGGGACGGTTTAGGGTACATGTTAGGGTACGTCAACGGTTTAGGGTGAGCGTACGTGTTAGGGTACGGGGTAGTGTTAGTATACGGGTTAGGATTAGGGGACGGGTGAGGGTAAGGCTTCGGGTAAGGGTTAGGGTTAGGGTTAGGGTTAGGGTTAGGGGTCAGGGACGGTTTAGGATACAGGTTAGGGTACGACAACGGTTTAGGTTGAGCGTAGGTGTTAGGGTACGGGTTAGTGTTAGCGTACGGGTGAGGATTAGGGGACGGGTGAGTGTAAGGCTTTGGGTAAGGGTTAGGGTTAGGGTTAGGGTTAGGGTTAGGGTTAGGGGACGGGGACGGTTTAGGGTACAGTTTAGGGTACGACAACGGCTTAGGGTGAGCGTACGTGTTAGGGTACGGGTTAGTGTTAGCGTACGGGTTAGGATTAGGGGACGGGTGAGGGTAAGGCTTCGGGTACGTGTTAGGGTTAGGGTTAGGGTTAGGGTTAGGGTACGGGGGCGGTTTAGGGTACATGTTAGGGTACGACAACGATTTAGGGTGAGCGTACGTGTTAGGGTACGGGTTAGTGTTAGCGTACGGGTTAGGACTAGGGGACGCGTGAGGGTAAGGCTTCGGTAAAGGTTAGGGTTAGGGTTAGGGTTAGGGTTAGGGAACGGGGACGGGGACGGTTTAGGGTACAGGTTAGGGTACGACAACGGTTTAGGGTGACCGTACGTGTTAGGGTACGGGTTAGTGTTAGCGTACGGGTTAGGATTAGGGGACGGATGAGTGTAAGGCTTCGGGTAAGGGTTAGGGTTAGGGTTAGGGTTAGGGTTAGGGTTAGGGGACGGGGACGGTTTAGAGTACAGCTTAGGTTACGACAACGGTTTAGGGTGAGTGTACGTGTTAGGGTACGGGTTAGTGTTAGCGTACGGGTTAGGATTAGGGGACGGGTGAGGGTAAGGCTTCGGGACACGGTTAGGGTTAGGGTAAGGGTTAGGGTTAGGGGACGGGCACGGGGACGGTTTAGGGTACAGGTTAGGGTACGACAATGGTTTAGTTGAGGGTACGTGTTAGGGTACGTGTTAGTGTTAGCGTACGTGTTAGGATTAGGGGACAGGTGAGTGTAAGGCTTCGGGTAAGGGTTAGGGTTAGCGTTAGGTTTAGGGTTAGGGTTAGGGGACGGGGACGGTTTAGGGTACAGGTTAGGGTACGTCAACGGTTTAGGGTGAGCGTACGTGTTAGGGTACGGGTTAGTGTTAGTGTACGGGTTAGGATTAGGGGACGGGTGAGTGTAAGGCTTTGGGTAAGGGTTAGGGTTAGGGTTAGGGTTAGGGGACGGGGACGGGGACGGTTTAGGGTACAGATTAGGGTATGACAATGGCTTAGGGTGAGCGTATGTGTTAGGGAACGGGTTAGTGTTAGCGTACGGGTTAGGATTAGGGGACGGGTGAGGGTAAGGCTTCGGGTAAGGGTTAGGGTTATGGTTAGGGTTAGGGGAGGGGGACGGTTTAGGGTACAGGTTAGGGTACGACAACGGTTTAGGGTGAGCGTACGTGTTAGGGTACGGGTTAGTGTTAGCGTACGGGTTAGGATAAGGGGACGGGTGAGGGTAAGGCTTCGGGGAAGGGTTAGGGTTAGGATTAGGGTTAGGGTTAGGGCTAGGGGACGGGGACGGTTTAGGGTACAGGTTAGGGTACGACAATGGTTTAGGGTGAGCGTACGTGTTAGGTTACGGGTTAGTGTTAGCGTACGGCTTAGGATTAGGGGACGGGTGAGGGTAAGGCTTCGGGTAAGTGTTAGGGTTAGGGTTAGTGTTAGGTTTAGGGTTACGTTACGGGGGCGGTTTAGGGTACAGGTTAGGGTACGACAACGATTTAGGGTGAGCGTACGTGTTAGGGTACGGGTTAGTGTTAGCGTACGGGTTAGGATTAGGGGACGGGTGAGGGTAAGGCTTCGGGTAAAGGTTAGGGTTAGGGTTAGGGTTAGGGTTAGCGGACCGGGACGGGGACGGTTTAGGGTACAGGTTAGGGTACGACAACGGTTTAGGGTGAGCGTACGTGTTAGGGTACGGTGTAGTGTTAGTATACGGGTTAGGATTAGGGGACGGGTGAGGGTAAGGCTTCGGGTAAGGGTTAGGGTTAGGGTTAGGGTTAGGGTTAGGATTAGGGGACGGGGACGGTTTAGGGTACAGGTTAGAGTACGACAACGGTTTAGGGTGAGCGTACGTGTTAGGGTACGGGTTAGTGTTAGCGTACGGGTTAGGTTTAGGGGACGGGTGAGGGTAAGGCTTCGGGTAAGTGTTAGGGTTAGGGTTAGGGTTAGGGTTAGGGTACGGGGCGGTTTAGGGTACAGGTTAGGGTACGACAACGATTTAGGGTGAGCGTACGTGTTAGGGTACGGGTTAGTGTTAGCATACGGGTTAGGATTAGGGGGCGGGTGAGGGTAAGGCTTCGGGTAAGTGTTAGGGTTAGGGTTAGGGTTAGGGGACGGGGACGGTTTAGGGTACAGGTTAGGCTACGACAACGGTTTAGGTTGAGCGTACGTGTTAGGGTACCGGTTAGTGTTAGCGTACGGGTTAGGATTAGGGTACGGGTGAGGGTAAGTCTTCGGGTAAGGGTTAGGGTTAGGGTTAGGGTTAGGGTTAGGGTTAGGGGACGGGGACAGGGACGGTTTATGGTACAGGTTAGGGTACGACAACGGTTTAGGGTGACCGTACATGTTAGGGTATGGGTTAGTGTTAGCGTACGGGTTAGGATTAGGGGACGTGTGAGGGTAAGGCTTCGGGTAAGGGTTAGGTTTAGGGTTAGGGGACGGGGACGGGGACGGGGACGGTTTAGGGTAGAGGTTAGGGTACGACAACAGTTTAGGGTGCGCGTACGTGTTAGGGTACGGGTTAGTGTTAGCGTACGGGTTAGGATTAGGGGACGGGTGAGGGTAAGGCTTCGGGTAAGGGTTAGGGTTAGGGTTAGGGTTAGGGTTACGGTTAGGGGACGGGGACGGTTTAGGGTAGAGGTTAGGGTACGACAAATGTTTAGGTTGAGCGTACGTGTTAGGGTACGGGTTAGTGTTAGTGTACGGGTTAGGATTAGGGGACGGGTGAGGTTAAGACTTCGGGTAAGGGTTAGGTTTAGGGTTAGGGGACGGGGACGGTGACGGGGACGGTTTAGGGTACAGTTTAGGGTACGACAACGGTTTAGGGTGAGCGTACGTGTTAGGGTACGGGTTAGTGTTAGCGTACGGGTTAGGATTAGGGGACAGGTGAGTGTAAGGCTTCGGGCAAGGGTTAGGGTTAGGGTTAGGGTTAGGGTTAGGGTTAGGGGACGGGGACGGTTTAGGGTACAGGTTAGGGTACGTCAACAGTTTAGGGTGAGCGTACGTGTTAGGGTACGGTGTAGTGTTAGTATACGGGTTAGGATTAGGGGACGGGTGAGGGTAAGGCTTCGGGTAAGGGTTAGGGTTAGGGTTAGGGTTAGGGTTAGGGGTCAGGGACGGTTTAGGGTACAGGTTAGGGTACGACAACGGTTTAGGGTGAGCGTACGTGTTAGGGAACGGGTTAGTGTTAGCGTACGGGTTAGGATTAGGGGACGGGTGAGGGTAAGGTTTCGGGTAAGGGTTAGGGTTAGGGTTAGG
The DNA here is from genome assembly GCF_059928025.1 of Delphinapterus leucas. NCBI lineage: Eukaryota > Metazoa > Chordata > Mammalia > Artiodactyla > Monodontidae > Delphinapterus > Delphinapterus leucas. Next base: position 534,462 of record NW_028322251.1, read on the forward strand.
GTTAGGGGACGGGGATGGTTTAGGGTACAGGTTAGGGTACGACAACGGTTTAGGGTGAGCGTACGTGTTAGGGTACGGGTTAGTGTTAGCGTACGGGTTAGGATAAGGGGATGGGTGAGGGTAAGGCTTCGGGTAAGGGTTAGGTTTAGGGTTAGGGGACGGGGACGGGGACGGTTTAGGTTAGAGGTTAGGGTACGACAACGGTTTAGGTTGAGCGTAATTGTTAGGGTACGGGTTAGTGTTAGCGTACGGGTTAGGATTTGGGGACGGGTGAGGGTAAGGCTTCGGGTAAAGGTTAGGGTTAGGGTTAGGGGATGGGGACGGGGACGGTTTTGGGTACAGTTTAGGGTACGACAACCGTTTAGGGTGAGCGTACGTGTTAGGGTACGGGTTAGTGTTAGCGTACGGGTTAGGATTAGGGGACAGGTGAGTGTAAGGCTTCGGGTAAGGGTTATGGTTAGGGTTAGGGTTAGGGTTACGGGACGGGGACGGTTTAGGGTACAGGTTAGGGTACGTCAACGGTTTAGGGTGAGCGTACGTGTTAGGGTCCGGTTTAGTGTTAGCGTACGGGTTAGGATTAGGGGACAGGTGAGGGTAAGGCTTCGGGTAAGGGTTAGGGTTAGGGTTAGGGTTAGTGTTAGGGTTAGGGTTAGGGGACGGGGACGGTTTAGGGTACACGTTAGGGTACGTCAACGGTTTAAGGTGAGCGTACGTGTTAGGGTACGTGTTAGTGTTAGTGTACGGGTTAGGATTAGGGGACGGGTGAGGGTAAGGCTTCGGGTAAGGGTTAGGGTTAGGGTTAGTGTTAGGGTTAGGGTTAGGGGACGGGGACGGTTTAGGGTACAAGTTAGGGTACGACAACGGTTTAGGGTGAGCGTACGTGTTAGGGTACGGGATAGTGTTAGCGTACGGGTTAGGATTAGGGGACGGGTGAGGGTAAGGCTTCGGGTAAGTGTTAGGGTTAGGGTTAGGGTTAGGGTTAGGTTACGGGGACGGTTTAGGGTACAGGTTAGTGTACGACAACGATTTAGGGTGAGCGTACGTGTTAGGGTACGGGTTAGTGTTAGTGTACGGGTTAGGATTATGGGACGGGTGAGGGTAAGGCTTCGGGTAAAAGTTAGGGTTAGGGTTAGGGTTAGGGTTAGGGTTAGGGGACGCGGACGGTTTAGGGTACAGGTTAGGGTACGACAACGGTTTAGGGTGAGCGTACGTGTTAGGGTACGGGTTAGTGTTAGCGTACGGGTTAGGATAAGGGGACGGGTGAGTGTAAGGCTTCGGGTAAGTGTTAGGGTTAGGGTTAGGGTTAGGGGACGGGGACGGTTTAGGGTACAGGTTAGGGTACGACAACGGTTTAGGGTGAGCGTACGTGTTAGGGTAAGGGTAAGTGTTAGCGTACGGGTTAGGATTAGGGGACGGGTAAGGGTAAGGCTTCGCGTAAGTGTTAGGGTTAGGGTTAGGGTTAGGGTTAGGGTACGGGGGCGGTTTAAGGTACAGGTTAGGGTACGACAACGATTTACGGTGAGCTTACGTGTTAGGGTACGGGTTAGTGTTAGCGTACGGGTTAGGATTAGGGGTCGGGTGAGGGTAAGGCTTCGGGTAAAGGTTAGGGTTAGGGTTAGGGTTAGGGGACGGGGACGGGGACGGTTTAGGGTACAGGTTAGGGTACGACAACGGTTTAGGGTGACCGTACGTGTTAGGGTACGGGTTAGTGTTAGCGTACGGTTTAGGATTAGGGGACGGGTGAGTGTAAGGCTTCGGGTAAGCGTTAGGGTTAGGGTTAGGGTTAGGGTTAGGGTTAGGGGACGGGGACGGTTTAGGCTACAGGTTAGGGTACGTCAACGGTTTAGGGTGAGCGTACATGTTAGGGTACGGGTTAGTGTTAGTGTACGGGTTAGGATTAGGGGACGGGTGAGGGTAAGGCTTCGGGTAAGGGATAGGGTTAGGGTTAGGGTTAGGGGACGGGGACGGTTTAGGGTACAGGTTAGGGTACGACAACGGTTTAGGGTGAGCGTACGTGTTAGGGTACGGGTTAGTGTTAGCATACGGGTTAGGATTAGGGGACGGTGAGGGTAAGGCTTCGGGTAAGGGTTAGGGTTAGGGTTAGGGTTAGGGTTAGGGTTAGGGTTAGGGGACGGTTTAGGGTACAGGTTAGGGTACGACAAAGTTTTAGGGTGAGCGTACGTGTTAGGGTACGGGTTAGTGTTAGCGTACGGGTGAGGATTAGGGGACGGGTGTGTGTAAGGCTTCGGGTAAGGGTTAGGTTTAGGGTTAGGGTTAGGGTTAGGGTTAGGGTTAGGGGACGGGGACGGTTTAGGGTACAGGTTAGGGTACGACATCGATTTAGGGTGAGGGTACGTGTTAGGGTACGGGTTAGTGTTAGCGTACGGGTTAGGATTATGGGACGGGTGAGGGTAAGGTTTCGGGTAAGGGTTAGGGTTAGGGTTATGGTTAGGGTTAGGGTTAGGGGACGGGGACGGTTTAGGGTACAGCTTAGGTTACGACAACGGTTTAGTGTGAGTGTACGTGTTAGGGTACGGGTTAGTGTTAGCGTATGGGTTAGGATTTGGGGACGGGTGAGGGTAAGGCTTCGGGAAAAGGTTAGGGTTAGGGTAAGGGTTAGCGTTAGGGGACGGGAACGGGGACGGTTTATGGTACAGGTTAGGGTATGACAACGGTTTAGGGTGAGGGTACGTGTTAGGGTACGTGTTAGTGTTAGCGTACAGGTTAGGATTAGGGGACGGGTTAGGGTAAGGCTTCGGGTAAGGGTTAGGGTTAGGGTTGGGGTTAGGGTTAGGGTTAGGGGACGGGGACGGTTTAGGGTACAGGTTAGGGTACGACAACGGTTTAGGGTGAGCGTACGTGTTAGGGTATGGGTTAGTGTTAGCGTACGGGTTAGGATTATGGGACTGGTGAGGGTAAGGCTTCGGGTAAGTGTTAGGGTTAGGGTTAGGGTTAGGGTTAGGGTTAGGGTACGGGGACGGTTTAGGGTACAGTTTAGGGTACGACAACGATTTATGGTGAGCGTACGTGTTAGGGTACGGGTTAGTGTTAGCGTACGGGTTAGGATTAGGGGACGGGTGAGGGTAAGGCTTCGGGTAAGGGTTAGGGTTAGGGTTAGGGTTAGGGTTAGGGTTAGGGGACGGGGACGGTTTAGGGTACAGGTTAGGGTACGACAACGGTATAGGGTGAGCGTACGTGTTAGGGTACGGGTTAGTGTTAGCTTACGGGTTAGGATTAGGGGACGGGTGAGGGTAAGGCTTCGGATAAGTGTTAGGCTTAGGGTTAGGGTTAGGGTTAGGGTTAGGAACGGGGACGGTTTAGGGTACAGGTTAGGGTACGACAACGATTTAGGGTGAGCGTACGTGTTAGGGTACGGGTTAGTGTTAGCGTACGGGTTAGGATTATGTGACAGGTGAGGGTAAGGCTTCGGGTAAAGGTTAGGGTTAGGGTTAGGGTTAGGGTTAGGGGATGGGGACGGGGACGGTTTAGGGTACAGGTTAGGGTACGACAATGGTTTAGGGTGAGCGTACGTGTTTGGGTACGGGTTAGTGTTAGCGTACGGGTTAGGATTAGGGGACGGGTGAGTGTAAGGCTTCGGGTAAGGGTTAGGGTTAGGGCTAGGATTAGGGTTAGGGTTAGGGGACGGGGACGGTTTAGGGTACAGGTTAGGGTACGTCAACGATTTAGGGTGAGCGTACGTGTTATGGTACGGCTTAGTGTTAGTGTACGGGTTAGGATTAGGGGACGGGTGAGGGTAAGGCTTCGGGTAAGGGTTAGGGTTAGGGTTAGGGTTAGGGTTAGGGTTAGGGTTAGGGTTAGGGGACGGGGACGGTTTAGGGTACAGGTTAGGGTACGACAATGGTTTAGGGTGAGCGTACGTGTTAGGGTACGGGTTAGTGTTAGCGTACGGGTTAGGATTAGGGGACGGGTGAGCGTAAGGCTTCTGGTAAGGGTTAGGGTTAGGGTTAGGGTTAGGGTTAGGGTGAGGGGACGGGGACAGGGACGGTTTAGGGTACAGGTTAGGGTACGACAACGGTTTAGGGTGACCGTACATGTTAGGGTATGGGTTAGTGTTAGCGTACGGGTTAGAATTAGGGGACGGGTGAGGGTAAGGCTTCGGGTAAGGGTTAGGTTTCGGGTTAGGGGACGGGGACGGGGACGGGGACGGGGACGGTTTAGGGTAGAGGTTAGGGTACGACAACGGTTTAGGGTGAGCGTACGTGTTAGGGTACGGGTTAGTGTTAGCGTACGTTTTAGGATTAGAGGACGGGTGAGGGTAAGACTTCGGGTAAAGGTTAGGGTTAGGGTTAGGGTTAGGGTTAGGGGACGGGGACGGGGACGGTTTAGGGTACAGGTTAGGGTACGACAACGGTTTAGGGTGAGCGTACGTGTTAGGGTACGGGTTAGTGTTAGCGTACGGGTTAGGATTAGGGGACAGGTGAGAGTAAGGCTTCGGGTAAGGGTTAGGGTTAGGGTTAGGGTTAGGGGACGGGGACGGTTTAGGGTACAGGTTAGGGTACGTCAACGGTTTAGGGTGAGCGTAGTTGTTAGGGTACGGTTTAGTGTTAGCGTACGGGTTAGGATTAGGGGACGGGTGAGGGTAAGGCTTCGGGTAAGGGTTAGGGTTAGGGTTAGGGTTAGGGGGAGGGGACGGGGACGGTTTAGGGTACAGGTTAGGGTACGACAACGGTTTAGGGTGAGCGTACGTGTTAGGGTACGGGTTAGTGTTAGCGTACGGGTGAGGATTAGGGGACGGGTGAGTGTAAGGCTTCGGGTAAGGGTTAGGGTTAGGGTTAGGGTTAGGGTTAGGGTTAGGGGACGGGAACGGTTTAGGGTACAGGTTAGGGTACGACAACGGTTTAGGGTGAGCGTACGTGTTAGGGAACGGGTTAGTGTTAGCGTACGGGTTAGGATTAGGGGACGGGTGAGGGTAAGGCTTCGGGTAAGGGTTACGGTTAGGGTTAGGGTTAGGGGACGGGGACGGTTTAGGGTAGAGGTTAGGGTACGACAACGGTTTAGGGTGAGCGTACGTGTTAGGGTACGGGTTAGTGTTAGCGTACGGGTTAGGATCAGGGGACGGGTGAGTGTAAGGCTTCGGGTAAGGGTTAGGGTTAGGGTTAGGGTTAGGGTTAGGGTTAGGGGACGGGGACGGTTTAGGGTACAGCTTAGGGTACGACAACGGTTTAGGTTGAGCGTAGGTGTTAGGGTATGGTTTAGTGTTAGCGTACGGGTTAGGTTTAGGGGACGGGTGAGGGTAAGGCTTCGGGTAAGGGTTAGGGTTAGGGTTAGGGTTAGGGTTAGGGGACGGGGACGGGGACGGTTTAGGGTACAGGTTAGGGTACGACAACGGTTTAGGGTGAGCGTACGTGTTAGGGAACGGGTTAGTATTAGCGTACGGGTTAGGATTAGGGGACGGGTGAGGGTAAGGCTTCGGGAAAGGGTTAGGGTTAGGGTTAGGGTTAGGGGACGGGGACGGTTTAGGGTACAGGTTAGGGTACGACAACGGTTTAGGGTGAGCGTACGTGTTAGGGTACGGGTTAGTGTTAGCGTACGGTTTAGGATAAGTGGACGGGTGAGGGTAAGGCTTCGGGTAAGGGTTAGGGTTAGGGTTAGGGGACGGGGACGGGGACGGGGACGGGGACGATTTAGGTTAGAGGTTAGGGTACGACAACTGTTTAGGGTGAGCGTACGTGTTAGGGTACGGTTTAGTGTTAGCGTACGGGTTAGGATTAGGGGACAGGTGAGGGTAAGGCTTCGGGTAAAGGTTAGGGTTAGGGTTAGGGTTAGGGTTAGGGGATGGGGACGGGGACGGTTTAGGGTACAGGTTAGGGTACGACAACGGTTTAGGGTGAGCGTACGTGTTTGGGTACGGGTTAGTGTTAGCGTACGGCTTAGGATTAGGGGACGGGTGAGTGTAAGGCTTCGGGTAAGGGTTAGGGTTAGGGCTAGGATTAGGGTTAGGGTTAGGGGACGGGGACGGTTTAGGGTACAGGTTAGGGTACGTCAACGGTTTAGGGTGAGCGTACGTGTTATGGTACGGGTTAGTGTTGGTGTACGGGTTAGGATTAGGGGACGGGTGAGGGTAAGGCTTCGGGTAAGGGTTAGGGTTAGGGTTAGGGTTAGGAGACGGGGACGGTTTAGGGTACAGGTTAGGGTACGACAACGATTTAGGGTGAGCGTACGTGTTAGGGTATGGGTTAGTGTTAGCGTACGGGTTAGGATTAGGGGACGGGTGAGGGTAAGGCTTCGGGAAAAGTTTAGGGTTAGGGTTAGGGTTAGGGTTAGGGGACGGGGACGGGGACGGTTTAGGGTACAGGTTAGTGTACGTCAACGGTTTAGGGTGAGCGTACGTGTTAGGGTACGGTTTAGTGTTAGCCTACGGGTTAGGATTAGGGGACGGGTGAGGGTAAGGCCTCGGGAAAGGGTTAGGGTTAGGGTTAGGGGACGGGCACGGGGACGGTTTAGGGTACAGGTTAGGGTACGACAACGGTTTAGGGTGAGCGTACGTGTTAGGGAACGGGTTAGTGTTAGCGTACGGGTTAGGATTAGGGGACGGGTGAGGGTAAGGCTTCGGGTAAGGGTTAGGGTTAGGGTTAGTGTTAGGGTTAGGGGACGGGGACGGTTTAGGTTACAGGATAGGGTACGACAACGGTTTAGGGTGAGCGTACGTGTTAGGGTACGGGTTAGTGTTAGCGTACGGGTGAGGATTAGGGGACGGGTGAGTGTAAGGCTTCGGGTAAGGGTTAGGGTTAGGGTTAGGTTTAGGGTTAGGGTTAGGGGACAGGGACGGTTTAGGGTACAGGTTAGGGTACGACAACGGTTTAGGGTGAGCGTACGTGTTAGGGTATGGGTTAGTGTTAGCATACGGGTTAGGATTAGGGGACAGGTGAGTGTAAATCTTCGGGTAAGGTTTAGGGTTAGGGTTAGGGTTAGGGTTAGGGTTAGGTTTAGGGGACGGGGACGGTTTAGGGTACAGGTTAGGGTACGTCAACGGTTTAGGGTGAGCGTACGTGTTAGGGTACGGGATAGTGTTAGTGTACGGTTTAGGATTAGGGGACGGGTGAGTGTAAGGCTTCGGGTAAGGGTTAGGGTTAGGGTTAGGGTTAGGGTTAGGGTTAGGGGACGGGGACGGTTTAGGGTACAGGTTAGGGTACGACAACGGTTTAGGTTGAGCGTAGGTGTTAGGGTACGGTTTAGTGTTAGCGTACGGGTTAGGATTAGGGGACGGGTGAGGGTAAGGCTTCGGGTAAGCGTTAGGGTTAGGGTTAGGGTTAGGGTTAGGGTTAGGGGACGGGGACGGTTTAGGGTACAGGTTAGGGTACGACAACGGTTTAGGGTGAGCGTACGTGTTAGGGAACTGGTTAGTGTTAGCGTACGGGTTAGGATTAGGGGACGGGTGAGGGTAAGGCTTCGGGAAAGGGTTAGGGTTAGGGTTAGGGGACGGGGACGGGGACGGTTTAGGGTACAGGTTAGGGTACGACAACGGTTTAGGGTGAGCGTACGTGTTAGGGTACGGGTTAGTGTTAGCGTACGGGTTAGGCTAAGGGGACGGGTGAGGGTAAGGCTTCGGGTAAGGGTTAGGGTTAGGGTTAGGGTTAGGGTTAGGGGACGGGGACGGTTTAGGGTACAGGTTAAGGTACGACAACGGTTTAGGGTGAGCGTACGTGTTAGGGTACGGGTTAGTGTTAGCGTACGGGTTAGGATTAGGGGACGGGTGAGGGTAAGGCTTCGGGTAAGTGTTAGGGTTAGGGTTAGGGTTAGGGTTAGGGTTAGGTTACGGGGACGTTTTAGGGTACAGGTTAGGGTACGACAACGATTTAGGGTGAGCGTACATGTTAGGGTATGGGTTAGTGTTAGCGTACGGGTTAGGATTATGGGACGGGTGAGGGTAAGGCTTCGGGTGAAGGTTAGGTTTAGGGTTAGGGTTAGGGTTAGGGGACGGGGACGGGGACGGTTTAGGGCACAGGTTAGAGTACGACAACGGTTTAGGGTGAGCGTACGTGTTAGGGTATGGGTTAGTGTTAGCGTACGGGTTAGGATTAGGGGACGGGTGAGGGTAAGGCTTCGGGTAAGGGTTAGGTTTAGGGTTAGGGGACGGGGACGGGGACGGGGACGGGGATGGTTTAGGGTACGACAACCGTTTAGGGTGAGCGTACGTGTTAGGGTACGGGTTAGTGTTAGCGTACGGGTTAGGATTAGGGGACGGGTGAGGGTAAGGCTTCGGGTAAAGGTTAGGGTTAGGGTTAGGGTTAGGGTTAGGGGACGGGGACGGGGACGGTTTAGGGTACAGGTTAGTGTACGACAACGGTTTAGGGTGAGCGTACGTGTTAGGGTACGGGTTAGTGTTAGCGTACGGGTTAGGATTAGGGGACAGGTGAGTGTAAGGCTTCAGGTAAGGGTTAGGGTTAGGGTTAGGGTTAGGGTTAGGGTTAGGGGACGGGGACGGTTTAGGGTACAGGTTAGGGTACGTCAACGATTTAGGGTGAGCGTACGTGTTAGGGTACGTGTTAGTGTTAGTGTACAGGTTAGGATTAGGGGACGGGTGAGGGTAAGGCTTCGGGTAAAGGTTAGGTTTAGGGTTAGGGTTAGGGTTAGGGTTAGGGGACGGAGACGTTTAGGGTACAGGTTAGGGTACGACAAAGCTTTAGGGTGAGCGTAGGTGTTAGGGTACGGTTTAGTGTTAGCGTACGGGTTAGGATTATGGGACGGGTGAGGGTAAGGCTTCGGGTAAGGGTTAGGGTTAGGGTTAGGGGGTTAGGGGACGGGGACGGGGACGGTTTAGGGTACAGGTTAGGGTACGACAACGGTTTAGGGTGAGCGCACGTGTTAGGGTACGTGTTAGTGTTAGCGTACGGGTGAGGATTAGGGGACGGGTGAGTGTAAGGCTTCGGGTAAGGGTTAGGCTTAGGGTTAGGGTTAGGGTTAGGGGACGGGGACGGTTTAGGGTACAGGTTAGGGTACGACAACGGTTTAGGGTCAGCGTACGTGTTAGGGAACGGGTTAGTGTTAGCGTACGGGTTAGGATTAGGGGACGGGTGAGGGTAAGGATTCGGGTAAGAGTTAGGGTTAGGGTTAGGGTTAGGGTTAGGGTTAGGGTTAGGGAACGGGGACCGTTTAGGGTACATGTTAGGGTACGACAACGATTTAGGGTGAGCGTACGTGTTAGGGTACGGGTTAGTGTTAACGTACGGGTTAGGATTATGGGACGAGTGAGTGTAAGGCTTCGGGTAAAGGTTAGGGTTAGGGTTAGGGTTAGGGTTAGGGGACGGGGACGGGGACGGTTTAGGGTACAGGTTAGGGTACGTCAACGGTTTAGGGTGAGCGTACGTGTTAGGGTACGGGTTAGTGTTAGCGTACGGGTTAGGATTAGGGGACGGGTGAGGGTAAGGCTTCGGGAAAGGGTTAGGGTTAGTGTTAGGGGACGGGCACGGGGACGGTTTAGGGTACAGGTTAGGGTACGACAACGGTTTAGGGTGAGCGTACGTGTTAGGGAACGGGTTAGTGTTAGCGTACGGGTTAGGATTAGGGGACGGGTGAGGGTAAGGCTTCGGGTAAGGGTTAGGGTTAGGGTTATTGTTAGGGTTCGGGGACGGGGACGGTGTAGGTTACAGGATAGGGTACGACAACGGTTTAGGGTGAGCGTACGTGTTAGGGTACGGGTTAGTGTTAGCGTACGGGTTAGGATAAGGGGACGGGTGAGGGTAAGGCTTCGGGTAAGGGTTAAGGTTAGGGTTACGGTTAGGGTTAGGGTTAGGGGACGGGGACGGTTTAGGGTACAGGTTAGGCTACGACAAAGGTTTAGGGTGAGCGTACGTGTTAGGGTACGGGTTAGTGTTAGCGTACGGGTGAGGATTAGGGGACGGGTGAGTGTAAGGCTTCGGGTAAGGGTTAGGGTTAGGGTTAGGGTTAGTGTTAGGGTTAGGGGACGGGGACGGTTTAGGGTACAGGTTAGGGTACGACAACGGTTTAGGGTGAGCGTACGTGTTAGGGTACGGGTTAGTGTTAGCATACGGGTTAGGATTAGGGGACATGTGAGTGTAAGGCTTCGGGTAAGGGTTAGGGTTAGGGTTAGGTTTAGGGTTAGGGTTAGGGTTAGGGGACGGGGACGGTTTAGGGTACAGGTTAGGGTACGTCAACGGTTTAGGGTGAGCGTACGTGTTAGGGTACGGGATAGTGTTAGTGTACGGGTTAGGATTAGGGGACGGGTGAGTGTAAGGCTTCGGGTAAGGGTTAGGTTTAGGGTTAGGGTTAGGGTTAGGGGACGGGGACGGTTTAGGGTACAGGTTAGGGTACGACAACGGTTTAGGTTGAGCGTAGGCGTTAGGGTACGGTTTAGTGTTAGCGTACGGGTTAGGATTATGGGACGGGTGAGGGTAAGGCTTCGGTTAAGAGTTAGGGTTAGGGTTAGGGTTAGGGTTAGGGGACGGGGATGGGGACGGTTTTGGGTACAGGTTAGGGTACGACAACGGTTTAGGGTGAGCGTACGTGTTAGGGTACGGGTTAGTGTTAGCGTACCGGTGAGGATTAGGGGACGGGTGAGTGTAATGCTTCGGGTAAGTGTTAGGGTTAGGGTTAGGGTTAGGGTTAGGGGACGGGGACGGTTTAGGGTACAGGTTAGGGTACGACAACGGTTTAGGGTGAGCGTACGTGTTAGGGTACGGGTTAGTGTTAACGTACGGGTTAGGATTAGGGGATGGGTGAGGTTAAGGCTTCGGGTAAGTGTTATGGTTAGGGTTAGGGTTAGGGTTAGGGTTAGGGTTAGGGTACGGGGACGGTTTAGGGTACAGGTTAGGCTACGACAACGGTTTAGGGTGAGGGTACGTGTTAGGGTACGGGTTAGTGTTAGCGTACGTGTTAGGATTAGGGGACGGGTGAGGGTAAGGCTTCAGGTAAGGGTTAGGGTTAGGGTTAGGGTTAGGGTTAGGGTTAGGGGACGGAGACAGGGACGGTTTAGGGTACTGGTTAGGGTACGACAACGGTTTAGGGTGACCATACGTGTTAGGGTACGGGTTAGTGTTAGCGTACGGGTTAGGATTAGGGGACGGGTGAGTGTAAGGCTTCGGGTAAGGGTTAGGGTTAGGGATAGGGTTAGGGTTAGGGGACGGGGACGGGGACGGTTTAGGGTACAGGTTAGGGTACGACAACGGTTTAGGGTGAGCGTACGTGTTAGGGTATGGGTTAGTGTTAGCGTACGGGTTAGGATTATGGGACGGGTGAGTGTAAGGCTTCGGGTAAGGGTTAGGGTTAGGGTTAGGGTTAGGGTTAGGGTTAGGGGACGGGGACCGTTTAGGGTACAGGTTAGGGTACGTCAAAGGTTTAGGGTGAGCGTACGTGTTAGGGTACGGGTTACTGTTAGTGCACGGGTTAGGATTAGGGGACGGGTGAGGGTAAGGCTTCGGGTAAGGGTTAGGGTTAGGGTTAGGGTTAGGGTTAGTGTTAGGGGACGGGGACGGTTTAGGGTACAGGTTAGGGTACGACAACGGTTTAGGGTGAGCGTACGTGTTAGGGTACGTGTTAGTGTTAGCGTACGGGTTAGGATTAGGGGACGGTGAGGGTAAGGCTTCGGGTAAGGGTTAGGGTTAGGGTTAGGGTTAGGGTTAGGGTTAGGGTTAGGGGACGGTTTAGGGTACAGGTTAGGGTACGACAAAGTTTTAGGGTGAGCGTACGTGTTAGGGTACGGGTTAGTGTTAGCGTACGGGTGAGGATTAGGGGACGGGTGAGGGTAAGGCTTCGGGTAAGGGTTAGGGTTAGGGTTAGGGTTAGGGTTAGGGTTAGGGGACGGGGATGGTTTAGGGTACAGGTTAGGGTACGACAACGGTTTAGGGTGAGTGTAGGTGTTAGGGTACGTTTTAGTATTAGCGTACGGGTTAGGATTAGGGGACGGGTGAGGGTAAGGCTTCGGGTAAGGGTTAGGGTTAGGGTTAAGGTTAGGGTTAGGGGACGGGGACGGTTTAGGGTACAGGTTAGGGTACGACAACGGTTTAGGGTGAGCGTACGTGTTAGGGTACGGGTTAGTGTTAGCGTACGGGTTAGGATAAGGGGACGGGTGAGGGTAAGGCTTCGGGTAAGGGTTAGGGTTAGGGTTAGGGTTAGGGTTAGGGTTAGGGGACGGGGAAGGTTTAGGGTACAGGTTAGGGTACGACAACGGTTTAGGGTGAGCATACGTGTTAGGGTATGGGTTAGTGTGAGCGTACGGGTTAGGATTAGGGGACGGGTGAGTGTAAGGCTTCGGGTAAGGGTTAGGGTTAGGGTTAGGGTTAGGGTTAGGTTTAGGGGACGGGGACGGTTTAGGGTACAGGTTAGGGTACGTCAACGGTTTAGGGTGAGCGTACGTGTTAGGGTACGGGTTAGTGTTAGTGTACGGGTTAGGATTAGGGGACGGGTGAGGGTAAGGCTTCGGGTAAGTGTTAGGGTTAGGGTTAGGGTTAGGGTTAGGGTTAGGGGACGGGGACGGGGACGGTTTAGGGTACAGGTTAGGGTACGACAACGGTTTAGGGTGAGCGTACGTGTTAGGGTACGGGTTAGTGTTACCGTACGGGTTAGGATTAGGGGACGGGTGAGGGTAAGGCTTCGGGTACGGGTTAGGATTAGGGTTAGGGTTAGGGTTAGGGGACGGGGACGGTTTAGAGTACAGGTTAGGGTACGACAAAGGTTTAGGGTGAGCGTACGTGTTAGGGTACGGGTTAGTGTTAGCGTACGGTTTAGGATTAGGGGACGGGTTAGGGTAAGGCTTCGGGTAAGTGTTAGGGTTAGGGTTAGGGTTAGGGTTAGGGGACGGGGACGGTTTAGGGTACAGGTTAGTGTACGACAACGGTTTAGGGTGAGCGTACGTGTTAGGGTACGGTTTAGTGTTAGCGTACGGGTTCGGATTAGGGGACGGGTGAGGGTAAGGCTTCGGGTAAGTGTTAGGGTTAGGGTTAGGGTTAGGGTTAGGGTTAGGAACGGGGACGGTTTAGGGTACAGGTTAGGGTACGACAACGATTTAGGGTGAGCGTACGTGTTAGGGTACGGGTTAGTGTTAGCGTACGGGTTAGGATTATGTGACAGGTGAGGGTAAGGCTTCGGGTAAAGGTTAGGGTTAGGGTTAGGGTTAGGGTTAGGGGATGGGGACGGGGACGGTTTAGGGTACAGGTTAGGGTACGACAATGGTTTAGGGTGAGCGTACGTGTTTGGGTACGGGTTAGTGTTAGCGTACGGGTTAGGATTAGGGGACGGGTGAGTGTAAGGCTTCGGGTAAGGGTTAGGGTTAGGGCTAGGATTAGGGTTAGGGTTAGGGGACGGGGACGGTTTAGGGTACAGGTTAGGGTACGTCAACGATTTAGGGTGAGCGTACGTGTTATGGTACGGCTTAGTGTTAGTGTACGGGTTAGGATTAGGGGACGGGTGAGGGTAAGGCTTCGGGTAAGGGTTAGGGTTAGGGTTAGGGTTAGGGTTAGGGTTAGGGTTAGGGTTAGGGGACGGGGACGGTTTAGGGTACAGGTTAGGGTACGACAATGGTTTAGGGTGAGCGTACGTGTTAGGGTACGGGTTAGTGTTAGCGTACGGGTTAGGATTAGGGGACGGGTGAGCGTAAGGCTTCTGGTAAGGGTTAGGGTTAGGGTTAGGGTTAGGGTTAGGGTGAGGGGACGGGGACAGGGACGGTTTAGGGTACAGGTTAGGGTACGACAACGGTTTAGGGTGACCGTACATGTTAGGGTATGGGTTAGTGTTAGCGTACGGGTTAGAATTAGGGGACGGGTGAGGGTAAGGCTTCGGGTAAGGGTTAGGTTTAGGGTTAGGGGACGGGGACGGGGACGGGGACGGGGACGGTTTAGGGTAGAGGTTAGGGTACGACAACGGTTTAGGGTGAGCGTACGTGTTAGGGTACGGGTTAGTGTTAGCGTACGTTTTAGGATTAGAGGACGGGTGAGGGTAAGGCTTCGGGTAAAGGTTAGGGTTAGGGTTAGGGTTAGGGTTAGGGGACGGGGACGGGGACGGTTTAGGGTACAGGTTAGGGTACGACAACGGTTTAGGGTGAGCGTACGTGTTAGGGTACGGGTTAGTGTTAGCGTACGGGTTAGGATTAGGGGACAGGTGAGAGTAAGGCTTCGGGTAAGGGTTAGGGTTAGGGTTAGGGTTAGGGTTAGGGGACGGGGACGGTTTAGGGTACAGGTTAGGGTACGTCAACGGTTTAGGGTGAGCGTAGTTGTTAGGGTACGGTTTAGTGTTAGCGTACGGGTTAGGATTAGGGGACGGGTGAGGGTAAGGCTTCGGGTAAGGGTTAGGGTTAGGGTTAGGGTTAGGGGGAGGGGACGGGGACGGTTTAGGGTACAGGTTAGGGTACGACAACGGTTTAGGGTGAGCGTACGTGTTAGGGTACGGGTTAGTGTTAGCGTACGGGTGAGGATTAGGGGACGGGTGAGTGTAAGGCTTCGGGTAAGGGTTAGGGTTAGGGTTAGGGTTAGGGTTAGGGTTAGGGGACGGGAACGGTTTAGGGTACAGGTTAGGGTACGACAACGGTTTAGGGTGAGCGTACGTGTTAGGGAACGGGTTAGTGTTAGCGTACGGGTTAGGATTAGGGGACGGGTGAGGGTAAGGCTTCGGGTAAGGGTTAGGGTTAGGGTTAGGGTTAGGGTTAGGGGACGGGGACGGTTTAGGGTAGAGGTTAGGGTACGACAACGGTTTAGGGTGAGCGTACGTGTTAGGGTTCGGGTTAGTGTTAGCGTACGGGTTAGGATCAGGGGACGGGTGAGTGTAAGGCTTCGGGTAAGGGTTAGGGTTAGGGTTAGGGTTAGGGTTAGGGTTAGGGGACGGGGACGGTTTAGGGTACAGCTTAGTGTACGACAACGGTTTAGGTTGAGCGTAGGTGTTAGGGTATGGTTTAGTGTTAGCGTACGGGTTAGGTTTAGGGGACGGGTGAGGGTAAGGCTTCGGGTAAGGGTTAGGGTTAGGGTTAGGGTTAGGGTTAGGGGACGGGGACGGGGACGGTTTAGGGTACAGGTTAGGGTACGACAACGGTTTAGGGTGAGCGTACGTGTTAGGGAACGGGTTAGTATTAGCGTACGGGTTAGGATTAGGGGACGGGTGAGGGTAAGGCTTCGGGAAAGGGTTAGGGTTAGGGTTAGGGTTAGGGGACGGGGACGGTTTAGGGTACAGGTTAGGGTACGACAACGGTTTAGGGTGAGCGTACGTGTTAGGGTACGGGTTAGTGTTAGCGTACGGTTTAGGATAAGTGGACGGGTGAGGGTAAGGCTTCGGGTAAGGGTTAGGGTTAGGGTTAGGGGACGGGGACGGGGACGGGGACGGGGACGATTTAGGTTAGAGGTTAGGGTACGACAACTGTTTAGGGTGAGCGTACGTGTTAGGGTACGGTTTAGTGTTAGCGTACGGGTTAGGATTAGGGGACAGGTGAGGGTAAGGCTTCGGGTAAAGGTTAGGGTTAGGGTTAGGGTTAGGGTTAGGGGATGGGGACGGGGACGGTTTAGGGTACAGGTTAGGGTACGACAACGGTTTAGGGTGAGCGTACGTGTTTGGGTACGGGTTAGTGTTAGCGTACGGCTTAGGATTAGGGGACGGGTGAGTGTAAGGCTTCGGGTAAGGGTTAGGGTTAGGGCTAGGATTAGGGTTAGGGTTAGGGGACGGGGACGGTTTAGGGTACAGGTTAGGGTACGTCAACGGTTTAGGGTGAGCGTACGTGTTATGGTACGGGTTAGTGTTGGTGTACGGGTTAGGATTAGGGGACGGGTGAGGGTAAGGCTTCGGGTAAGGGTTAGGGTTAGGGTTAGGGTTAGGAGACGGGGACGGTTTAGGGTACAGGTTAGGGTACGACAACGATTTAGGGTGAGCGTACGTGTTAGGGTATGGGTTAGTGTTAGCGTACGGGTTAGGATTAGGGGACGGGTGAGGGTAAGGCTTCGGGAAAAGTTTAGGGTTAGGGTTAGGGTTAGGGTTAGGGGACGGGCACGGGGACGGTTTAGGGTACAGGTTAGGGTACGACAACGGTTTAGGGTGAGCGTACGTGTTAGGGAACGGGTTAGTGTTAGCGTACGGGTTAGGATTAGGGGACGGGTGAGGGTAAGGCTTCGGGTAAGGGTTAGGGTTAGGGTTAGTGTTAGGGTTAGGGGACGGGGACGGTTTAGGTTACAGGATAGGGTACGACAACGGTTTAGGGTGAGCGTACGTGTTAGGGTACGGGTTAGTGTTAGCGTACGGGTGAGGATTAGGGGACGGGTGAGTGTAAGGCTTCGGGTAAGGGTTAGGGTTAGGGTTAGGTTTAGGGTTAGGGTTAGGGGACGGGGACGGTTTAGGGTACAGGTTAGGGTACGACAACGGTTTAGGGTGAGCGTACGTGTTAGGGTATGGGTTAGTGTTAGCATACGGGTTAGGATTAGGGGACAGGTGAGTGTAAGGCTTCGGGTAAGGTTTAGGGTTAGGGTTAGGGTTAGGGTTAGGGTTAGGTTTAGGGGACGGGGACGGTTTAGGGTACAGGTTAGGGTACGTCAACGGTTTAGGGTGAGCGTACGTGTTAGGGTACGGGATAGTGTTAGTGTACGGGTTAGGATTAGGGGACGGGTGAGTGTAAGGCTTCGGGTAAGGGTTAGGGTTAGGGTTAGGGTTAGGGTTAGGGTTAGGGGACGGGGACGGTTTAGGGTACAGTTTAGGGTACGACAACGGTTTAGGTTGAGCGTAGGTGTTAGGGTACGGTTTAGTGTTAGCGTACGGGTTAGGATTAGGGGACGGGTGAGGGTAAGGCTTCGGGTAAGCGTTAGGGTTAGGGTTAGGGTTAGGGTTAGGGTTAGGGGACGGGGACGGTTTAGGGTACAGGTTAGGGTACGACAACGGTTTAGGGTGAGCGTACGTGTTAGGGAACTGGTTAGTGTTAGCGTACGGGTTAGGATTATGGGACGGGTGAGGGTAAGGCTTCGGGTAAGGGTTAGGGTTAGGGTTAGGGGGTTAGGGGACGGGGACGGGGACGGTTTAGGGTACAGGTTAGGGTACGACAACGGTTTAGGGTGAGCGCACGTGTTAGGGTACGTGTTAGTGTTAGCGTACGGGTGAGGATTAGGGGACGGGTGAGTGTAAGGCTTCGGGTAAGGGTTAGGCTTAGGGTTAGGGTTAGGGTTAGGGGACGGGGACGGTTTAGGGTACAGGTTAGGGTACGACAACGGTTTAGGGTCAGCGTACGTGTTAGGGAACGGGTTAGTGTTAGCGTACGGGTTAGGATTAGGGGACGGGTGAGGGTAAGGATTCGGGTAAGAGTTAGGGTTAGGGTTAGGGTTAGGGTTAGGGTTAGGGTTAGGGAACGGGGACCGTTTAGGGTACATGTTAGGGTACGACAACGATTTAGGGTGAGCGTACGTGTTAGGGTACGGGTTAGTGTTAGCGTACGGGTTAGGATTATGGGACGAGTGAGTGTAAGGCTTCGGGTAAAGGTTAGGGTTAGGGTTAGGGTTAGGGTTAGGGGACGGGGACGGGGACGGTTTAGGGTACAGGTTAGGGTACGTCAACGGTTTAGGGTGAGCGTACGTGTTAGGGTACGGGTTAGTGTTAGCGTACGGGTTAGGATTAGGGGACGGGTGAGGGTAAGGCTTCGGGAAAGGGTTAGGGTTAGTGTTAGGGGACGGGCACGGGGACGGTTTAGGGTACAGGTTAGGGTACGACAACGGTTTAGGGTGAGCGTACGTGTTAGGGAACGGGTTAGTGTTAGCGTACGGGTTAGGATTAGGGGACGGGTGAGGGTAAGGCTTCGGGTAAGGGTTAGGATTAGGGTTATTGTTAGGGTTCGGGGACGGGGACGGTGTAGGTTACAGGATAGGGTACGACAACGGTTTAGGGTGAGCGTACGTGTTAGGGTACGGGTTAGTGTTAGCGTACGGGTTAGGATAAGGGGACGGGTGAGGGTAAGGCTTCGGGTAAGGGTTAAGGTTAGGGTTACGGTTAGGGTTAGGGTTAGGGGACGGGGACGGTTTAGGGTACAGGTTAGGCTACGACAAAGGTTTAGGGTGAGCGTACGTGTTAGGGTACGGGTGAGTGTTAGCGTACGGGTGAGGATTAGGGGACGGGTGAGTGTAAGGCTTCGGGTAAGGGTTAGGGTTAGGGTTAGGGTTAGTGTTAGGGTTAGGGGACGGGGACGGTTTAGGGTACAGGTTAGGGTACGACAACGGTTTAGGGTGAGCGTACGTGTTAGGGTACGGGTTAGTGTTAGCATACGGGTTAGGATTAGGGGACATGTGAGTGTAAGGCTTCGGGTAAGGGTTAGGGTTAGGGTTAGGTTTAGGGTTAGGGTTAGGGTTAGGGGACGGGGACGGTTTAGGGTACAGGTTAGGGGACGTCAACGGTTTAGGGTGAGCGTACGTGTTAGGGTACGGGATAGTGTTAGTGTACGGGTTAGGATTAGGGGACGGGTGAGTGTAAGGCTTCGGGTAAGGGTTAGGTTTAGGGTTAGGGTTAGGGTTAGGGGACGGGGACGGTTTACGGTACAGGTTAGGGTACGACAACGGTTTAGGTTGAGCGTAGGCGTTAGGGTACGGTTTAGTGTTAGCGTACGGGTTAGGATTATGGGACGGGTGAGGGTAAGGCTTCGGTTAAGAGTTAGGGTTAGGGTTAGGGTTAGGGTTAGGGGACGGGGACGGGGACGGTTTTGGGTACAGGTTAGGGTACGACAACGGTTTAGGGTGAGCGTACGTGTTAGGGTACGGGTTAGTGTTAGCGTACCGGTGAGGATTAGGGGACGGGTGAGTGTAATGTTTCGGGTAAGTGTTAGGGTTAGGGTTAGGGTTAGGGTTAGGGTTAGGGGACGGGGACGGTTTAGGGTACAGGTTAGGGTACGACAACGGTTTAGGGTGAGCGTACGTGTTAGGGTACGGGTTAGTGTTAACGTACGGGTTAGGATTAGGGGATGGGTGAGGTTAAGGCTTCGGGTAAGTGTTATGGTTAGGGTTAGGGTTAGGGTTAGGGTTAGGGTTAGGGTACGGGGACGGTTTAGGGTACAGGTTAGGCTACGACAACGGTTTAGGGTGAGGGTACGTGTTAGGGTACGGGTTAGTGTTAGCGTACGTGTTAGGATTAGGGGACGGGTGAGGGTAAGGCTTCAGGTAAGGGTTAGGGTTAGGGTTAGGGTTAGGGTTAGGGTTAGGGGACGGAGACAGGGACGGTTTAGGGTACTGGTTAGGGTACGACAACAGTTTAGGGTGACCATACGTGTTAGGGTACGGGTTAGTGTTAGCGTACGGGTTAGGATTAGGGGACGGGTGAGTGTAAGGCTTCGGGTAAGGGTTAGGGTTAGGGATAGGGTTAGGGTTAGGGGACGGGGACGGGGACGGTTTAGGGTACAGGTTAGGGTACGACAACGGTTTAGGGTGAGCGTACGTGTTAGGGTATGGGTTAGTGTTAGCGTACGGGTTAGGATTATGGGACGGGTGAGTGTAAGGCTTCGGGTAAGGGTTAGGGTTAGGGTTAGGGTTAGGGTTAGGGTTAGGGGACGGGGACCGTTTAGGGTACAGGTTAGGGTACGTCAAAGGTTTAGGGTGAGCGTACGTGTTAGGGTACGGGTTACTGTTAGTGCACGGGTTAGGATTAGGGGACGGGTGAGGGTAAGGCTTCGGGTAAGGGTTAGGGTTAGGGTTAGGGTTAGGGTTAGTGTTAGGGGACGGGGACGGTTTAGGGTACAGGTTAGGGTACGACAACGGTTTAGGGTGAGCGTACGTGTTAGGGTACGTGTTAGTGTTAGCGTACGGGTTAGGATTAGGGGACGGTGAGGGTAAGGCTTCGGGTAAGGGTTAGGGTTAGGGTTAGGGTTAGGGTTAGGGTTAGGGTTAGGGGACGGTTTAGGGTACAGGTTAGGGTACGACAAAGTTTTAGGGTGAGCGTACGTGTTAGGGTACGGGTTAGTGTTAGCGTACGGGTGAGGATTAGGGGACGGGTGAGGGTAAGGCTTCGGGTAAGGGTTAGGGTTAGGGTTAGGGTTAGGGTTAGGGTTAGGGGACGGGGATGGTTTAGGGTACAGGTTAGGGTACGACAACGGTTTAGGGTGAGTGTAGGTGTTAGGGTACGTTTTAGTATTAGCGTACGGGTTAGGATTAGGGGACGGGTGAGGGTAAGGCTTCGGGTAAGGGTTAGGGTTAGGGTTAAGGTTAGGGTTAGGGGACGGGGACGGTTTAGGGTACAGGTTAGGGTACGACAACGGTTTAGGGTGAGCGTACGTGTTAGGGTACGGGTTAGTGTTAGCGTACGGGTTAGGATAAGGGGACGGGTGAGGGTAAGGCTTCGGGTAAGGGTTAGGGTTAGGGTTAGGGTTAGGGTTAGGGTTAGGGGACGGGGAAGGTTTAGGGTACAGGTTAGGGTACGACAACGGTTTAGGGTGAGCATACGTGTTAGGGTATGGGTTAGTGTGAGCGTACGGGTTAGGATTAGGGGACGGGTGAGTGTAAGGCTTCGGGTAAGGGTTAGGGTTAGGGTTAGGGTTAGGGTTAGGTTTAGGGGACGGGGACGGTTTAGGGTACAGGTTAGGGTACGTCAACGGTTTAGGGTGAGCGTACGTGTTAGGGTACGGGTTAGTGTTAGTGTACGGGTTAGGATTAGGGGACGGGTGAGGGTAAGGCTTCGGGTAAGTGTTAGGGTTAGGGTTAGGGTTAGGGTTAGGGTTAGGGGACGGGGACGGGGACGGTTTAGGGTACAGGTTAGGGTACGACAACGGTTTAGGGTGAGCGTACGTGTTAGGGTACGGGTTAGTGTTACCGTACGGGTTAGGATTAGGGGACGGGTGAGGGTAAGGCTTCGGGTACGGGTTAGGATTAGGGTTAGGGTTAGGGTTAGGGGACGGGGACGGTTTAGAGTACAGGTTAGGGTACGACAAAGGTTTAGGGTGAGCGTACGTGTTAGGGTACGGGTTAGTGTTAGCGTACGGTTTAGGATTAGGGGACGGGTTAGGGTAAGGCTTCGGGTAAGTGTTAGGGTTAGGGTTAGGGTTAGGGTTAGGGGACGGGGACGGTTTAGGGTACAGGTTAGTGTACGACAACGGTTTAGGGTGAGCGTACGTGTTAGGGTACGGTTTAGTGTTAGCGTACGGGTTCGGATTAGGGGACGGGTGAGGGTAAGGCTTCGGGTAAGTGTTAGGGTTAGGGTTAGGTTAGGGTTAGGGTACGGGGACGGTTTAGGGTACAGGTTAGGGTACGACAACGATTTAGGGTGAGCGTACGTGTTAGGGTATGGGTTAGTGTTAGCGTACGAGTTAGGATTAGGGGACGGGTGAGGGTAAGGCTTCGGGTAAGGGTTAGGGTTAGGGTTAGGGTTAGGGGACGGGGACGGTTTAGGGTACAGGTTAGGCTACGACAACGGTTTAGGGTGAGCGTACGTGTTAGGGTACGGGTTAGTGTTAGCGTAAGGGTTAGGATTAGGGGACGGGTGAGGGTAAGGCTTCGGGTAAGTGTTAGGGTTAGGGTTAGGGTTAGGATTAGGGTTAGGGTACGGGGACGGTTTAGGGTACAGGTTAGGGTACGACAACGATTTAGGGTGAGCGTACGTGTTAGGGTACGGGTTAGTGTTAGCGTACGGGTTAGGATTAGGGGACGGGTGAGGGTAAGGCTTCGGGTAAGGGTTAGGGTTAGGTTTAGGGTTAGGGTTAGGGTTAGGGGACGGGGACAGGGACGGTTTAGGGTACAGGTTAGGGTACGACAACGGTTTAGGGTGACCGTACATGTTAGGGTATGGGTTAGAGTTAGCGTACGGGTTAGGATTAGGGGACGGGTGAGGGTAAGGCTTCGGGTAAGGGTTAGGTTTAGGGTTATGGGACGGGGACGGGGACGGGGACGGGGACGGTTTAGGGTAGAGGTTAGGGTACGACAATGGTTTAGGGTGAGCGTAGGTGGTAGGGTACGGGTTAGTGTTAGCGTACGGGTTAGGATTAGGGGACGGGTGAGGGTAAGGCTTCGGGTAAGGGTTAGGGTTAGGGTTAGGGTTAGGGTTAGGGTTAGGGTACGGGGACGGTTTAGGGTACAGGTTAGGGTACGACAACGATTTAGGGTGAGCGTACGTGTTAGGGTACGGGTTAGTGTTAGCGTACGGGTTAGGATTAGGGGACGGGTGAGGGTAAGGCTTCAGGTAAGGGTTAGGGTTAGGGTTAGGGTTAGGGTTAGGTTTAGGGGACGGGGACAGGGACGGTTAAGGTACAGGTTAGGGTACGACAACGGTTTAGGGTGACCGTACATGTTAGGGTATGGGTTAGTGTTAGCGTACGGGTTAGGATTAGGGGACGGGTGAGGGTAAGGCTTCGGGTAAGGGTTAGGTTTAGCGTTAGGGGACGGGGACGGGGACGGGGACGGGGACGGTTTAGGGTAGAGGTTAGTGTACGACAACGGTTTAGGGTGAGCGTAGGTGTTAGAGTACAGGTTAGTGTTAGCGTAGGGGTTAGGATTAGGGGACGGGTTAGGGTAAGGCTTCGGGTAAAGGGTAGGGTTAGGGTTAGGGTTAGGGTTAGGGTTAGGGTACGGGGACGGTTTAGGGTACAGGTTAGGGTACGACTACGGTTTAGGGTGAGCGTACGTGTTAGGGTACGGGTTAGTGTTAGCGTACGGTTTAGGATTAGGGGACAGGTGAGTGTAAGTCTTCGGGTAAGGGTTAGGGTTAGGGTTAGGGTTAGGGTTAGGGGACGGGGACGGGGACGGTTTAGGGTAAAGGTTAGGGTACGTCAACGGTTTAGGTTGAGCGTATGTGTTAGGGTACGGGTTAGTGTTAGTGTACGGGTTAGGATTAGCGGACGGGTGAGGGTAAGGCTTCGGGTAAGGGTTAGGGTTAGGGTTAGGGTTAGGGTTAGGGTTAGGGGACGGGGACGGTTTAGGGTACAGGTTAGGGTACGACAACGGTTTAGGGTGAGCGTAGGTGTTAGGGTACGTTTTAGTATAACGTACGGGTTACGATTAGGGGACGGGTGAGGGTAAGGCTTCGGGTAAGGGTTAGGGTTAGGGTTAGGGTTAGGGGACGGGGACGGTTTAGGGTACAGGTTAGGGTACGACAACGGTTTAGGGTGAGCGTACGTGTTAGGGTACGGGTTAGTGTTAGCGTACGGGTTAGGATAAGGGGACGGGTGAGGGTAATGCTTCGGGTAAGGGTTAGGGTTAGGGTTAGGGTTAGGGTTAGGGTTAGGGGACGGGGACCGTTTAGGGTACAGGTTAGGGTACGACAACTGTTTAGGGTGAGCGTACGTGTTAGGGTATGGGTTAGTGTTAGCGTACGGGTTAGGATTAGGGGACGGGTGAGTGTAAGGCTTCGGGTAAGTGTTAGGGTTAGGGTTAGGGTTAGGGTTAGGGTTAGGGGATGTGGACGGTTTAGGGTACAGGTTAGGGTACGTCAACGGTTTAGGGTGAGCGTACGTGTTAGGGTACGGGTTAGTGTTAGTGTACGGGTTAGGATTAGGGGACGGGTGAGGGTAAGGCTTTGGGTAAGTGTTAGGGTTAGGGTTAGGGTTAGGGTTAGGGTTAGGGTACGGGGACGGTTTAGGGTACAGTTTAGGGTACGACAACGATTTAGGGTGAGCGTACGTGTTAGGGTACGGGTTAGTGTTAGCGTACGGGTTAGGATTAGGGGACGGGTGAGGGTAAGGCTTCGGGTAAGTGTTAGGGTTAGGGTTAGGGTTAGGGTTAGGGGACGGGGACGGGGACGATTTAGGGTACAGGTTAGGGTACGACAACGGTTTAGGGTGAGCGTACGTGTTAGGGTACGGGTTAGTGTTAGCGTACGGGTTAGGATTTGGGGACTGGTGAGTGTAAGGCTTCGGGTAAGGGTTAGGGTTAGGGTTACGGTTAGGGTAAGTGTTAGGGGACGGGGACAGTTTAGGTTACAGGTTAGGGTACGTCAACGGTTTAGGGTGAGCGTACGTGTTAGGGTACGGTTTAGTGTTAGCGTACGGGTTAGGATTAGGGGACGGGAGAGGGTAAGGCTTCGGGAAAGGGTTAGGGTTAGGGTTAGGGGACGGGCACGGGGACGGTTTAGGGTACAGGTTAGGCTACGACAACGGTTTAGGATGAGCGTACGTGTTAGGGTACGGGTTAGTGTTAGCGTACGGGTTAGGATTAGGGGTCGGGTGAGGGCAAGGCTTCGGGTAAGGGTTAGGGTTAGGGTTAGGGTTAGGGTTAGGGTTAGGGGAAGGGGACAGGGACGGTTTAGGGTACAGGTTAGGGTACGACAACGGTTTAGGGTGACCGTACATGTTAGGGTATGTGTTAGTGTTAGCGTACGGGTTAGGATTAGGGGACGGGTGAGGGTAAGGCTTCGGGTAAGGGTTAGGTTTAGGGTTAGGGTTAGGGGACGGGGACGGTTTAGGGTACAGGATAGGGTACGACAACGGTTTAGGGTGAGCGTACGTGTTAGGGTACGGGGTAGTGTTAGCGTACGGGTTAGGATAAGGGGACGGGTGAGGGTAAGGCTTCGGGTAAGGGTTAGGGTTAGGTTTAGGGTTAGGGTTAGGGTTAGGGGACGGGGACGGTTTAGGGTACAGGTTAGGGTACGACAACGGTTTAGGGTGAGCGTACGTGTTAGGTTACGTGTTAGTGTTAGCGTACGGGTTAGGATTAGGGGACGGGTGAGTGTAAGGCTTCGGGTAAGGGTTAGGGTTAGGGTTAGGGTTAGGGGACGGGGACGGTTTAGGGTACAGGTTAGGGTACGTCAACGGTTTAGGGTGAGCGTACGTGTTAGGGTATGGGTTAGTGTTAGTGTACGGGTTAGGATTAGGGGACGGGTGAGTGTAAGGCTTCGGGTAAGGGTTAGGGTTAGGGTTAGGGTTAGGGTTAGGGTTAGGGGACGGGGACGGTTTAGGGTACAGGTTAGGGTACGACAACGGTTTAGGGTGAGCGTACGTGTTAGGGTACGGGTTAGTGTTAGCGTACGGGTTAGGATTAGGGGACGGGTGAGGGTAAGGCTTCGGGTAAGGGTTAGGGTTAGGGTTAGGGTTAGGGTTAGGGTTAGGGGACGGGGACGGTTTAGGGAACAGGTTAGGTTACCACAACGGTTTAGGGTGAGCGTACGTGTTAGGGTACGGGTTAGTGTTAGCGTACGGGTTAGGATTAGGGGACGGGTGAGGGTAAGGCTTCGGGAAAGGGTTAGGGTTAGGGTTAGGGTTAGGGGACGGGCACGGGGACTGTTTAGGGTACAGGTTAGGGTACGACAACGGTTTAGGGTGAGGGTACGTTTTAGGGTATGGGTTAGTGTTAGCGTACGGGTTAGGATTAGGGGACGGGTTAGGGTAAGGCTTCGGGTAAGGGTTAGGGTTAGGGTTAGGGTTAGGGTTAGGGTTAGGGGACGGGGACGGTTTAGGGTACAGGTTAGGGTACGACAACGGTTTAGGGTGAGCGTACGTGTTAGGGTACGGATTAGTGTTAGCGTACGGGTTAGGATTAGGGGACGGGTGAGGGTAAGTCTTCGGGTAAGTGTTAGGGTTAGGGTTAGGGTTAAGGTACGGGGACGGTATAGGGTACAGGTTAGGGTACGACAACGATTTAGGGTGAGCGTACGTGTTAGGGTACGTGTTAGTGTTAGCGTACGGGTTAGGATTAGGGGACGGGTGAGGGTAAGGCTTCGGGTAAGGGTTAGGGTTAGAGTTAGGGTTAGGGGACGGTGACCGTTTAGGGTACAGGTTAGGCTACGACAACGGTTTAGGGTGAGCGTACGTGTTAGGGTACGGGTTAGTGTTAGCGTACGGGTTAGGATTAGGGGACGGGTGAGGGTAAGGCTTCGGGTAAGTGTAAGGGTTAGTGTTAGGGTTAGTTTTAGGGGACGGGGACAGGGACGGTTTAGGGTACAGGTTAGGGTACGACAACGGTTTAGGGTGACCGTACATGTTAGGGTATGGTTTAGTGTTAGCGTACGGGTTAGGATTAGGGGACGGGTGAAGGTAAGGCTTCGGGTAAGGGTTAGGGTTAGGGTTAGTGTTAGGGTTAGGGTTAGGGTTAGGGGACGGGGACGGTTTAGGGTACAGGTTAGGGTACGACAACGGTTTAGGGTGAGCGTACGTGTTAGGGTACGGGTTAGTGTTAGCGTACGGGTTAGGATTAGGGGACAGGTGAGTGTAAGGCTTCGGGTAAGGGTTAGGGTTAGGGTTAGGGTTAGGGTTAGGGGATGGGGACGGTTTAGCGTACAGGTTAGGGTACGACAACGGTTTAGGGTGAGCGTAGGTGTTAGGGTACGGTTTAGTGTTAGCGCACGGGTTAGGATTAGGGGACGGGTGAGGGTAAGGCTTCGGGTAAGTGTTAGGGTTAGGGTTAGGGTTAGGGTTAGGGTTAGGGGACGGGGAAGGTTTAGGGTACAGGTTAAGGTAAGACAACGGTTTAGGGTGAGGGTACGTGTTAGGGTACGGGTTAGTGTTAGCGTACGGGTGAGGATTAGGGGACGGGTGAGTGTAAGGCTTCGGGTAAGTGTTAGGGTTAGGGGTTGGGTTAGGGTTAGGGTTAGGGGACGGGGACGGTTTAGGGTACAGGTTAGGGTACGACAACGGTTTAGGGTGAGCGTACGTGTTAGGGTACGGGTTAGTGTTAGCGTACGGGTTAGGATTAGGGGAAGGTTGAGGGTAAGGCTTCGGGTAAGGGTTAGGGTTAGGGTTAGGGTTAGGGGACGGGGACGGTTTAGGGTACAGGTTAGGCTACGACAACGATTTAGGGTGAGCGTACGTGTTAGGGTACGGGTTAGTGTTAGCGTACGGGTTAGGATTAGGGGACGGGTGAGGGTAAGGCTTCAGGTAAGGGTTAGGGTTAGGGTTAGGGTTAGGGTTAGGGTTAGGGGACGGGGACAGGGACGGTTTAGGGTACAGGTTAGGGTACGACAACGGTTTAGGGTGACCGTACATGTTAGTGTATGGGTTAGTGTTAGCGTACGGGTTAGGATTAGGGGACGGGTGAGGGTAAGGCTTCGGGTAAGGGTTAGGTTTAGGGTTAGGGGACGGGGAAGGGGACGAGGTCGGGGACGGTTTAGGGTAGAGGTTAGGGTACGACAACGGTTTAGGGAGAGCATACGTGTTAGGGTACGGGTTAGTGTTAGCGTTCGGGTTAGGATTAGGGGACGGGTGAGGTAAGGCTTCGGGTAAAGGTTAGGGTTAGGGTTAGGGTTAGGGTTAGGGTTAGGGGACGGGGACGGTTTAGCGTACAGGTTAGGGTACGACAACGGTTTAGGGTGAGCGTAGGTGTTAGGGTACGGTTTAGTGTTAGCGTACGGTTTAGGATTAGGGGACGGGTGAGTGTAAGGCTTCGGGTAAGGGTTAGGGTTAGGGTTAGGGTTAGGGTTAGGATTAGGTGACGGGGACGGTTTAGGGTACAGGTTAGGGTACGACAACGGTTTAAAGTGAGCGTACGTGTTAGGGTACGGGTTAGTGTTAGCGTACGGGTTAGGATTAGGGGACGGGTGAGTGTAAGGCTTCGGGTAAGGGTTAGGGTTAGGGTTAGGGTTAGGGTTAGGGTTAGGGGACGGGGACGGTTTAGGGTACAGGTTAGGGTACGACAACGGTTTAGGGTGACCGTACGTGTTAGGGTATGGGTTAGTGTTAGCGGACGGGTTAGGATTAGGGGACGGGTGAGGGTAAGGCTTCCGGTAAGGGTTAGGGTTAGGGTTAGGGTTAGGGGACGGGGACGGTTTAGGGTACAGGTTAGGGTACGACAACGGTTTAGGGTGAGCGTACGTGTTAGGGTACGGGTTAGTGTTAGCGTACGGGTTAGGATTAGGGGACGGTGAGGGTAAGGCTTCGGGTAAGGGTTAGGGTTAGGGTTAGGTTTAGGGTTAGGGTTAGGGTTAGGGGACGGTTTAGGGTATAGGTTAGGGTACGACAACGGTTTAGGGTGAGCGTAGGTGTTAGGGTACGGGTTAGTGTTAGCGTACGGGTTAGGATTAGGGGACGGGTGAGGGTAAGGCATCGGGTAAATGTTAGGGTTAGGGTTAGGGTTAGGGTTAGGGGACGGAGAAGGTTTAGGGTACAGGTTAGGGTACTTCAACGGTTTAGGGTGAGCGTACGTGTTAGGGTACAGGTTAGTGTTAGCGTACGGGTTAGGATTAGGGGACGGGTGAGGGTAAGGCTTCGGGAAAGGGTTAGGGTTAGGGTTAGGGTTAGGGGACGGGCACAGGGACTGTTTAGGGTACAGGTTAGGGTACGACAATGGTTTAGGGTGAGGGTACGTTTTAGGGCACGGGTTAGTGTTAGCGTACGGGTTAGGATTAGGGGACGGGTTAGGGTAAGGCTTCGGGTAAGGGTTAGGATTAGGGTTAGGGTAAGGGTTAGGGTTAGGGGACGGGGACGGTTTAGGGTACAGGTTAGGGTACGACAACGGTTTAGGGTGAGCGTACGTGTTAGGGTACGGGTTAGTGTTAGCGTACGGGTTAGGATTAGGGGACGGGTGAGGGTAAGGCTTCGGGTAAGTGTTAGGGTTAGGGTTAGGGTTAGGGTTAGGTTTAAGGTACGGGGACGGTATAGGGTACAGGTTAGGGTACGACAACGATTTAGGGTGAGCGTACGTGTTAGGGTACGTGTTAGTGTTAGCGTACGGGTTAGGATTAGGGGACGGGTGAGGGTAAGGCTTCGGGTAAGGGTTAGGGTTAGGGTTAGGGTTAGGGTTAGGGGACGGGGACCGTTTAGGGTACAGGTTAGGCTACGACAACGATTTAGGGTGAGCGTACGTGTTAGGGTACGGGTTAGTGTTAGCGTACGGGTTAGGATTAGGGGACGGGTGAGGGTAAGGCTTCGGGTAAGGGTAAGGGTTAGGGTTAGGGTTAGTTTTAGGGGACGGGGACAGGGACGGTTTAGGGTACAGTTTAGGGTACGACAACGGTTTAGGGTGACCGTACATGTTAGGGTATGGTTTAGTGTTAGCGCACGGGTTAGGATTAGGGGACGGGTGAGGGTAAGGCTTCGGGTAAGGGTTAGGGTTAGGGTTAGGGTTAGGGGACGGGGACGGTTTAGGGTACAGGTTAGGGTACGACAACGGTTTAGGGTGAGCGTAGGTGTTAGGGTACGGTTTAGTGTTAGCGTACGGGTTAGGATTAGGGGACGGGTGAGGGTAAGGCTTCGGGTAAGGGTTAGGGTTAGGGTTAGGGTTAGGGGACGGGGACGGTTTAGGGTACAGGTTAGGGTACGACACCGGTTTAGGGTGAGCGTACGTGTTAGGGTACGGGTTAGTGTTAGCGTACCGGTGAGGATTAGGGGACGGGTGAGTGTAAGGCTTCGGGTAAGTGTTAGGGTTAGGGTTAGGGTTAGGGTTAGGGTTAGGGGACGGGGACGGTTTAGGGTACAGGCTAGGGTACGACAACGGTTTAGGGTGAGGGTACGTGTTAGGGTTACGGGTTAGTGTTAACGTACGGGTTAGGATTAGGGGATGGGTGAGGTTAAGGCTTCGGGTAAGTGTTATGGTTAGGGTTAGGGTTAGGGTTAGGGTTAGGGTTAGGGTACGGGGACGGTTTAGGGTACAGGTTAGGGTACGACAACGATTTAGGGTGACCGTACGTGTTAGGGTACGGGTTAGTGTTAGCATACGGGTTAGGATTAGGGGAAGGGTGAGGGTAAGGCTTCGGGTAAGGGTTAGGGTTAGGGTTAGGGTTAGGGGACGGGGACGGTTTAGGTTTCAGGTTAGGCTACGACAACGATTTAGGGTGAGCGTACGTGTTAGGGTACGGGTTAGTGTTAGCGTACGTGTTAGGATTAGGGGACGGGTGAGGGTAAGGCTTCAGGTAAGGGTTAGGGTTAGGGTTAGGGTTAGGGTTAGGGTTAGGGGACGGGGACAGGGACGGTTTAGGGTACAGGTTAGGGTACGACAACGGTTTAGGGTGAGCATACGTGTTAGGGTAAGGGTTAGTGTTAGCATTCGGGTTAGGATTAGGGGACGTGTGTGGGTAAGGCTTCGGGTAAAGGTTAGGGTTAGGGTTAGGGTTAGCGTTAGGGTACGGGGACGGGGACGGTTTAGGGTACAGGTTAGGGTACTTCAACGGTTTAGGGTGAGCGTACATGTTAGGGTACGGGTTACTGTTAGTGTACGGGTTAGGATTAGGGGACGGGTGAGGGTAAGGCTTCGGTTAAGGGTTAGGGTTAGGGTTAGGGTTAGGGTTAGGGTTAGGGGACGGGGACGGTTTAGCGTACAGGTTAGGGTACGACAACGGTTTAGGGTGAGCGTAGGTGTTAGGGTACGGTTTAGTGTTAGCGTACGGTTTAGGATTAGGGGACGGGTGAGGGTAAGGCTTCGGGTAAGGGATAGGGTTAGGGTTAGGGTTAGGGTTAGGATTAGGGGACGGGTGAGGGTAAGGCTTCGGGTAAGTGTTAGGGTTAGGGTTAGGGTTAGGGTTAGGTTTAAGGTACGGGGACGGTATAGGGTACAGGTTAGGGTACGACAACGATTTAGGGTGAGCGTACGTGTTAGGGTACGTGTTAGTGTTAGCGTACGGGTTAGGATTAGGGGACGGGTGAGGGTAAGGCTTCGGGTAAGGGTTAGGGTTAGGGTTAGGGTTAGGGTTAGGGGACGGGGACCGTTTAGGGTACATGTTAGGCTACGACAACGGTTTAGGGTGAGCGTACGTGTTAGGGTACGGGTTAGTGTTAGCGTACGGGTTAGGATTAGGGGACGGGTGAGGGTAAGGCTTCGGGTAAGGGTAAGGGTTAGGGTTAGGGTTAGTTTTAGGGGACGGGGACAGGGACGGTTTAGGGTACAGTTTAGGGTACGACAACGGTTTAGGGTGACCGTACATGTTAGGGTATGGTTTAGTGTTAGCGCACGGGTTAGGATTAGGGGACGGGTTAGGGTAAGGCTTCGGGTAAGGGTTAGGTTTAGGGTTAGGGGACGGGGACGGGGACGGGGACGAGGACGGTTTAGGGTAGAGGTTAGGGTACGACAACGGTTTAGGGTGAGCGTACGTGTTAGGGTACGGGTTAGTGTTAGCGTACGGTGTATGATTAGGGGACGGGTGAGGGTAAGGCTTCGGGAAAAGTTTAGGGTTAGGGTTAGGGTTAGGGGACGGGGACGGGGACGGTTTAGGGTACAGGTTAGGGTACGACAACGGTTTAGGGTGAGCGTACGTGTTAGGGTACGGGTTAGTGTTAGCGTACCGGTGAGGATTAGGTGACGGGTGAGTGTAAGGCTTCGGGTAAGTGTTAGGGTTAGGGTTAGGGTTAGGGTTAGGGTTAGGGGACGGGGACGGTTTAGGGTACAGGTTAGGGTACGACAACGGTTTAGGGTGAGCGTACGTGTTAGGGTACGGGTTAGTGTTAACGTACGGGTTAGGATTAGGGGATGGGTGAGGTTAAGGCTTCGGGTAAGTGTTATGGTTAGGGTTAGGGTTAGGGTTAGGGTTAGGGTACGGGGACGGTTTAGGGTACAGGTTAGGGTACGACAACGATTTAGGGTGACCGTACGTGTTAGGGTACGGTTTAGTGTTAGCGTACGGGTTAGGTTTAGGGGAAGGGTGAGGGTAAGGCTTCGGGTAAGGGTTAGGGTTAGAGTTAGGGTTAGGGGACGGGGACGGTTTAGGGTACAGGTTAGGCTACGACAACGGTTTAGGGTGAGCGTACGTGTTAGGGTACGGGTTAGTGTTAGCGTACGTGTTAGGATTAGGGGACGGGTGAGGGTAAGGCTTCAGGTAAGGGTTAGGGTTAGGGTTAGGGTTAGGGTTAGGGGACGGGGACAGGGACGGTTTAGGGTACAGGTTAGGGTACGACAACGGTTTAGGGTGACCGTACATGTTAGTGTATGGGTTAATGTTAGCGTACGGGTTAGGATTAGGGGACGGGTGAGGGTAAGGCTTCGGGTAAGGGTTAGGTTTAGGGTTAGGGGACGGGGAAGGGGACGAGGACGGGGACGGTTTAGGGTAGAGGTTAGGGTACGACAACGGTTTAGGGTGAGCATACGTGTTAGGGTAAGGGTTAGTGTTAGCGTTCGGGTTAGGATTAGGGGACGTGTGAGGGTAAGGCTTCGGGTAAAGGTTAGGGTTAGGGTTAGGGTTAGGGTACGGGGACGGGGACGGTTTAGGGTACAGGTTAGGGTACTTCAACGGTTTAGGGTGAGCGTACATGTTAGGGTACGGTTTACTGTTAGTGTACGGGTTAGGATTAGGGGACGGGTGAGGGTAAGGCTTCGGTTAAGGGTTAGGGTTAGGGTTAGGGTTAGGGTTAGGGTTAGGGGACGGGGACGGTTTAGCGTACAGGTTAGGGTACGACAACGGTTTAGGGTGAGCGTAGGTGTTAGGGTACGGTTTAGTGTTAGCGTACGGTTTAGGATTAGGGGACGGGTGAGGGTAAGGCTTCGGGTAAGGGTTAGGGTTAGGGTTAGGGTTAGGGTTAGGATTAGGGGACGGGGACGGTTTAGGGTACAGGTTAGGGTACGACAACGGTTTAGGGTGAGCGTACGTGTTAGGGTACGGGTTAGTGTTAGCGTACGGGTTAGGATTAGGGGACGGGTGAGTGTAAGGCTTCGGGTAAGGGTTAGGGTTAGGGTTAGGGTTAGGGTTAGGGGACGGGGACGGGGACGGTTTAGGGTACAGGTTAGGGTACGACAACGGTTTAGGGTGAGCGTACGTGTTAGGGTATGGGTTAGTGTTAGCGTACGGGTTAGGATTATGGGACGGGTGAGTGTAAGGCTTCGGGTAAGGGTTAGGGTTAGGGTTAGGGTTAGGGTTAGGGTTAGGGGACGGGGACCATTTAGGGTACAGGTTAGGGTACGTCAACGGTTTAGGGTGAGCGTACGTGTTAGGGTACGGGTTACTGTTAGTGCACGGGTTAGGATTAGGGGACGGGTGAGGGTAAGACTTCGGGTAAGGGTTAGGGTTAGGGTTAGGGTTAGGGTTAGTGTTAGGGGACGGGGACGGTTTAGGGTACAGGTTAGGGTACGACAACGGTTTAGGGTGAGCGTACGTGTTAGGGTACGGGTTAGTGTTAGCGTACGGGTTAGGATTAGGGGACGGTGAGGGTAAGGCTTCGGGTAAGGGTTAGGGTTAGGGTTAGGGTTAGGGTTAGGGTTAGGGTTAGGGGACGGTTTAGGGTACAGCTTAGGGTACGACAAAGTTTTAGGGTGAGCGTACGTGTTAGGGTACGGGTTAGTGTTAGCGTACGGGTGAGGATTAGGGGACGGGTGAGGGTAAGGCTTCGGGTAAGGGTTAGGGTTAGGGTTAAGGTTAGGGTTAGGGGACGGGGACGGTTTAGGGTACAGGTTAGGGTACGACAACGGTTTAGGGTGAGCGTACGTGTTAGGGTACAGGTTAGTGTTAGCGTACGGGTTAGGATAAGGGGACGGGTGAGGGTAAGGCTTCGGGTAAGGGTTAGGGTTAGGGTTAGGGTTAGGGTTAGTGTTAGGGGACGGGGAATGTTTAGGGTACAGGTTAGGGTACGACAACGGTTTAGGGTGAGCGTACGTGTTAGGGTATGGGTTAGTGTTAGCGTACGGGTTAGGATTAGGGGACGGGTGAGTGTAAGGCTTCGGGTAAGGTTTAGGGTTAGGGTTAGGGTTAGGGTTAGGTTTAGGGGACGGGGACGGTTTAGGGTACAGGTTAGGGTACGTCAACTGTTTAGGGTGAGCGTACGTGTTAGGGTACGGGTTAGTGTTAGTGTACGGGTTCGGATTAGAGGACGGGTGAGGGTAAGGCTTCGGGTAAGTGTTAGGGTTAGGGTTAGGGTTAGGGTTAGGGGACGGGGACGGGGACGGTTTAGGGTACAGGTTAGGGTACGACAACGGTTTAGGGTGAGCGTACGTGTTAGGGTACGGATTAGTGTTACCGTACGGGTTAGGATTAGGGGACGGGTGAGGGTAAGGCTTCGGTTACGGGTTAGGGTTAGGGTTAGGGTTAGGGTTAGGGGACGGGGACGGTTTAGGGTACAGGTTAGGGTACGACAACGGTTTAGGGTGAGCGTACGTGTTAGGGTACGGGTTAGTGTTAGCGTACGGGTTAGGATTAGGGGACGGTGAGGGTAAGGCTTCGGGTAAGGGTTAGGGTTAGGGTTAGGTTTAGGGTTAGGGTTAGGGTTAGGGGACGGTTTAGGGTACAGGTTAGGGTACGACAACGGTTTAGGGTGAGCGTAGGTGTTAGGGTACGGGTTAGTGTTAGCGTACGGGTTAGGATTAGGGGACGGGTGAGGGTAAGGCATCGGGTAAATGTTAGGGTTAGGGTTAGGGTTAGGGTTAGGGGACGGAGAAGGTTTAGGGTACAGGTTAGGGTACTTCAACGGTTTAGGGTGAGCGTACGTGTTAGGGTACAGGTTAGTGTTAGCGTACGGGTTAGGATTAGGGGACGGGTGAGGGTAAGGCTTCGGGAAAGGGTTAGGGTTAGGGTTAGGGTTAGGGGACGGGCACAGGGACTGTTTAGGGTACAGGTTAGGGTACGACAATGGTTTAGGGTGAGGGTACGTTTTAGGGCACGGGTTAGTGTTAGCGTACGGGTTAGGATTAGGAGACGGGTTAGGGTAAGGCTTCGGGTAAGGGTTAGGATTAGGGTTAGGGTAAGGGTTAGGGTTAGGGGACGGGGACGGTTTAGGGTACAGGTTAGGGTACGACAACGGTTTAGGGTGAGCGTACGTGTTAGGGTACGGGTTAGTGTTAGCGTACGGGTTAGGATTAGGGGACGGGGGAGGGTAAGGCTTCGGGTAAGTGTTAGGGTTAGGGTTAGGGTTAGGGTTAGGTTTAAGGTACGGGGACGGTATAGGGTACAGGTTAGGGTACGACAACGATTTAGGGTGAGCGTACGTGTTAGGGTACGTGTTAGTGTTAGCGTACGGGTTAGGATTAGGGGACGGGTGAGGGTAAGGCTTCGGGTAAGGGTTAGGGTTAGGGTTAGGGTTAGGGTTAGGGGACGGGGACCGTTTAGGGTACAGGTTAGGCTACGACAACGATTTAGGGTGAGCGTACGTGTTAGGGTACGGGTTAGTGTTAGCGTACGGGTTAGGATTAGGGGACGGGTGAGGGTAAGGCTTCGGGTAAGGGTAAGGGTTAGGGTTAGGGTTAGTTTTAGGGGACGGGGACAGGGACGGTTTAGGGTACAGTTTAGGGTACGACAACGGTTTAGGGTGACCGTACATGTTAGGGTATGGTTTAGTGTTAGCGCACGGGTTAGGATTAGGGGACGGGTGAGGGTAAGGCTTCGGGTAAGGGTTAGGGTTAGGGTTAGGGTTAGGGGACGGGGACGGTTTAGGGTACAGGTTAGGGTACGACAACGGTTTAGGGTGAGCGTAGGTGTTAGGGTACGGTTTAGTGTTAGCGTACGGGTTAGGATTAGGGGACGGGTGAGGGTAAGGCTTCGGGTAAGGGTTAGGGTTAGGGTTAGGGTTAGGGGACGGGGACGGTTTAGGGTACAGGTTAGGGTACGACACCGGTTTAGGGTGAGCGTACGTGTTAGGGTACGGGTTAGTGTTAGCGTACCGGTGAGGATTAGGGGACGGGTGAGTGTAAGGCTTCGGGTAAGTGTTAGGGTTAGGGTTAGGGTTAGGGTTAGGGTTAGGGGACGGGGACGGTTTAGGGTACAGGCTAGGGTACGACAACGGTTTAGGGTGAGGGTACGTGTTAGGGTTACGGGTTAGTGTTAACGTACGGGTTAGGATTAGGGGATGGGTGAGGTTAAGGCTTCGGGTAAGTGTTATGGTTAGGGTTAGGGTTAGGGTTAGGGTTAGGGTTAGGGTACGGGGACGGTTTAGGGTACAGGTTAGGGTACGACAACGATTTAGGGTGACCGTACGTGTTAGGGTACGGGTTAGTGTTAGCATACGGGTTAGGATTAGGGGAAGGGTGAGGGTAAGGCTTCGGGTAAGGGTTAGGGTTAGGGTTAGGGTTAGGGGACGGGGACGGTTTAGGTTTCAGGTTAGGCTACGACAACGATTTAGGGTGAGCGTACGTGTTAGGGTACGGGTTAGTGTTAGCGTACGTGTTAGGATTAGGGGACGGGTGAGGGTAAGGCTTCAGGTAAGGGTTAGGGTTAGGGTTAGGGTTAGGGTTAGGGTTAGGGGACGGGGACAGGGACGGTTTAGGGTACAGGTTAGGGTACGACAACGGTTTAGGGTGAGCATACGTGTTAGGGTAAGGGTTAGTGTTAGCATTCGGGTTAGGATTAGGGGACGTGTGTGGGTAAGGCTTCGGGTAAAGGTTAGGGTTAGGGTTAGGGTTAGCGTTAGGGTACGGGGACGGGGACGGTTTAGGGTACAGGTTAGGGTACTTCAACGGTTTAGGGTGAGCGTACATGTTAGGGTACGGGTTACTGTTAGTGTACGGGTTAGGATTAGGGGACGGGTGAGGGTAAGGCTTCGGTTAAGGGTTAGGGTTAGGGTTAGGGTTAGGGTTAGGGGACGGGGACGGTTTAGCGTACAGGTTAGGGTACGACAACGGTTTAGGGTGAGCGTAGGTGTTAGGGTACGGTTTAGTGTTAGCGTACGGTTTAGGATTAGGGGACGGGTGAGGGTAAGGCTTCGGGTAAGGGTTAGGGTTAGGGTTAGGGTTAGGGTTAGGATTAGGGGACGGGTGAGGGTAAGGCTTCGGGTAAGTGTTAGGGTTAGGGTTAGGGTTAGGGTTAGGTTTAAGGTACGGGGACGGTATAGGGTACAGGTTAGGGTACGACAACGATTTAGGGTGAGCGTACGTGTTAGGGTACGTGTTAGTGTTAGCGTACGGGTTAGGATTAGGGGACGGGTGAGGGTAAGGCTTCGGGTAAGGGTTAGGGTTAGGGTTAGGGTTAGGGTTAGGGGACGGGGACCGTTTAGGGTACAGGTTAGGCTACGAAAACGGTTTAGGGTGAGCGTACGTGTTAGGATACGGGTTAGTGTTAGCGTACGGGTTAGGATTAGGGGACGGGTGAGGGTAAGGCTTCGGGTAAGGGTAAGGGTTAGGGTTAGGGTTAGTTTTAGGGGACGGGGACAGGGACGGTTTAGGGTACAGTTTAGGGTACGACAACGGTTTAGGGTGACCGTACATGTTAGGGTATGGTTTAGTGTTAGCGCACGGGTTAGGATTAGGGGACGGGTTAGGGTAAGGCTTCGGGTAAGGGTTAGGTTTAGGGTTAGGGGACGGGGACGGGGACGGGGACGAGGACGGTTTAGGGTAGAGGTTAGGGTACGACAACGGTTTAGGGTGAGCGTACGTGTTAGGGTACGGGTTAGTGTTAGCGTACGGTGTATGATTAGGGGACGGGTGAGGGTAAGGCTTCGGGAAAAGGTTAGGGTTAGGGTTAGGGTTAGGGGACGGGGACGGGGACGGTTTAGGGTACAGGTTAGGGTACAACAACGGTTTAGGGTGAGCGTACGTGTTAGGGTACGGGTTAGTGTTAGCGTACCGGTGAGGATTAGGTGACGGGTGAGTGTAAGGCTTCGGGTAAGTGTTAGGGTTAGGGTTAGGGTTAGGGTTAGGGTTAGGGGACGGGGACGGTTTAGGGTACAGGTTAGGGTACGACAACGGTTTAGGGTGAGCGTACGTGTTAGGGTACGGGTTAGTGTTAACGTACGGGTTAGGATTAGGGGATGGGTGAGGTTAAGGCTTCGGGTAAGTGTTATGGTTAGGGTTAGGGTTAGGGTTAGGGTTAGGGTACGGGGACGGTTTAGGGTACAGGTTAGGGTACGACAACGATTTAGGGTGACCGTACGTGTTAGGGTACGGTTTAGTGTTAGCGTACGGGTTAGGTTTAGGGGAAGGGTGAGGGTAAGGCTTCGGGTAAGGGTTAGGGTTAGAGTTAGGGTTAGGGGACGGGGACGGTTTAGGGTACAGGTTAGGCTACGACAACGGTTTAGGGTGAGCGTACGTGTTAGGGTACGGGTTAGTGTTAGCGTACGTGTTAGGATTAGGGGACGGGTGAGGGTAAGGCTTCAGGTAAGGGTTAGGGTTAGGGTTAGGGTTAGGGTTAGGGTTAGGGGACGGGGACAGGGACGGTTTAGGGTACAGGTTAGGGTACGACAACGGTTTAGGGTGACCGTACATGTTAGTGTATGGGTTAATGTTAGCGTACGGGTTAGGATTAGGGGACGGGTGAGGGTAAGGCTTCGGGTAAGGGTTAGGTTTAGGGTTAGGGGACGGGGAAGGGGACGAGGACGGGGACGGTTTAGGGTAGAGGTTAGGGTACGACAACGGTTTAGGGTGAGCATACGTGTTAGGGTAAGGGTTAGTGTTAGCGTTCGGGTTAGGATTAGGGGACGTGTGAGGGTAAGGCTTCGGGTAAAGGTTAGGGTTAGGGTTAGGGTTAGGGTACGGGGACGGGGACGGTTTAGGGTACAGGTTAGGGTACTTCAACGGTTTAGGGTGAGCGTACATGTTAGGGTACGGTTTACTGTTAGTGTACGGGTTAGGATTAGGGGACGGGTGAGGGTAAGGCTTCGGTTAAGGGTTAGGGTTAGGGTTAGGGTTAGGGTTAGGGTTAGGGGACGGGGACGGTTTAGCGTACAGGTTAGGGTACGACAACGGTTTAGGGTGAGCGTAGGTGTTAGGGTACGGTTTAGTGTTAGCGTACGGTTTAGGATTAGGGGACGGGTGAGGGTAAGGCTTCGGGTAAGGGTTAGGGTTAGGGTTAGGGTTAGGGTTAGGATTAGGGGACGGGGACGGTTTAGGGTACAGGTTAGGGTACGACAATGGTTTAGGGTGAGCGTACGTGTTAGGGTACTGGTTAGTGTTAGCGTACGGGTTAGGATTAGGGGACGGGTGAGTGTAAGGCTTCGGGTAAGGGTTAGGGTTAGGGTTAGGGTTAGGGTTAGGGGACGGGGACGGGGACGGTTTAGGGTACAGGTTAGGGTACGACAACGGTTTAGGGTGAGCGTACGTGTTAGGGTATGGGTTAGTGTTAGCGTACGGGTTAGGATTATGGGACGGGTGAGTGTAAGGCTTCGGGTAAGGGTTAGGGTTAGGGTTAGGGTTAGGGTTAGGGTTAGGGGACGGGGACCATTTAGGGTACAGGTTAGGGTACGTCAACGGTTTAGGGTGAGCGTACGTGTTAGGGTACGGGTTACTGTTAGTGCACGGGTTAGGATTAGGGGACGGGTGAGGGTAAGGCTTCGGGTAAGGGTTAGGGTTAGGGTTAGGGTTAGGGTTAGTGTTAGGGGACGGGGACGGTTTAGGGTACAGGTTAGGGTACGACAACGGTTTAGGGTGAGCGTACGTGTTAGGGTACGGGTTAGTGTTAGCGTACGGGTTAGGATTAGGGGACGGTGAGGGTAAGGCTTCGGGTAAGGGTTAGGGTTAGGGTTAGGGTTAGGGTTAGGGTTAGGGTTAGGGGACGGTTTAGGGTACAGCTTAGGGTACGACAAAGTTTTAGGGTGAGCGTACGTGTTAGGGTACGGGTTAGTGTTAGCGTACGGGTGAGGATTAGGGGACGGGTGAGGGTAAGGCTTCGGGTAAGGGTTAGGGTTAGGGTTAAGGTTAGGGTTAGGGGACGGGGACGGTTTAGGGTACAGGTTAGGGTACGACAACGGTTTAGGGTGAGCGTACGTGTTAGGGTACAGGTTAGTGTTAGCGTACGGGTTAGGATAAGGGGACGGGTGAGGGTAAGGCTTCGGGTAAGGGTTAGGGTTAGGGTTAGGGTTAGGGTTAGTGTTAGGGGACGGGGAAGGTTTAGGGTACAGGTTAGGGTACGACAACGGTTTAGGGTGAGCGTACGTGTTAGGGTATGGGTTAGTGTTAGCGTACGGGTTAGGATTAGGGGACGGGTGAGTGTAAGGCTTCGGGTAAGGTTTAGGGTTAGGGTTAGGGTTAGGGTTAGGTTTAGGGGACGGGGACGGTTTAGGGTACAGGTTAGGGTACGTCAACTGTTTAGGGTGAGCGTACGTGTTAGGGTACGGGTTAGTGTTAGTGTACGGGTTCGGATTAGAGGACGGGTGAGGGTAAGGCTTCGGGTAAGTGTTAGGGTTAGGGTT
Source organism: Delphinapterus leucas (assembly GCF_059928025.1). Classification (NCBI taxonomy): domain Eukaryota; kingdom Metazoa; phylum Chordata; class Mammalia; order Artiodactyla; family Monodontidae; genus Delphinapterus; species Delphinapterus leucas. Next base: position 574,249 of record NW_028322251.1, read on the forward strand.
AGGGTTAGGGTTAGGGTTAGGGGACGGGGACGGGGACGGTTTAGGGTACAGGTTAGGGTACGACAACGGTTTAGGGTGAGCGTACGTGTTAGGGTACGGGTTAGTGTTACCGTACGAGTTAGGATTAGGGGACGGGTGAGGGTAAGGCTTCGGTTACGGGTTAGGGTTAGGGTTAGGGTTAGGGTTAGGGGACGGGGACGGTTTAGGGTACAGGTTAGGGTACGACAACGGTTTAGGGTGAGCGTACGTGTTAGGGTACGGGTTAGTGTTAGCGTACGGGTTAGGATTAGGGGACGGGTTAGGGTAAGGCTTCGGGTAAGTGTTAGGGTTAGGGTTAGGGTTAGGGTTAGGGGACGGGGACGGTTTAGGGTACAGGTTAGTGTACGACAACGGTTTAGGGTGAGCGTACGTGTTAGGGTACGGTTTAGTGTTAGCGTACGGGTTAGGATTAGGGGACGGGTGAGGGTAAGGCTTCGGGTAAGTGTTAGGGTTAGGGTTAGGTTAGGGTTAGGGTACGGGGACGGTTTAGGGTACAGGTTAGGGTACGACAACGATTTAGGGTGAGCGTATGTGTTAGGGTACGGGTTAGTGTTAGCGTACGAGTTAGGATTAGGGGACGGGTGAGGGTAAGGCTTCGGGTAAGGGTTAGGGTTAGGGTTAGGGTTAGGGTTAGGGGACGGGGACGGTTTAGGGTACAGGTTAGGCTACGACAACGGTTTAGGGTGAGCGTACGTGTGAGGGTACGGATTAGTGTTAGCGTACGGGTTAGGATTAGGGGACGGGTGAGGTAAGGCTTCGGGTAAGTGTTAGGGTTAGGGTTAGGGTTAGGATTAGGGTTAGGGTATGGGGACGGTTTAGGGTACAGGTTAGGGTACGACAACGGTTTAGGGTGAGCGTACGTGTTAGGGTACGGGTTAGTGTTAGCGTACGGGTTAGGATTAGGGGACGGGTGAGGGTAAGGCTTCGGGTAAGGGTTAGGGTTAGGTTTAGGGTTAGGGTTAGGGTTAGGGGACGGGGACAGGGACGGTTTAGGGTACAGGTTAGGGTACGACAACGGTTTAGGGTGACCGTACATGTTAGGGTATGGGTTAGAGTTAGCGTACGGGTTAGGATTAGGGGACGGGTGAGGGTAAGGCTTCGGGTAAGGGTTAGGTTTAGGGTTATGGGACGGGGACGGGGACGGGGACGGGGACGGTTTAGGGTAGAGGTTAGGGTACGACAATGGTTTAGGTTGAGCGTAGGTGGTAGGGTACGGGTTAGTGTTAGCGTACGGTTAGGATTAGGGGACGGGTGAGGGTAAGGCTTCGGGTAAGTGTTAGGGTTAGGGTTAGGGTTAGGGTTAGGGTTAGGGTACGGGGACGGTTTAGGGTACAGGTTAGGGTACGACAACGATTTAGGGTGAGCGTACGTGTTAGGGTACGGGTTAGTGTTAGCGTACGGGTTAGGATTAGGGGACGGGTGAGGGTAAGGCTTCGGGTAAGGGTTAGGTTTAGGGTTAGGGGACGGGAACGGGGACGGGGACGGGGACGGTTTAGGGTAGAGGTTAGGGTACGACAACGGTTTAGGGTGAGCGTAGGTGTTAGGGTACAGGTTAGTGTTAGCGTAGGGGTTAGGATTAGGGGACGGGTTAGGGTAAGGCTTTGGGTAAAGGTTAGTGTTAGGCTTAGGGTTAGGGTTAGGGTTAGGGGACGGGGACGGGGACGGTTTAGGGTAAAGGTTAGGGTACGTCAACGGTTTAGGTTGAGCGTATGTGTTAGGGTACGGGTTAGTGTTAGTGTACGGGTTAGGATTAGGGGACGGGTGAGGGTAAGGCTTCGGGTAAGGGTTAGGGTTAGGGTTAGGGTTAGGGTTAGGGTTAGGGGACGGGGACGGTTTAGGGTACAGGTTAGGGTACGACAACGGTTTAGGGTGAGCGTAGGTGTTAGGGTACGTTTTAGTATTAGCGTACGGGTTAGGATTAGGGGACGGGTGAGGGTAAGGCTTCGGGTAAGTGTTAGGGTTAGGGTTAGGGTTAGGGGACGGGGACGGTTTAGGGTACAGGTTAGGGTACGACAATGGTTTAGGGTGAGCGTACGTGTTAGGGTACGGGTTAGTGTTAGCGTACGGGTTAGGATAAGGGGACGGGTGAGGGTAATGCTTCGGGTAAGGGTTAGGGTTAGGGTTAGGGTTAGGGTTAGGGTTAGGGAACGGGGACGGTTTAGGGTACACGTTAGGGTACGACAACTGTTTAGGGTGAGCGTACGTGTTAGGGTATGGGTTAGTGTTAGCGTACGGGTTAGGATTAGGGGACGGGTGAGTGTAAGGCTTCGGGTAAGTGTTAGGGTTAGGGTTAGGGTTAGGGTTAGGGGATGTGGACGGTTTAGGGTACAGGTTAGGGTACGTCAACGGTTTAGGGTGAGCGTACGTGTTAGGGTACGGGTTAGTGTTAGTGTACGGGTTAGGATTAGGGGACGGGTGAGGGTAAGGCTTCGGGTAAGTGTTAGGGTTAGGGTTAGGGTTAGGGTTAGGGTTATGGTTAGGGGACGGGGACGGTTTAGGGTACAGGTTAGGGTACGACAAAGTTTTAGGGTGAGCGTACGTGTTAGGGTACGGTTAGTGTTAGCGTACGGGTGAGGATTAGGGGACGGGTGAGTGTAAGGCTTCGGGTAAGGGTTAGGGTTAGGGTTAGGGTTAAGGTTAGGGTTAGGAGACGGGGACGGTTTAGGGTACAGGTTAGTTTACCACAACGCTTTAGGGTGAGCGTACGTGTTAGGGTACGGGTTAGTGTTAGCGTACGGGTTAGGATTAGGGGACGGGTGAGGGTAAGGCTTCGGGAAAGGTTTAGGGTTAGGGTTAGGGCTAGGGTTAGGGGACGGGCACGGGGACGGTTTAGGGTACAGGTTAGGGTACGACAACGGTTTAGGGTGACCGTACATGTTAGGGTACGGGTTAGTGTTAGCGTACGGTTTAGGATTAGGGGACGGGTTAGGGTAAGGCTTCGGGTAAGGGTTAGGGTTAGGGTTAGGGTTAGGGTTAGGGTTAGGGGACGGGGACGGTTTAGGGTACAGGTTAGGGTACGACAACGGTTTAGGGTGAGCGTACGTGTTAGGGTACGGGTTAGTGTTAGCGTACGGGTTAGGATTAGGGGACGGGTGAGGGTAAGGCTTCGGGTAAGTGTTAGGGTTAGGGTTAGGGTTAGGGTTAGGGTTAGGGGACGGGGACAGTTTAGGGTACAGGTTAGGGTACGACAACGATTTAGGGTGAGCGTACGTGTTAGGGTACGGGTTAGTGTAAGCGTACGGGTTAGGATTAGGGGACGGGTGAGGGTAAGGCTTCGGGTAAGGGTTAGGGTTAGGGTTAGGGTTAGGGTTAGGGTTAGGGGACGGGGACGGTTTAGGGTACAGGTTAGGCTACGACAACGGTTTAGGGTGAGCGTACGTGTCAGGGTACGGGTTAGTGTTAGCGTACGGTTTAGGATTAGGGGACGGGTGAGGGTAAGGCTTCGGGTAAAGGTTAGGGTTAGGGTTAGGGTTAGGGTTAGGGGACGGGGACGGTTTAGCGTACAGGTTAGGGTACGACAACGGTTTAGGGTGAGCGTAGGTGTTAGGGTACGGTTTAGTGTTAGCGTACGGTTTAGGATTAGGGGACGGGTGAGTGTAAGGCTTCGGGTAAGGGTTAGGGTTAGGGTTAGGGTTAGGGTTAGGATTAGGTGACGGGGACGGTTTAGGGTACAGGTTAGGGTACGACAACGGTTTAGGGTGAGCGTACGTGTTAGGGTACGGGTTAGTGTTAGCGTACGGGTTAGGATTAGGGGACGGGTGAGTGTAAGGCTTCGGGTAAGGGTTAGGGTTAGGGTTAGGGTTAGGGTTAGGGTTAGGGGACGGGGACGGTTTAGGGTACAGGTTAGGGTACGACAACGGTTTAGGGTGACCGTACGTGTTAGGGTATGGGTTAGTGTTAGCGGACGGGTTAGGATTAGGGGACGGGTGAGGGTAAGGCTTCGGGTAAGGGTTAGGGTTAGGGTTAGGGTTAGGGGACGGGGACGGTTTAGGGTACAGGTTAGGGTACGACAACGGTTTAGGGTGAGGGTACGTTTTAGGGTACGGGTTAGTGTTAGCGTACGGGTTAGGATTAGGTGACGGGTTAGGGTAAGGCTTCGGGTAAGGGTTAGGATTAGGGTTAGGGTTAGGGTTAGGGTTAGGGGACGGGGACGGTTTAGGGTACAGGTTAGTGTACGACAACGGTTTAGGGTGAGCGTACGTGTTAGGGTACGGGTTAGTGTTAGCGTACGGGTTAGGATTAGGGGACGGGTGAGGGTAAGGCTTCGGGTAAGTGTTAGGGTTAGGGTTAGGGTTAGGGTTAGGTTTAAGGTACGGGGACGGTATAGGGTACAGGTTAGGGTACGACAACGATTTAGGGTGAGCGTACGTGTTAGGGTACGTGTTAGTGTTAGCGTACGGGTTAGGATTAGGGGACGGGTGAGGGTAAGGCTTCGGGTAAGGGTTAGGGTTAGGGTTAGGGTTAGGGTTAGGGGACGGGGACCGTTTAGGGTACAGGTTAGGCTACGACAACGATTTAGGGTGAGCGTACGTGTTAGGGTACGGGTTAGTGTTAGCGTACGGGTTAGGATTAGGGGACGGGTGAGGGTAAGGCTTCGGGTAAGAGTAAGGGTTAGGGTTAGGGTTAGTTTTAGGGGACGGGGACAGGGACGGTTTAGGGTACAGTTTAGGGTACGACAACGGTTTAGGGTGACCGTACATGTTAGGGTATGGTTTAGTGTTAGCGCACGGGTTAGGATTAGGGGACGGGTGAGGGTAAGGCTTCGGGTAAGGGTTAGGGTTAGGGTTAGGGTTAGGGGACGGGGACGGTTTAGGGTACAGGTTAGGGTACGACAACGGTTTAGGGTGAGCGTAGGTGTTAGGGTACGGTTTAGTGTTAGCGTACGGGTTAGGATTAGGGGACGGGTGAGGGTAAGGCTTCGGGTAAGGGTTAGGGTTAGGGTTAGGGTTAGGGGACGGGGACGGTTTAGGGTACAGGTTAGGGTACGACACCGGTTTAGGGTGAGCGTACGTGTTAGGGTACGGGTTAGTGTTAGCGTACCGGTGAGGATTAGGGGACGGGTGAGTGTAAGGCTTCGGGTAAGTGTTAGGGTTAGGGTTAGGGTTAGGGTTAGGGTTAGGGGACGGGGACGGTTTAGGGTACAGGTTAGGGTACGACAACGGTTTAGGGTGAGGGTACGTGTTAGGGTTACGGGTTAGTGTTAACGTACGGGTTAGGATTAGGGGATGGGTGAGGTTAAGGCTTCGGGTAAGTGTTATGGTTAGGGTTAGGGTTAGGGTTAGGGTTAGGGTTAGGGTACGGGGACGGTTTAGGGTACAGGTTAGGGTACGACAACGATTTAGGGTGACCGTACGTGTTAGGGTACGGGTTAGTGTTAGCATACGGGTTAGGATTAGGGGAAGGGTGAGGGTAAGGCTTCGGGTAAGGGTTAGGGTTAGGGTTAGTGTTAGGGGACGGGGACGGTTTAGGGTACAGGTTAGGCTACGACAACGATTTAGGGTGAGCGTACGTGTTAGGGTACGGGTTAGTGTTAGCGTACGTGTTAGGATTAGGGGACGGGTGAGGGTAAGGCTTCAGGTAAGGGTTAGGGTTAGGGTTAGGGTTAGGGTTAGGGTTAGGGGACGGGGCCAGGGACGGTTTAGGGTACAGGTTAGGGTACGACAACGGTTTAGGGTGAGCATACGTGTTAGGGTAAGGGTTAGTGTTAGCATTCGGGTTAGGATTAGGGGACGTGTGAGGGTAAGGGTTCGGGTAAAGGTTAGGGTTAGGGTTAGGGTTAGCGTTAGGGTACGGGGACGGGGACGGTTTAGGGTACAGGTTAGGGTACTTCAACGGTTTAGGGTGAGCGTACATGTTAGGGTACGGGTTACTCTTAGTGTACGGGTTAGGATTAGGGGACGGGTGAGGGTAAGGCTTCGGTTAAGGGTTAGGGTTAGGGTTAGGGTTAGGGTTAGGGTTAGGGGACGGGGACGGTTTAGCGTACAGGTTAGGGTACGACAACGGTTTAGGGTGAGCGTAGGTGTTAGGGTACGGTTTAGTGTTAGCGTACGGTTTAGGATTAGGGGACGGGTGAGGGTAAGGCTTCGGGTAAGGGTTAGGGTTAGGGTTAGGGTTAGGGTTAGGATTAGGGGACGGGTGAGGGTAAGGCTTCGGGTAAGTGTTAGGGTTAGGGTTAGGGTTAGGGTTAGGTTTAAGGTACGGGGACGGTATAGGGTACAGGTTAGGGTACGACAACGATTTAGGGTGAGCGTACGTGTTAGGGTACGTGTTAGTGTTAGCGTAAGGGTTAGGATTAGGGGACGGGTGAGGGTAAGGCTTCGGGTAAGGGTTAGGGTTAGGGTTAGGGTTAGTGGACGGGGACCGTTTAGGGTACAGGTTAGGCTACGACAACGGTTTAGGGTGAGCGTACGTGTTAGGGTACGGGTTAGTGTTAGCGTACGGGTTAGGATTAGGGGACGGGTGAGGGTAAGGCTTCGGGTAAGGTTAAGGGTTAGGGTTAGGGTTAGTTTTAGGGGACGGGGACAGAGACGGTTTAGGGTACAGTTTAGGGTACGACAACGGTTTAGGGTGACCGTACATGTTAGGGTATGGTTTAGTGTTAGCGCACGGGTTAGGATTAGGGGACGGGTTAGGGTAAGGCTTCGGGTAAGGGTTAGGTTTAGGGTTAGGGGACGGGGACGGGGACGGGGACGAGGACGGTTTAGGGTAGAGGTTAGGGTACGACAACGGTTTAGGGTGAGCGTACGTGTTAGGGTACGGGTTAGTGTTAGCGTACGGTGTATGATTAGGGGACGGGTGAGGGTAAGCCTTCGGGAAAAGGTTAGGGTTAGGGTTAGGGTTAGGGGACGGGGACGGGGACGGTTTAGGGTACAGGTTAGGGTACGACAACGGTTTAGGGTGAGCGTACGTGTTAGGGTACGGGTTAGTGTTAGCGTACCGGTGAGGATTAGGTGACGGGTGAGTGTAAGGCTTCGGGTAAGTGTTAGGGTTAGGGTTAGGGTTAGGGTTATGGTTAGGGGACGGGGACGGTTTAGGGTACAGGTTAGGGTACGACAACGGTTTAGGGTGAGCGTACGTGTTAGGGTACGGGTTAGTGTTAACGTACGGGTTAGGATTAGGGGATGGGTGAGGTTAAGGCTTCGGGTAAGTGTTATGGTTAGGGTTAGGGTTAGGGTTAGGGTTAGGGTTAGGGTACGGGGACGGTTTAGGGTACAGGTTAGGGTACGACAACGATTTAGGGTGACCGTACGTGTTAGGGTACGGGTTAGTGTTAGCGTACGGGTTAGGATTAGGGGAAGGGTGAGGGTAAGGCTTCGGGTAAGGGTTAGGGTTAGGGTTAGGGTTAGGGGACGGGGACGGTTTAGGGTACAGGTTAGGCTACGACAACGGTTTAGGGTGAGCGTACGTGTTAGGGTACGGGTTAGTGTTAGCGTACGTGTTAGGATTAGGGGACGGGTGAGGGTAAGGCTTCAGGTAAGGGTTAGGGTTAGGGTTAGGGTTAGGGTTAGGGTTAGGGGACGGGGACAGGGACGGTTTAGGGTACAGGTTAGGGTACGACAACGGTTTAGGGTGACCGTACATGTTAGTGTATGGGTTAATGTTAGCGTACGGGTTAGGATTAGGGGACGGGTGAGGGTAAGGCTTCGGGTAAGGGTTAGGTTTAGGGTTAGGGGACGGGGAAGGGGACGAGGACGGGGACGGTTTAGGGTAGAGGTTAGGGTACGACAACGGTTTAGGGTGAGCATACGTGTTAGGGTAAGGATTAGTGTTAGCGTTCGGGTTAGGATTAGGGGACGTGTGAGGGTAAGGCTTCGGGTAAAGGTTAGGGTTAGGGTTAGGGTTAGGGTTAGGGTACGGGGACGGGGACGGTTTAGGGTACAGGTTAGGGTACTTCAACGGTTTAGGGTGAGCGTACATGTTAGGGTACGGGTTACTGTTAGTGTACGGGTTAGGATTAGGGGACGCGTGAGGGTAAGGCTTCGGTTAAGGGTTAGGGTTAGGGTTAGGGTTAGGGTTAGGGTTAGGGGACGGGGACGGTTTAGCGTACAGGTTAGGGTACGACAACGGTTTAGAGTGAGCGTAGGTGTTAGGGTACGGTTTAGTGTTAGCGTACGGTTTAGGATTAGGGGACGGGTGAGGGTAAGGCTTCGGGTAAGGGTTAGGGTTAGGGTTAGGGTTAGGGTTAGGATTAGGGGACGGGGACGGTTTAGGGTACAGGTTAGGGTACGACAACGGTTTAGGGTGAGCGTACGTGTTAGGGTACGGGTTAGTGTTAGCGTACGGGTTAGGATTAGGGGACGGGTGAGTGTAAGGCTTCGGGTAAGGGTTAGGGTTAGGATTAGGGTTAGGGTTAGGGGACGGGGACGGGGACGGTTTAGGGTACAGGTTAGGGTACGACAACGGTTTAGGGTGAGCGTACGTGTTAGGGTATGGGTTAGTGTTAGCGTACGGGTTAGGATTATGGGACGGGTGAGTGTAAGGCTTCGGGTAAGGGTTAGGGTTAGGGTTAGGGTTAGGGTTAGGGTTAGGGGACGGGGACCATTTAGGGTACAGGTTAGGGTACGTCAACGGTTTAGGGTGAGCGTACGTGTTAGGGTACGGGTTACTGTTAGTGCACGGGTTAGGATTAGGGGACGGGTGAGGGTAAGGCTTCGGGTAAGGGTTAGGGTTAGGGTTAGGGTTAGGGTTAGTGTTAGGGGACGGGGACGGTTTAGGGTACAGGTTAGGGTACGACAACGGTTTAGGGTGAGCGTACGTGTTAGGGTACGGGTTAGTGTTAGCGTACGGGTTAGGATTAGGGGACGGTGAGGGTAAGGCTTCGGGTAAGGGTTAGGGTTAGGGTTAGGGTTAGGGTTAGGTTTAGGGTTAGGGTTAGGGGACGGTTTAGGGTACAGCTTAGGGTACGACAAAGTTTTAGGGTGAGCGTACGTGTTAGGGTACGGGTTAGTGTTAGCGTACGGGTGAGGATTAGGGGACGGGTGAGGGTAAGGCTTCGGGTAAGGGTTAGGGTTAGGGTTAAGGTTAGGGTTAGGGGACGGGGACGGTTTAGGGTACAGGTTAGGTTACGACAACGGTTTAGGGTGAGCGTACGTGTTAGGGTACAGGTTAGTGTTAGCGTACGGGTTAGGATAAGGGGACGGGTGAGGGTAAGGCTTCGGGTAAGGGTTAGGGTTAGGGTTAGGGTTAGGGTTAGGGTTAGGGGACGGGGAAGTTTAGGGTACAGGTTAGGGTACGACAACGGTTTAGGGTGAGCGTACGTGTTAGGGTATGGGTTAGTGTTAGCGTACGGGTTAGGATTAGGGGACGGGTGAGTGTAAGGCTTCGGGTAAGGTTTAGGGTTAGGGTTAGGGTTAGGGTTAGGTTTAGGGGACGGGGACGGTTTAGGGTACAGGTTAGGGTACGTCAACTGTTTAGGGTGAGCGTACGTGTTAGGGTACGGGTTAGTGTTAGTGTACGGGTTCGGATTAGAGGACGGGTGAGGGTAAGGCTTCGGTTACGGGTTAGGGTTAGGGTTAGGCTTAGGGTTAGGGTTAGGGGACGGGGACGGTTTAGGGTACAGGTTAGGGTACGACAACGGTTTAGGGTGAGCGTACGTGTTAGGGTACGGGTTAGTGTTAGCGTACGGGTTAGGATTAGGGGACGGGTTAGGGTAAGGCTTCAGGTAAGTGTTAGGGTTAGGGTTAGGGTTAGGGTTAGGGGACGGGGACGGTTTAGTGTACAGGTTAGTGTACGACAACGGTTTAGGGTGAGCGTACGTGTTAGGGTACGGTTTAGTGTTAGCGTACGGGTTAGGATTAGGGGACGGGTGAGGTTAAGGCTTCGGGTAAGTGTTAGGGTTAGGGTTAGGTTAGGGTTAGGGTACGGGGACGGTTTAGGGTACAGGTTAGGGTACGACAACGATTTAGGGTGAGCGTATGTGTTAGGGTACGGGTTAGTGTTAGCGTACGAGTTAGGATTAGGGGACGGGTGAGGGTAAGGCTTCGGGTAAGGGTTAGGGTTAGGGTTAGGGTTAGGGTTAGGGGACGGGGACGGTTTAGGGTACAGGTTAGGCTACGACAACGGTTTAGGGTGAGCGTACGTGTGAGGGTACGGATTAGTGTTAGCGTACGGGTTAGGATTAGGGGACGGGTGGGTAAGGCTTCGGGTAAGTGTTAGGGTTAGGGTTAGGGTTAGGATTAGGGTTAGGGTATGGGGACGGTTTAGGGTACAGGTTAGGGTACGACAACGATTTAGGGTGAGCGTACGTGTTAGGGTACGGGTTAGTGTTAGCGTACGGGTTAGGATTAGGGGACGGGTGAGGGTAAGGCTTCGGGTAAGGGTTAGGGTTAGGTTTAGGGTTAGGGTTAGGGTTAGGGGACGGGGACAGGGACGGTTTAGGGTACAGGTTAGGGTACGACAACGGTTTAGGGTGACCGTACATGTTAGGGTATGGGTTAGAGTTAGCGTACGGGTTAGGATTAGGGGACGGGTGAGGGTAAGGCTTCGGGTAAGGGTTAGGTTTAGGGTTATGGGACGGGGACGGGGACGGGGACGGGGACGGTTTAGGGTAGAGGTTAGGGTACGACAATGGTTTAGGGTGAGCGTAGGTGGTAGGGTACGGGTTAGTGTTAGCGTACGGTTAGGATTAGGGGACGGGTGAGGGTAAGGCTTCGGGTAAGTGTTAGGGTTAGGGTTAGGGTTAGGGTTAGGGTTAGGGTACGGGGACGGTTTAGGGTACAGGTTAGGGTACGACAACGATTTATGGTGAGCGTACGTGTTAGGGTACGGGTTAGTGTTAGCGTACGGGTTAGGATTAGGGGACGGGTGAGGGTAAGGCTTCGGGTAAGGGTTAGGTTTAGGGTTAGGGGACGGGGACAGGGACGGGGACGGGGACGGTTTAGGGTAGAGGTTAGGGTACGACAACGGTTTAGGGTGAGCGTAGGTGTTAGGGTACAGGTTAGTGTTAGCGTAGGGGTTAGGATTAGGGGACGGGTTAGGGTAAGGCTTCGGGTAAAGGTTAGGGTTAGGCTTAGGGTTAGGGTTAGGGTTAGGGGACGGGGACAGGGACGGTTTAGGGTAAAGGTTAGGGTACGTCAACGGTTTAGGTTGAGCGTATGTGTTAGGGTACGGGTTAGTGTTAGTGTACGGGTTAGGATTAGGGGACGGGTGAGGGTAAGGCTTCGGGTAAGGGTTAGGGTTAGGGTTAGGGTTAGGGTTAGGGTTAGGGGACGGGGACGGTTTAGGGTACAGGTTAGGGTACGACAACGGTTTAGGGTGAGCGTAGGTGTTAGGGTACGTTTTAGTATTAGCGTACGGGTTAGGGTTAGGGGACGGGTGAGGGTAAGGCTTCGGGTAAGGGTTAGGGTTAGGGTTAGGGTTAGGGGACGGGGACGGTTTAGGGTACAGGTTAAGGTACGACAATGGTTTAGGTTGAGCGTACGTGTTAGGGTACGGGTTAGTGTTAGCGTACGGGTTAGGATAAGGGGACGGGTGAGGGTAATGCTTCGGGTAAGGGTTAGGGTTAGGGTTAGGGTTAGGGTTAGGGTTAGGGAACGGGGACGGTTTAGGGTACAGGTTAGGGTACGACAACTGTTTAGGGTGAGCGTACGTGTTAGGGTATGGGTTAGTGTTAGCGTACGGGTTAGGATTAGGGGACGGGTGAGTGTAAGGCTTCGGGTAAGTGTTAGGGTTAGGGTTAGGGTTAGGGTTAGGGGATGTGGACGGTTTAGGGTACAGGTTAGGGTACGTCAACGGTTTAGGGTGAGCGTACGTGTTAGGGTACGGGTTAGTGTTAGTGTACGGGTTAGGATTAGGGGACGGGTGAGGGTAAGGCTTCGGGTAAGTGTTAGGGTTAGGGTTAGGGTTAGGGTTAGGGTTATGGTTAGGGGACGGGGACGGTTTAGGGTACAGGTTAGGGTACGACAAAGTTTTAGGGTGAGCGTACGTGTTAGGGTACGGTTAGTGTTAGCGTACGGGTGAGGATTAGGGGACGGGTGAGTGTAAGGCTTCGGGTAAGGGTTAGGGTTAGGGTTAGGGTTAAGGTTAGGGTTAGGGGACGGGGACGGTTTAGGGTACAGGTTAGTTTACCACAACGCTTTAGGGTGAGCGTACGTGTTAGGGTACGGGTTAGTGTTAGCGTACGGGTTAGGATTAGGGGACGGGTGAGGGTAAGGCTTCGGGAAAGGGTTAGGGTTAGGGTTAGGGTTAGGGTTAGGGGACGGGCACGGGGACGGTTTAGGGTACAGGTTAGGGTACGACAACGGTTTAGGGTGACCGTACATGTTAGGGTACGGGTTAGTGTTAGCGTACGGTTTAGGATTAGGGGACGGGTTAGGGTAAGGCTTCGGGTAAGGGTTAGGGTTAGGGTTAGGGTTAGGGTTAGGGTTAGGGGACGGGGACGGTTTAGGGTACAGGTTAGGGTACGACAACGGTTTAGGGTGAGCGTACGTGTTAGGGTACGGGTTAGTGTTAGCGTACGGGTTAGGATTAGGGGACGGGTGAGGGTAAGGCTTCGGGTAAGTGTTAGGGTTAGGGTTAGGGTTAGGGTTAGGGTTAGGGTTAGGGGACGGGGACAGTTTAGGGTACAGGTTAGGGTACGACAACGATTTAGGGTGAGCGTACGTGTTAGGGTACGGGTTAGTGTTAGCGTACGGGTTAGGATTAGGGGACGGGTGAGGGTAAGGCTTCGGGTAAGGGTTAGGGTTAGGGTTAGGGTTAGGGTTAGGGTTAGGGGACGGGGACGGTTTAGGGTACAGGTTAGGCTACGACAACGGTTTAGGGTGAGCGTACGTGTCAGGGTACGGGTTAGTGTTAGCGTACGGGTTAGGATTAGGGGACGGGTGAGGGTAAGGCTTCGGGTAAAGGTTAGGGTTAGGGTTAGGGTTAGGGTTAGGGGACGGGGACGGTTTAGCGTACAGGTTAGGGTACGACAACGGTTTAGGGTGAGCGTAGGTGTTAGGGTACGGTTTAGTGTTAGCGTACGGTTTAGGATTAGGGGACGGGTGAGTGTAAGGCTTCGGGTAAGGGTTAGGGTTAGGGTTAGGGTTAGGGTTAGGATTAGGTGACGGGGACGGTTTAGGGTACAGGTTAGGGTACGACAACGGTTTAGGGTGAGCGTACGTGTTAGGGTACGGGTTAGTGTTAGCGTACGGGTTAGGATTAGGGGACGGGTGAGTGTAAGGCTTCGGGTAAGGGTTAGGGTTAGGGTTAGGGTTAGGGTTAGGGTTAGGGGACGGGGACGGTTTAGGGTACAGGTTAGGGTACGACAACGGTTTAGGGTGACCGTACGTGTTAGGGTATGGGTTAGTGTTAGCGGACGGGTTAGGATTAGGGGACGGGTGAGGGTAAGGCTTCGGGTAAGGGTTAGGGTTAGGGTTAGGGTTAGGGGACGGGGACGGTTTAGGGTACAGGTTAGGGTACGACAACGGTTTAGGGTGAGCGTAGGTGTTAGGGTACGGGTTAGTGTTAGCGTACGGGTTAGGATTAGGGGACGGGTGAGGGTAAGGCTTCGGGTAAGGGTTAGGGTTAGGGTTAGGGTTAGGGGACGGGGACGGTTTAGGGTACAGGTTAGGGTACGACAACGGTTTAGGGTGAGCGTACGTGTTAGGGTACGGGTTAGTGTTAGCGTACGGGTTAGGATTAGGGGACGGGTGAGGGTAAGGCTTCGGGTAAGTGTTAGGGTTAGGGTTAGGGTTAGGGTTAGGTTTAAGGTACGGGGACGGTATAGGGTACAGGTTAGGGTACGACAACGATTTAGGGTGAGCGTACGTGTTAGGGTACGTGTTAGTGTTAGCGTACGGGTTAGGATTAGGGGACGGGTGAGGGTAAGGCTTCGGGTAAGGGTTAGGGTTAGGGTTAGGGTTAGGGTTAGGGGACGGGGACCGTTTAGGGTACAGGTTAGGCTACGACAACGATTTAGGGTGAGCGTACGTGTTAGGGTACGGGTTAGTGTTAGCGTACGGGTTAGGATTAGGGGACGGGTGAGGGTAAGGCTTCGGGTAAGGGTAAGTGTTAGGGTTAGGGTTAGTTTTAGGGGACGGGGACAGGGACGGTTTAGGGTACAGTTTAGGGTACCACAACGGTTTAGGGTGACCGTACATGTTAGGGTATGGTTTAGTGTTAGCGCACGGGTTAGGATTAGGGGACGGGTGAGGGTAAGGCTTCGGGTAAGGGTTAGGGTTAGGGTTAGGGTTAGGGGACGGGGACGGTTTAGGGTACAGGTTAGGGTACGACAACGGTTTAGGGTGAGCGTAGGTGTTAGGGTACGGTTTAGTGTTAGCGTACCGGTTAGGATTAGGGGACGGGTGAGGGTAAGGCTTCGGGTAAGGGTTAGGGTTAGGGTTAGGGTTAGGGTTAGGGGACGGGGACGGTTTAGGGTAAAGGTTAGGGTACGACACCGGTTTAGGGTGATCGTACGTGTTAGGGTACGGGTTAGTGTTAGCGTACCGGTGAGGATTAGGGGACGGGTGAGTGTAAGGCTTCGGGTAAGTGTTAGGGTTAGGGTTAGGGTTAGGGTTAGGGTTAGGGGACGGGGACGGTTTAGGGTACAGGTTAGGGTACGACAACGGTTTAGGGTGAGGGTACGTGTTAGGGTTACGGGTTAGTGTTAACGTACGGGTTAGGATTAGGGGATGGGTGAGGTTAAGGCTTCGGGTAAGTGTTATGGTTACGGTTAGGGTTAGGGTTAGGGTTAGGGTTAGGGTACGGGGACGGTTTAGGGTACAGGTTAGGGTACGACAACGATTTAGGGTGACCGTACGTGTTAGGGTACGGGTTAGTGTTAGCATACGGGTTAGGATTAGGGGAAGTGTGAGGGTAAGGCTTCGGGTAAGGGTTAGGGTTAGGGTTAGGGTTAGGGGACGGGGACGGTTTAGGGTACAGGTTAGGCTACGACAACGATTTAGGGTGAGCGTACGTGTTAGGGTACGGGTTAGTGTTAGCGTACGTGTTAGGATTAGGGGACGGGTGAGGGTAAGGCTTCAGGTAAGGGTTAGGGTTAGGGTTAGGGTTAGGGTTAGGGTTAGGGGACGGGGACAGGGACGGTTTAGGGTACAGGTTAGGGTACGACAACGGTTTAGGGTGAGCGTACATGTTAGGGTACGGGTTACTGTTAGTGTACGGGTTAGGATTAGGGGACGGGTGAGGTTAAGGCTTCGGTTAAGGGTTAGGGTTAGGGTTAGGGTTAGGGTTAGGGTTAGGGGACGGGGACGGTTTAGCGTACAGGTTAGGGTACGACAACGGTTTAGGGTGAGCGTAGGTGTTAGGGTACGGTTTAGTGTTAGCGTATGGTTTAGGATTAGGGGACGGGTGAGGGTAAGGCTTCGGGTAAGGGTTAGGGTTAGGGTTAGGGTTAGGGTTAGGATTAGGGGACGGGTGAGGGTAAGGCTTCGGGTAAGTGTTAGGGTTAGGGTTAGGGTTAGGGTTAGGTTTAAGGTACGGGGACGGTATAGGGTACAGGTTAGGGTACGACAACGATTTAGGGTGAGCGTACGTGTTAGGGTACGTGTTAGTGTTAGCGTACGGGTTAGGATTAGGGGACGGGTGAGGGTAAGGCTTCGGGTAAGGGTTAGGGTTAGGGTTAGGGTTAGGGTTAGGGGACGGGGACCGTTTAGGGTACAGGTTAGGCTACGACAACGGTTTAGGGTGAGCGTACGTGTTAGGGTACGGGTTAGTGTTAGCGTACGGATTAGGATTAGGTGACGGGTGAGGGTAAGGCTTCGGGTAAGGGTAAGGGTTAGGGTTAGGGTTAGTTTTAGGGGACGGGGACAGGGACGGTTTAGGGTACAGTTTAGGGTACGACAACGGTTTAGGGTGACCGTACATGTTAGGGTATGGTTTAGTGTTAGCGCACGGGTTAGGATTAGGGGACGGGTTAGGGTAAGGCTTCGGGTAAGGGTTAGGTTTAGGGTTAGGGGACGGGGACGGGGACGGTGACGAGGACGGTTTAGGGTAGAGGTTAGGGTACGACAACGGTTTAGGGTGAGCGTACGTGTTAGGGTACGGGTTAGTGTTAGCGTACGGTGTATGATTAGGGGACGGGTGAGGGCAAGGCTTCGGGAAAAGGTTAGGGTTAGGGTTAGGGTTAGGGGACGGGGACGGGGACGGTTTAGGGTACAGGTTAGGGTACGACAACGGTTTAGGGTGTGCGTACGTGTTAGGGTACGGGTTAGTGTTAGCGTACCGGTGAGGATTAGGTGACGGGTGAGTGTAAGGCTTCGGGTAAGTGTTAGGGTTAGGGTTAGGGTTAGGGTTAGGGTTAGGGGACGGGGACGGTTTAGGGTACAGGTTAGGGTACGACAACGGTTTAGGGTGAGCGTACGTGTTAGGGTACGGGTTAGTGTTAACGTACGGGTTAGGATTAGGGGATGGGTGAGGTTAAGGCTTCGGGTAAGTGTTATGGTTAGGGTTAGGGTTAGGGTTAGGGTTAGGGTTAGGGTACGGGGACGGTTTAGGGTACAGGTTAGGGTACGACAACGATTTAGGGTGACCGTACGTGTTAGGGTACGGGTTAGTGTTAGCGTACGGGTTAGGATTAGGGGAAGGGTGAGGGTAAGGCTTCGGGTAAAGGTTAGGGTTAGGGTTAGGGTTAGGGGACGGGGACGGTTTAGGGTACAGGTTAGGCTACGACAACGGTTTAGGGTGAGCGTACGTGTTAGGGTACGGGTTAGTGTTAGCGTACGGGTTAGGATTAGGGGACGGGTTAGGGTAAGGCTTCGGGTAAGTGTTAGGGTTAGGGTTAGGGTTAGGGTTAGGGGACGGGGACGGTTTAGGGTACAGGTTAGTGTACGACAACGGTTTAGGGTGAGCGTACGTGTTAGGGTACGGGTTAGTGTTAGCGTACGGGTTAGGATTACGGGACGGGTGAGGGTAAGGCTTCGGGTAAGGGTTAGGTTTAGGGTTATGGGACGGGGACGGGGACGGGGACGGGGACGGTTTAGGGTAGAGGTTAGGGTACGACAATGGTTTAGGGTGAGCGTAGGTGGTAGGGTACGGGTCAGTGTTAGCGTACGGTTAGGATTAGGGGACGGGTGAGGGTAAGGCTTCGGGTAAGTGTTAGGGTTAGGGTTAGGGTTAGGGTTAGGGTTAGGGTACGGGGACGGTTTAGGGTACAGGTTAGGGTACGACAACGATTTAGGGTGAGCGTACGTGTTAGGGTACGGGTTAGTGTTAGCGTACGGGTTAGGATTAGGGGACGGGTGAGGGTAAGGCTTCAGGTAAGGGTTAGGTTTAGGGTTAGGGGACGGGGACGGGGACGGGGACGGGGACGGTTTAGGGTAGAGGTTAGGGTACGACAACGGTTTAGGGTGAGCGTAGGTGTTAGGGTACAGGTTAGTGTTAGCGTAGGGGTTAGGATTAGGGGACGGGTTAGGGTAAGGCTTCGGGTAAAGGTTAGGGTTAGGCTTAGGGTTAGGGTTAGGGTTAGGGTACGGGGACGGTTTAGGGTACAGGTTAGGGTACGACTACGGTTTAGGGTGAGCGTACGTGTTAGGGTACGGATTAGTGTTAGCGTACGGTTTAGGATTAGGGGACAGGTGAGTGTAAGTCTTCGGGTAAGGGTTAGGCTTAGGGTTAGGGTTAGGGTTAGGGGACGGGGACGGGGACGGTTTAGGGTAAAGGTTAGGGTACGTCAACGGTTTAGGTTGAGCGTATGTGTTAGGGTACGGGTTAGTGTTAGTGTACGGGTTAGGATTAGGGGACGGGTGAGGGTAAGGCTTCGGGTAAGGGTTAGGGTTAGGGTTAGGGTTAGGGTTAGGGTTAGGGGACGGGGACGGTTTAGGGTACAGGTTAGGGTACGACAACGGTTTAGGGTGAGCATAGGTGTTAGGGTACGTTTTAGTATTAGCGTACGGGTTAGGATTAGGGGACGGGTGAGGGTAAGGCTTCGGGTAAGGGTTAGGGTTAGGGTTAGGGTTAGGGTTAGGGGATGTGGACGGTTTAGGGTACAGGTTAGGGTACGTCAACGGTTTAGGGTGAGCGTACGTGTTAGGGTACGGGTTAGTGTTAGTGTACGGGTTAGGATTAGGGGACGGGTGAGGGTAAGGCTTCGGGTAAGTGTTAGGGTTAGGGTTAGGGTTAGGGTTAGGGTTATGGTTAGGGGACGGGGACGGTTTAGGGTACAGGTTAGGGTACGACAAAGTTTTAGGGTGAGCGTACGTGTTAGGGTACGGTTAGTGTTAGCGTACGGGTGAGGATTAGGGGACGGGTGAGTGTAAGGCTTCGGGTAAGGGTTAGGGTTAGGGTTAGGGTTAAGGTTAGGGTTAGGGGACGGGGATGGTTTAGGGTACAGGTTAGTTTACCACAACGCTTTAGGGTGAGCGTACGTGTTAGGGTACGGGTTAGTGTTAGCGTACGGGTTAGGATTAGGGGACGGGTGAGGGTAAGGCTTAGGGAAAGGGTTAGGGTTAGGGTTAGGGTTAGGGTTAGGGGACGGGCACGGGGACGGTTTAGGGTACAGGTTAGGGTACGACAACGGTTTAGGGTGACCGTACATGTTAGGGTACGGGTTAGTGTTAGCGTACGGTTTAGGATTAGGGGACGGGTTAGGGTAAGGCTTCGGGTAAGGGTTAGGGTTAGGGTTAGGGTTAGGGTTAGGGTTAGGGGACGGGGACGGATTAGGGTACAGGTTAGGGTACGACAACGGTTTAGGGTGAGCGTACGTGTTAGGGTACGGGTTAGTGTTAGCGTACGGGTTAGGATTAGGGGACGGGTGAGGGTAAGGCTTCGGGTAAGTGTTAGGGTTAGGGTTAGGGTTAGGGTTAGGGTTAGGGTTAGGGGACGGGGACAGTTTAGGGTACAGGTTAGGGTACGACAACGATTTAGGGTGAGCGTACGTGTTAGGGTACGGGTTAGTGTTAGCGTACGGGTTAGGATTAGGGGACGGGTGAGGGTAAGGCTTCGGGTAAGGGTTAGGGTTAGGGTTAGGGTTAGGGTTAGGGTTAGGGGACGGGGACGGTTTAGGGTACAGGTTAGGCTACGACAACGGTTTAGGGTGAGCGTACGTGTCAGGGTACGGGTTAGTGTTAGCGTACGGGTTAGGATTAGGGGACGGGTGAGGGTAAGGCTTCGGGTAAAGGTTAGGGTTAGGGTTAGGGTTAGGGTTAGGGGACGGGGACGGGGACGATTTAGGGTACAGGTTAGGGTACGACAACGGTTTAGGGTGAGGGTACGTGTTAGGGTACGGCTTAGTGTTAGCGTACGGGTTAAGATTAGGGGACAGGTGAGTGTAAGGCTTCGGGTAAGGGTTAGGTTTAGGGTTAGGGTTAGGGTTAGGGTTAGGGGACGGGGACGGTTTAGGGTACAGGTTAGGGTACGTCAACGGTTTAGGGTGAGCGTACGTGTTAGGGTACGGGTTAGAGTTAGTGTACGGGTTAGGATTAGGGGACGGTTGAGGGTAAGGCTTCGGGTAAGGGTTAGGGTTAGGGTTAGGGTTAGGGTTAGGGGGCGGGGACGGTTTAGGGTACAGGTTAGGGTACGACAACGGTTTAGGGTGAACGTACGTGTTAGGGTACGGGTTAGTGTTAGCGTACGGGTTAGGATAAGGGGACGGGTGAGCGTAAGGCTTCGGGTAAGGGTTAGGGTGAGGGTTTGGGTTAGGGTTAGGGTTAGGGGACGGGGACGGTTTAGGGTACAGGTTAGGGTACGACAACGGTTTAGGGTGAGCGTACGTGTTAGGGTACGGGTTAGTGTTAGCGTACGGGTTAGGATTAGGGGATGAGTGAGGGTAAGGCTTCGGGTAAGGCTTAGGGTTAGGGTTAGGGTTAGGGTTAGGGTTAGGGTTAGGAGACGGGGACGGTTTAGGGTACAGGTTAGGGTACGACAACAATTTAGGGTGAGCGTACGTGTTAGGGTACGGGTTAGTGTTAGCGTACGGGTTAGGATTAGGGGACAGGTTAGGGTAAGGCTTCGGGTAAGGGTTAGGTTTAGGGTTAGGGTTAGGGTTAGGGGACGGGGACGGTTTAGGGTACAGGTTAGGGTACGACAACGGTTTAGGGTGAGCGTACGTGTTAGGGTACGGGTTAGTGTTAGCGTACGGTTTAGGAATAGGGGACGGGTGAGGGTAAGGCTTCGGGTAAGTGTTAGGATTAGGGTTAGGGTTAGGGTTAGGGTACGGGGACGGTTTAGGGTACAGGTTAGGGTACGACAACGATTTAGGGTGAGCGTACGTGTTAGGGTACGCGTTAGTGTTAGCGTACGGGTTAGGATTAGGGGACGGGTGAGTGTAAGGCTTCGGGTAAGGGTTAGGGTTAGGGTTAGTGTTAGGGTTAGGGGATGGGGACGGTTTAGGGTACAGGTTAGGCTACGACAACGGTTTAGGGTGAGCGTACGTGTTAGGGTACGGGTTAGTGTTAGCGTACGGGTTAGGATTAGGGGACGGGTGAGGGTAAGGCTTCGGGTAAGGGTTAGGGTTAGGGTTAGGGTTAGGGTCAGGGTTAGGGGACGGGGACAGGGACGGTTTAGGGTACAGGTTAAGGTACGACAACGGTTTAGGGTGACCGTACATGTTAGGGTATGGGTTAGTGTTAGCGTACGGGTTAGGATTAGGGGACGGGTGAGGGTAAGGCTTCGGGTTAGGGTTAGGTTTAGGGTTAGGGGGCGGGGAAATGGACGGGGACGGGGACGGTTTAGGGTAGAGGTTAGGGTACGACAACGGTTTAGGTTGAGTGTACGTGTTAGGTTACGGGTTAGTGTTAGCGTCCGGGTTAGGATTAGGGGACAGGTGAGTGTAAGGCTTCGGGTAAAGGTTAGGTTTAGGGTTAGGGTTAGGGTTAGGGTTAGGGGACGGGGACGGTTTAGGGTACAGGTTAGGGTACGTCAATGGTTTAGGGTGAGCGTACGTGTTAGGGTACGGGTTAGTGTTAGCGTACGGGTTAGGATTAGGGGACGGGTGAGGGTAAGGCTTCGGGTAAAGGTTAGGGTTAGGGTTAGGGTTAGGGTTAGGGGACGGGGACGGGGACGGTTTAGGGTAGAGTTTAGGGTACGACAACGGTTTAGGGTGAGCGTACGTGTTAGGGTACTGGTTAGTGTTAGCGTACGGGTTAGGATTAGGGGAAGGGTGACGGTAAGGCTTCGGGTAAAGGTTAGGTTTAGGGTTAGGGTTAGGGTTAGGGGACGGGGACAGGGACGGTTTAGGGTACAGGTTAGAGTACGACAACGATTTAGGGTGAGCGTACGTGTTAGGGTACGGGTTAGTGTTAGCGTACGGGTTAGGATTAGGGGACAGGTGAGTGTAAGGCTTCGGGTAAGGGTTAGGGTTAGGGTTAGGGTTAGGGTTAGGGGACGGGGATGGTTTATGGTACAGGTTAGGGTACGACAACGGTTTAGGGTGAGCGTACGTGTTAGGGTACGGGTTAGTGTTAGCGTACGGTTTAGGATAAGGGGACGGGTGAGTGTAAGGCTTCGGGTAAGGGTTAGGGTTAGGGTTAGGGTTAGGGTTAGGGGACGGGGACGGTTTAGGGTACAGGTTAGGGTACGACAACGGTTTAGGGTGAGCGTAGGTGTTAGGGTACGTTTTAGTATTAGCATACGGGTTAGGATTAGGGGACGGGTGAGGGTAAGGCTTCGGGTAAGGTTTAGGGTTAGGGTTAGGGTTAGGGGACGGGGACGGTTTAGGGTACAGGTTAGGGTACGACAACGGTTTAGGGTGAGCGTACGTGTTAGGGTACGGGTTAGTGTTAGCGTACGGGTTAGGATAAGGGGACGGGTGAGGGTAAGGCTTCGGGTAAGGGTTAGGGTTAGGGTTAGGGTTAGGGTTAGGGGACGGGGACGGTTTAGGGTACAGGTTAGGGTACGACAACTGTTTAGGGTGAGCGTACGTGTTAGGGTATGGGTTAGTGTTAGCGTACGGGTTAGGATTAGGGGACGGGTGAGTGTAAGGCTTCGGGTAAGTGTTAGGGTTAGGGTTAGGGTTAGGGTTAGGGTTAGGGGATGTGGACGGTTTAGGGTACAGGTTAGGGTACGTCAACGGTTTAGGGTGAGCGTACGTGTTAGGGTACGGGTTAGTGTTAGTGTACGGGTTAGGATTAGGGGACGGGTGAGGGTAAGGCTTCGGGTAAGTGTTAGGGTTAGGGTTAGGGTTACGGTTAGGGTTAGGGGACGGGGACGGTTTAGGGTACACGTTACGGTACGACAACGGTTTAGGGTGAGCGTACGTGTTATGGTACGGGTTAGTGTTAGCGTACGGGTTAGGATTAGGGGACGGGTGAGGGTAAGGCTTCGGGTAAGGGTTAGGGTTAGGGTTAGGGTTAGGGTTAGGGTTAGGGGACGGGGACGGTTTAGGGTACAGGTTAGTGTACGACAACGGTTTCGTGTGAGCGTACGTGTTAGGGTACGGGTTAGTGTTAGCGTACGGGTTAGGATTAGGTGACGGGTTAGGGTAAGGCTTCCGGTAAGGGTTAGGGTTAGGTTTAGGGTTAGGGTTAGGGGACGGGGACGGTTTAGGGTACAGGTTAGGGTACGACAACGGTTTAGGGTGATCGTACGTGTTAGGGTACGGGTTAGTGTTAGCCTACGGGTTAGGATTAGGGGACGGGTGAGGGTAAGGCTTCAGGTAAGTGTTAGGGTTAGGGTTAGGGTTAGGGTTAGGGTTAGGGTACGGGCACGTTTTAGGGTACAGGTTAGTGTACGACAACGATTTAGGGTGAGCGTACGTGTTAGGGTACGGCTTAGTGTTAGCGTACGGGTTAGGATTAGGGGACGGGTGAGGGTAAGGCTTCGGGTAAGGGTTAGGTTTAGGGTTAGGGGACGGGGACGGGGACGGGGACGGGGATGGTTTAGGGTAGAGGTTAGGGTACGACAACGGTTTAGGTTGAGCGTACGTGTTAGGGTACGGGTTAGTGTTAGCGTACGGGTTAGGATTAGGGGACAGGTGAGTGTCAGGCTTCGGGTAAGGTTTAGGGTTAGGGTTAGGGTTAGGGTTAGGGTTAAGTTTAGGGGACGGGGACGGTTTAGGGTACAGGTTAGGGTATGACAAAGTTTTAGGGTGAGCGTACGTGTTAGGGTACGGTTTAGTGTTAGCGTACGGGTGAGGATTAGGGGACGGGTGAGTGTAAGGCTTCGGGTAAGGGTTAGGGTTAGGGTTAGGGTTAAGGTTAGGGTTAGGGGACGGGGACGGTTTAGGGTACAGGTTAGTTTACCACAACGCTTTAGGGTGAGCGTACGTGTTAGGGTACGGGTTAGTGTTAGCGTACGGGTTAGGATTAGGGGACGGGTGAGGGTAAGGCTTCGGGAAAGGGTTAGGGTTAGGGTTAGGGTTAGGGTTAGGGGACGGGCACGGGGACGGTTTAGGGTACAGGTTAGGGTACGACAACGGTTTAGGGTGACCGTACATGTTAGGGTACGGGTTAGTGTTAGCGTACGGTTTAGGATTAGGGGACGGGTTAGGGTAAGGCTTCGGGTAAGGGTTAGGGTTAGGGTTAGGGTTAGGGTTAGGGTTAGGGGACGGGGACGGTTTAGGGTACAGGTTAGGGTACGACAACGGTTTAGGGTGAGCGTACTTGTTAGGGTACGGGTTAGTGTTAGCGTACGGGTTAGGATTAGGGGACGGGTGAGAGTAAGGCTTCGGGTAAGGGTTAGGGTTAGGGTTAGGGTTAGGGTTAGGGTTAGGGGGCGGGGACGGTTTAGGGTACAGGTTAGGGTACGACAACGGTTTAGGGTGAGCGTACGTGTTAGGGTACGGGTTAGTGTTAGCGTACGGGTTAGGATAAGGGGACGGGTGAGCGTAAGGCTTCGGGTAAGGGTTAGGGTGAGGGTTTGGGTTAGGGTTAGGGTTAGGGGACGGGGACGATTTAGGGTACAGGTTAGGGTACAACAACGGTTTAGGGTGAGCGTACGTGTTAGGGTACGGGTTAGTGTTAGCGTACGGGTTAGGATTAGGGGACGGGTGAGGGTAAGGCTTCGGGTAAGGCTTAGGGTTAGGGTTAGGGTTAGGGTTAGGGTTAGGGTTAGGAGACGGGGACGGTTTAGGGTACAGGTTAGGGTACGACAACAATTTAGGGTGAGCGTACGTGTTAGGGTACGGGTTAGTGTTAGCGTACGGATTAGGATTAGGGGACAGGTTAGGGTAAGGCTTCGGGTAAGGGTTAGGTTTAGGGTTAGGGTTAGGGTTAGGGGACGGGGACGGTTTAGGGTACAGGTTAGGGTACGACAACGGTTTAGGGTGAGCGTACGTGTTATGGTACGGGTTAGTGTTAGCGTTCGGTTTAGGATTAGGGGACGGGTGAGGGTAAGGCTTCGGGTAAGTGTTAGGGTTAGGGTTAGGGTTAGGGTTAGGGTTAGGGTTAGGGTACGGGGACGGTTTAGGGTACAGGTTAGGGTACGACAACGATTTAGGGTGAGCGTACGTGTTAGGGTATGCGTTAGTGTTAGCGTACGGGTTAGGATTAGGGGACGGGTGAGTGTAAGGCTTCGGGTAAGGGTTAGGGTTAGGGTTAGTGTTAGGGTTAGGGGACGGGGACGGTTTAGGGTACAGGTTAGGATACGACAACGGTTTAGGGTGAGCGTACGTGTTAGGGTACGGGTTAGTGTTAGCGTACGGCTTAGGATTAGGGGACGGGTGAGGGTAAGGCTTCGGGTAAGGATTAGGGTTAGGGTTAGGGTTAGGGTCAGGGTTAGGGGACGGGGACAGGGACGGTTTAGGGTACAGGTTAGGGTACGACAACGGTTTAGGTTGACCGTACATGTTAGGGTATGGGTTAGTGTTAGCGTACGGGTTAGGATTAGGGGACGGGTGAGGGTAAGGCTTCGGGTTAGGGTTATGTTTAGGGTTAGGGGACGGGAACAGGGACGGGGACGGGGACGGTTTAGGGTAGAGGTTAGGGTACGACAACGGTTTAGGTTGAGTGTACGTGTTAGGGTACGGGTTAGTGTTAGCGTACGGGTTAGGATTAGGGGACAGGTGAGTGTAAGGCTTCGGGTAAAGGTTAGGTTTAGGGTTAGGGTTAGGGTTAGGGTTAGGGGACGGGGACGGTTTAGGGTACAGGTTAGGGTACGTCAATGGTTTAGGGTGAGCGTACGTGTTAGGGTACAGGTTAGTGTTAGCGTACGGGTTAGGATTAGGGGACGGGTGAGGGTAAGGCTTCGGGTAAAGGTTAGGGTTAGAGTTAGGGTTAGGGTTAGGGGACGGGGACGGTTTAGGGTACAGGTTAGGGTACGACAACGGTTTAGGGTGAGCGTAGGTGTTAGGGTACGTTTTAGTATTAGCGTACGGGTTAGGATTAGGGGACGGGTGAGGGTAAGGCTTCGGGTAAGGGTTAGGGTTAGGGTTAGGGTTAGGGTTAGGGGACGGGGACGGTTTAGGGTACAGGTTAGGGTACGACAACGGTTTAGGGTGAGCGTACCTGTTAGGGTAGGGGTTAGTGTTAGCGTACGGGTTAGGATAAGGGGACGGGTGAGTGTAAGGCTTCGGGTAAGGTTTAGGGTTAGGGTTAGGGTTAGGATTAGGGTTAGGGGACGGGGACGGTTTAGGGTACAGGTTAGGGTACGACAACGGTTTAGGGTGAACGTACGTGTTAGGGTATGTGTTGGTGTTAGCGTACGGGTTAGGATTAGGGGACGGGTGAGTGTAAGGCTTCGGGTAAGGGTTAGGGTTAGGGTTAGGGTTAGGGTTAGGGGATGTGGACGATTTAGGGTACAGGTCAGGGTACGTCAACGGTTTAGGGTGAGCGTATGTGTTAGGGTACGGGTTAGTGTTAGTGTACGGGTTAGGATTAGGGGACAGGTGAGGGTAAGGCTTCGGGTAAGTGTTAGGGTTAGGGTTAGGGTTAGGGTTAGGGTTAGGGTTAGGGGACGGGGACGGTTTAGGGTACAGGTTATGGTACGACAACGGTTTAGGGTGAGCGTACGTGTTAGGGTACGGTTAGTGTTAGCGTACGGGTTAGGATTAGGGGACGGGTGAGGGTAAGGCTTCGGGTAAGGGTTAGGGTTAGGGTTAGGGTTAGGGTTAGGGAACGGGGACGGTTTAGGGTACAGGTTAGGCTACGACAACGGTTTAGGGTGAGCGTACGTGTTAGGGTACGGGTTAGTGTTAGCGTACGGGTTAGGATTAGGGGACGGGTGAGGGTAAGGCTTCGGGTAAGGTTTAGGGTTAGGGTTAGGGTTAGGGTCAGGGTTAGGGGACGGGGACAGGGACGGTTTAGGGTAAAGGTTAGGGTACGACAACGGTTTAGGGTGACCGTACATGTTAGGGTATGGGTTAGTGTTAGCGTACGGGTTAGGATTAGGGGACGGGTGAGGGTAAGGCTTCGGGTAAGGGTTAGGTTTAGGGTTAGGGGACGGGGATTGGGATGGGGACGGTTTAGGGTAGAGGTTAGGGTACGACAACGGTTTAGGTTGAGCGTACGTGTTAGGGTACGGGTTAGTGTTAGCGTACGGGTTAGGATTAGGGGACAGGTGAGTCTAAGGCTTCGGGTAAGGGTTAGGGTTAGGGTTATGGTTAGGGTTAGGGTTATGGTTACGGGACGGGGACGGTTTAGGGTACAGTTTAGGGTACGACAAAGTTTTAGGGTGAGCGTACGTGTTAGGGTACGGGTTAGTGTTAGCGTACGGGTGAGGATTAGGGGACGGGTGAGTGTAAGGCTTCGGGTAAGGGTTAGGGTTAGGGTTAGGGTTAGGGTTAGGGTTAGGGGACGGGGACGGTTTAGGGTACAGTTTAGTTTACCACAACGGTTTAGGGTGAGCGTACGTGTTAGGGTACGGGTCAGTGTTAGCGTACGGGTTAGAATTAGGGGACGGGTGAGGGTAAGGCTTCGGGAAAGGGTTAGGTTTAGGGTTAGGGTTAGGGTTAGAGGACGGGGACGGTTTATGGTACAGGTTAGGGTACGACAACGGTTTAGGGTGAGCGTACGTGTTAGGGTACGGGTTAGTGTTAGCGTACGGTTTAGGAATAGGGGACGGGTGAGGGTAAGGCTTCGGGTAAGTGTTAGGGTTAGGGTTAGGGTTAGGGTTAGGGTACGGGGACGGTTTAGGGTACAGGTTAGGGTACGACAACGTTTTAGGGTGAGCGTACGTGTTAGGGTACGCGTTAGTGTTAGCGTACGGGTTAGGATTAGGGGACGGGTGAGTGTAAGGCTTCGGGTAAGGGTTAGGGTTAGGGTTAGTGTTAGGGTTAGGGGACGGGGACGGTTTAGGGTACAGGTTAGGCTACGACAACGGTTTAGGGTGAGCGTACGTGTTAGGGTACGGGTTAGTGTTAGCGTACGGCTTAGGATTAGGGGACGGGTGAGGGTAAGGCTTCGGGTAAGGGTTAGGGTTAGGGTTAGGGTTAGGGTCAGGGTTAGGGGACGGGGACAGGGACGGTTTAGGGTACAGGTTAGGGTACGAGAACGGTTTAGGGTGACCGTACATGTTAGGGTATGGGTTAGTGTTAGCGTACGGGTTAGGATTAGGGGACGGGTGAGGGTAAGGCTTCGGGTTAGGGTTAGGTTTAGGGTTAGGGGACGGGGACAGGGACGGGGACGGGGACGGTTTAGGGTAGAGGTTAGGGTACGACAACGGTTTAGGTTGAGTGTACGTGTTAGGGTACGGGTTAGTGTTAGCGTCCGGGTTAGGATTAGGGGACAGGTGAGTGTAAGGCTTCGGGTAAAGGTTAGGTTTAGGGTTAGGGTTAGGGTTAGGGTTAGGGGACGGGGACGGTTTAGGGTACAGGTTAGGGTACGTCAATGGTTTAGGGTGAGCGTACGTGTTAGGGTACGGGTTAGTGTTAGCGTACGGGTTAGGATTAGGGGACGGGTGAGGGTAAGGCTTTGGGTAAAGGTTAGGGTTAGGGTTAGGGTTAGGGTTAGGGGACGGGGACGGGGACGGTTTAGGGTAGAGTTTAGGGTACGACAACGGTTTAGGGTGAGCGTACGTGTTAGGGTACTGGTTAGTGTTAGCGTACGGGTTAGGATTAGGGGAAGGGTGACGGTAAGGCTTCGGGTAAAGGTTAGGTTTAGGGTTAGGGTTAGGGTTAGGGGACGGGGACAGGGACGGTTTAGGGTACAGGTTAGCGTACGACAACGATTTAGGGTGAGCGTACGTGTTAGGGTACGGGTTAGTGTTAGCGTACGGGTTAGGATTAGGGGACAGGTGAGTGTAAGGCTTCGGGTAAGGGTTAGGGTTAGGGTTAGGGTTAGGGTTAGGGGACGGGGATGGTTTATGGTACAGGTTAGGGTACGACAACGGTTTAGGGTGAGCGTACGAGTTAGGGTACGGGTTAGTGTTAGCGTACGGTTTAGGATAAGGGGACGGGTGAGTGTAAGGCTTCGGGTAAGGGTTAGGGTTAGGGTTAGGGTTAGGGTTAGGGGACGGGGACGGTTTAGGGTACAGGTTAGGGTACGACAACGGTTTAGGGTGAGCGTAGGTGTTAGGGTACGTTTTAGTATTAGCGTACGGGTTAGGATTAGGGGACGGGTGAGGGTAAGGCTTCGGGTAAGGGTTAGGGTTAGGGTTAGGGGACGGGGACGGTTTAGGGTACAGGTTAGGGTACGACAACGGTTTAGGGTGAGCGTACGTGTTAGGGTACGGGTTAGTGTTAGCGTACGGGTTAGGATAAGGGGACGGGTGAGGGTAAGGCTTCGGGTAAGGGTTAGGGTTAGGGTTAGGGTTAGGGTTAGGGTTAGGGGACGGGGACGGTTTAGGGTACAGGTTAGGGTACGACAACTGTTTAGGGTGAGCGTACGTGTTAGGGTATGGGTTAGTGTTAGCGTACGGGTTAGGATTAGGGGACGGGTGAGTGTAAGGCTTCGGGTAAGTGTTAGGGTTAGGGTTAGGGTTAGGGTTAGGGTTAGGGGATGTGGACGGTTTAGGGTACAGGTTAGGGTACGTCAACGGTTTAGGGAGAGCGTACGTGTTAGGGTACGGGTTAGTGTTAGTGTACGGGTTAGGATTAGGGGACGGGTGAGGGTAAGGCTTCGGGTAAGTGTTAGGGTTAGGGTTAGGGTTAGGGTTACGGTTAGGGTTAGGGGACGGGGACGGTTTAGGGTACAGGTTACGGTACGACAACGGTTTAGGGTGAGCGTACGTGTTATGGTACGGGTTAGTGTTAGCGTACGGGTTAGGATTAGGGGACGGGTGAGGGTAAGGCTTCGGGTAAGGGTTAGGGTTAGGGTTAGGGTTAGTGTTAGGGTTAGGGGACGGGGACGGTTTAGGGTACAGGTTAGTGTACGACAACGGTTTCGTGTGAGCGTACGTGTTAGGGTACGGGTTAGTGTTAGCGTACGGGTTAGGATTAGGTGACGGGTTAGGGTAAGGCTTCGGGTAAGGGTTAGGGTTAGGGTTAGGGTTAGGGTTAGGGGACGGGGACGGTTTAGGGTACAGGTTAAGGTACGACAACGGTTTAGGGTGATCGTACGTGTTAGGGTACGGGTTAGTGTTAGCCTACGGGTTAGGATTAGGGGACGGGTGAGGGTAAGGCTTCAGGTAAGTGTTAGGGTTAGGGTTAGGGTTAGGGTTAGGGTTAGGGTACGGGCACGTTTTAGGGTACAGGTTAGTGTACGACAACGATTTAGGGTGAGTGTACGTGTTAGGGTACGGGTTAGTGTTAGCCTACGGGTTAGGATTAGGGGACGGGTGAGGGTAAGGCTTCGGGTAAGGGTTAGGTTTAGGGTTAGGGGACGGGGACGGGGACGGGGACGGGGACGGTTTAGGGTAGAGGTTAGGGTACGACAACGGTTTAGGTTGAGCGTACATGTTAGGGTACGGGTTAGTGTTAGCGTACGGGTTAGGATTAGGGGACAGGTGAGTGTCAGGCTTCGGGTAAGGTTTAGGGTTAGGGTTAGGGTTAGGGTTAGGGTTATGGTTAGGGGACGGGGACGGTTTAGGGTACAGGTTAGGGTATGACAAAGTTTTAGGGTGAGCGTACGTGTTAGGGTACGGGTTAGTGTTAGCGTACGGGTGAGGATTAGGGGACGGGTGAGTGTAAGGCTTCGGGTAAGGGTTAGGGTTAGGGTTAGGGTTAAGGTTAGGGTTAGGGGACGGGGACGGTTTAGGGTACAGGTTAGTTTACCACAACGCTTTAGGGTGAGCGTACGTGTTAGGGTACGGGTTAGTGTTAGCGTACGGGTTAGGATTAGGGGACGGGTGAGGGTAAGGCTTCGGGAAAGGGTTAGGGTTAGGGTTAGGGTTAGGGTTAGGGGACGGGCACGGGGACGGTTTAGGGTACAGGTTAGGGTACGACAACGGTTTAGGGTGAGCGTACGTGTTAGGGTACGGGTTAGTGTTAGGGTACAGGTTAGGATTAGGGGACGGGTGAGTGTAAGGCTTCGGGTAAGGGTTAGGGTTAGGGTTAGGGTTAGGGTTAGGGGATGGGGACGATTTAGGGTACAGGTTAGGGTACGACAACGGTTAAGGGTGAGCGTACGTGTTAGTGAACGGGTTAGTGTTAGCGTACGGGTTAGGATTAGGGGACGGGTGAGGGTAAGGCTTCGGGAAAGGGTTAGGGTTAGGGTTAGGGTTAGGGGACGGGGACGGTTTAGGGTACAGGTTAGGGTACGACAACGGTTTAGGGTGAGCGTACGTGTTAGGGTACGGGTTAGTTTTAGCGTACGGGTTAGGATAAGGGGACGGGTGAGTGTACGGCTTCGGGTAAGGGTTAGGGTTAGGGTTAGGGTTAGGGTTAGGGGACGGGGACGGTTTAGGGTACAGGTTAGGGTACGACAACGGTTTAGGGTGAGCGTACATGTTAGGGTACGGGTTAGTGTTAGGGTACGGGTTAGGATTAGGGGACAGGTCAGGGTAAGGCTTCGGGCAAGGGTTAGGGTTAGGGTTAGGGTTAGGGTTAGGGTTAGGGGACGGGGACGGTTTAGGGTACAGGTTAGGGTACGACAACGGTTTAGGGTGAGCGTACGTGTTAGGGTACAGGTTAGTGTTAGCGTACGGGTTAGGATTAGGGGACGGGTGAGGATAAGGCTTCGGGTAAGTGTTAGGGTTAGGGTTAGGGTTATTGTTAGGGTTAGGGTACGGGGGCGGTTTAGGGTACAGGTTAGGGTACGACAACGATTTAGGGTGAGCGTACGTGTTAGGGTACGGGTTAGTGTTAGCGTACGGGTTAGGATTAGGGGACGGGTGAGGATAAGGCTTCGGGTAAGGGTTAGCTTTAGGGTTAGGGGACGGGGACGGGGACGGGGACGGGGACGGTTTAGGGTAGAGGTTAGGGTACGACAATGGTTTAGGGTGAGCGTACGTGTTAGGGTACGGGTTAGTGTTAGCGTACGGGTTAGGATTAGGGGACGGGTGAGGGTAAGGCTTCGAGTAAGGGTTAGGGTTAGGGTTAGGGTTAGGGTTAGGGTTAGGGTTAGGGGACGGGGACGGTTTAGGGTACAGGTTAGTGTACGACAAAGGTTTAGGGTGAGCGTACGTGTTAGGGTACGGGTTAGTGTTAGTGTACGGATTAGGATTAGGGGACTGGTGAGGGTAAGGCTTCGGGTAAGGGTTAGGTTTAGGGTTAGGGGACAGGGACGGGGACGGGGAAGGGGACGATTTAGGTTAGAGGTTAGGGTACGATAACGGTTTAGGGTGAGTGTACGTGTTAGGGTATGGGTTAGTGTTAGCGTACGGGTTAGGATTTGGGGACGGGTGAGGGTAAGGCTTCGGGTAAAGGTTAGGGTTAGGGTTAGGGTTAGGGGACGGGGACGGGGACGGTTTAGGGTACAGTTTAGGGTACGACAACGGTTTAGGGTGAGCGTACGTGTTAGGGTACGGGTTAGTGTTAGCGTACGGGTTAGGATTAGGGGACAGGTGAGTGTAAGGCTTCGGGTAAGGGTTAGGGTTTGGGTTAGGGTTAGGGTTAGGGTTAGGGGACGGGGACGGTTTAGGGTACAGGTTAGGGTACGACAACGGTTTAGGGTGAGCGTACGTGTTAGGGTACGGGTTAGTGTTAGCGTATGGGTTAGGATTAGGGGATGGGTGAGGGTAAGGCTTCGGGTAAGTTGTAGGGTTAGGGTTAGGGTTAGGGTACGGGGACGGTTTAGGGTACAGGTTAGGGTACGACAACGATTTAGGGTGAGCGTACGTGTTAGGGTACGGGTTAGTGTTAGCGTACGGGTTAGGATTAGGGGACGGGTGAGGGTAAGGCTTCGGGTAAGGGTTAGGGTTAGGGTTAGGGTTATGGGACGGGGACGGTTTAGGGTACAGGTTAGGCTACGACAACGGTTTAGGTTGAGCGTACGTGTTAGGGTACGGATTAGTGTTAGCATACGGGTTAGGATTAGGGGACGGCTTAGGGTAAGGCTTCGGGTAAGGGTTAGGGTTAGGGTTAGGGTTAGGGTTAGGGTTAGCGGACGGGGACAGGGACGGTTTAGGGTACAGGTTAGGGTACGTCAACGGTTTAGGTTGACCGTACATGTTAGGGTATGGGTTAGTGTTAGCGTACGGGTTAGGATTAAGGGACGTGTGAGGGTAAGGCTTCGGGTAAGGGTTAGGTTTAGGGTTAGGGGACGGGGACGGAGACGGGGACGGTTTAGGGTAGAGGTTAGGGTACGACAATGGTTTAGGGTGAGCGTACGTGTTAGGGTACGGGTTAGTGTTAGCGTACGGGTTAGGATTAGGGGACAGGTGAGTGTAAGGCTTCGGGTAAGGGTTAGGGTTAGGGTTAGGGTTAAGGTTAGGGTTAGGGGACGGGGACCGTTTAGGGTACAGGTTAGGGTACGTAAACGGTTTAGGGTGAGCGTACGTGTTAGGGTCCGGGTTAGTGTTAGCGTACGGTTTAGGATTACGGGACGGGTGAGGGTAAGGCTTCGGGTAAGTTTTAGGGTTAGGGTTAGGGTTAGGGTTAGGGTTAGGGTACGGGGACGGTTTAGGGTACAGGTTAGGGTACGGCAACGATTTAGGGTGAGCGTACGTGTTAGGGTACGGGTTAGTGTTAGCGTACGGGTTAGGATTAGGGGACGGGTGAGGGTAAGGCTTCGAGTAAGGGTTAGGGTTAGAGTTAGGGTTAGGGTTAGGGGACGGGGACGGTTTAGGGTACAGGTTAGGGTACGACAACCGTTTAGGGTGAGCGTACGTGTTAGGGTATGGGTTAGTGTTAGCGTACGGGTTAGGATTAGGGGACAGGTGAGTGTAAGGCTTCGGGTAAGGGTTAGGGTTAGCGTTAGGTTTAGGGTTAGGGTTAGGGGACGGGGACGGTTTAGGTTACAGGTTAGGGTACGTCAACGGTTTAGGGTGAGCGTACGTGTTAGGGTACGGGTTAGTGTTAGTGTACGGGTTAGGATTAGGGGACGGGTGAGTGTAAGGCTTTGGGTAAGGGTTAGGGTTAGGCTTAGGGTTAGGGTTAGGGTTAGGGGACGGAGACGGTTTAGGGTACAGATTAGGGTACGACAACGGCTTAGGGTGAGCGTATGTGTTAGGGAACGGGTTAGTGTTAGCGTACGGGTTAGGATTAGGGGACGGGTGAGGGTAAGGTTTCGGGTAAGGGTTAGGGTTATGGTTAGGGTTAGGGGACGGGGACGGTTTAGGGTACAGGTTAGGGTACGACAACGGTTTAGGGTGAGCGTACGTGTTAGGGTACGGGTTAGTGTTAGGGTACGGGTTAGGATTAGGGGACGGGTGAGTGTAAGGCTTCGGGTAAGGGTTAGGGTTAGGGTTAGGGTTAGGGTTAGGGGATGGGGACGATTTAGGGTACAGGTTAGGGTACGACAACGGTTTAGGGTGAGCGTACGTGTTAGTGAACGGGTTAGTGTTAGCGTACGTGTTAGGATTAGGGGACGGGTGAGGGTAAGGCTTCGGGAAAGGGTTAGGGTTAGGGTTAGGGTTAGGGGACGGGGACGGTTTAGGGTACAGGTTAGGGTACGACAACGGTTTAGGGTGAGCGTACGTGTTAGGGTACGGGTTAGTTTTAGCGTACGGGTTAGGATAAGGGGACGGGTGAGTGTAAGGCTTCGGGTAAGGGTTAGGGTTAGGGTTAGGGTTAGGGTTAGGGGACGGGGACGGTTTAGGGTACAGGTTAGGGTACGACAACGGTTTAGGGTGAGCGTACGTGTTAGGGTACGGGTTAGTGTTAGGGTACGGGTTAGGATTAGGGGACAGGTCAGGGTAAGGCTTCGGGTAAGGGTTAGGGTTAGGGTTAGGGTTAGGGTTAGGGTTAGGGGACGGGGACAGTTTAGGGTACAGGTTAGGGTACGACAACGGTTTAGGGTGAGCGTACGTGTTAGGGTACAGGTTAGTGTTAGCGTACGGGTTAGGATTAGGGGACGGGTGAGGATAAGGCTTCGGGTAAGTGTTAGGGTTAGGGTTAGGGTTATTGTTAGGGTTAGGGTACGGGGGCGGTTTAGGGTACAGGTTAGGGTACGACAACGATTTAGGGTGAGCGTACGTGTTAGGGTACGGGTTAGTGTTAGCGTACGGGTTAGGATTAGGGGACGGGTGAGCATAAGGCTTCGGGTAAGGGTTAGCTTTAGGGTTAGGGGACGGGGACGGGGACGGGGACGGGGACGGTTTAGGGTAGAGGTTAGGGTACGACAATGGTTTAGGGTGAGCGTACGTGTTAGGGTACGGGTTAGTGTTAGCATACGGGTTAGGATTAGGGGACGGGTGAGGGTAAGGCTTCGAGTAAGGGTTAGGGTTAGGGTTAGGGTTAGGGTTAGGGGACGGGGACGGTTTAGGGTACAGGTTAGGGTACGTCAACGGTTTAGGTTGACCGTACATGTTAGGGTATGGGTTAGTGTTAGCGTACGGGTTAGGATTAGGGGACGTGTGAGGGTAAGGCTTCGGGTAAGGGTTAGGTTTAGGGTTAGGGGACGGGGACGGAGACAGGGACGGTTTAGGGTAGAGGTTAGGGTACGACAATGGTTTAGGGTGAGCGTACGTGTTAGGGTACGGGTTAGTGTTAGCGTACGGTTTAGGATTAGGGGACAGGTGAGGGTAAGGCTTCGGGTAAATGTTAGGGTTAGGGTTAGTGTTAGGGTTAGAGGACGGGGACGGGGACGGTTTAGGGTACAGGTTAGGGTACGACAACGGTTTAGGGTGAGCGTACGTGTTAGGGTACGGGTTAGTGTTAGCGTACGGGTTAGGATTAGGGGACAGGTGAGTGTAAGGCTTCGGGTAAGGGTTAGGGTTAGGGTTAGGGTTAGGGTTAGGGGACGGAGACGGTTTAGGGTACAGGTTAGGGTACATCAACGGTTTAGGGTGAGCGTACGTGTTAGGGTACGGGTTAGTGTTAGTGTACGGGTTAGGATTAGGGGACGGGTGAGGGTAAGGCTTCGGGTAAGGGTTAGGGTTAGGGTTAGTGTTAGGGTTAGCGTTAGGGGACGGGGACGGTTTAGGGTACAAGTTAGTGTACGACAACGGTTTAGGGTGAGCGTACGTGTTATGGTACGGGATAGTGTTAGCGTACGGGTTAGGATTAGGGGACGGGTGAGGGTAAGGCTTCGGGTAAGTGTTAGGGTTAGGGTTAGGTTTAGGGTTAGGGTTAGGTTACGGGGAAGGTTTAGGGTACAGGTTAGGGTACGACAACGATTTAGGGTGAGTGTACGTTTTAGGGTACGGGTTAGTGTTAGCGTACGGGTTAGGATTATGGGACGGTTGAGGGTAAGGCTTCGGGTAAAGGTTAGGGTTAGGGTTAGGGTTAGGGTTAAGGTTAGGGGACGGGGACGGTTTAGGGTACAGGTTAGGGTACGACAACGGTTTAGGGTGAGCGTACGTGTTAGCGTACGGGTTAGTGTTAGTGTACGGGTTAGGATTAGGGGACGGGTGAGGGTAAGGCTTCGGGTAAAGGTTAGGGTTAGGGTTAGGGTTAGGGGACGGGGACGGGGACGGTTTAGGGTACAGGTTAGGGTACGTCAACGGTTTAGGGTGAGCGTACATGTTAGGGTACGGGTTAGTGTTAGTGTACGGGTAGGATTAGGGGACGGGTGAGGGTAAGGCTTCGGGTAAGGGTTAGGGTTAGGGTTAGGGTTAGGGTTAGGGGACGGGGACGGTTTAGGGCACAGGTTAGGGTACGACAACGGTTTAGGGTGAGCGTACGTGTTAGGGTACGGGTTAGTGTTAGCGTACGGGTTAGGATTAGGGGACGGGTGAGGGTAAGGCTTCGGGTAAGGGTTAGGGTTAGGGTTATGGTTAGGGTTATGGTTAGGGGACGGGGACGGTTTAGGGTACAGCTTAGGTTACGACAACGGTTTAGGGTGAGTGTACGTGTTAGGGTACGGGTTAGTGTTAGCGTATGGGTTAGGATTAGGGGACGGGTGAGGGTAAGGCTTCGGGAAAAGGTTAGGGTTAGGGTAAGGGTTAGGGTTAGGGGACGGGCAAAGGGACGGTTTATGGTACAGGTTAGGGTATGACAACGGTTTAGGGGGAGGGTACGTGTTAGGGTACGTGTTAGTGTTAGCGTACAGGTTAGGATTAGGGGACGGGTTAGGGTAAGGCTTCGGGTAAGGGTCAGGGTTAGGGTTGGGGTTAGGGTTAGGGTTAGGGGACGGGGACGGTTTAGGGTACAGGTTAGGGTACGACAACGGTTTAGGGTGAGCGTACGTGTTAGGGTACGGTTTAGTGTTAGCGTACGGGTTAGGATTAGGGGACGGGTGAGGGTAAGGCTTCGGGTAAGTATTAGGGTTAGGGTTAGGGTTAGGGTTAGGGTTAGGGTACGGGGACGGTTTAGGGTACAGTTTAGGGTACGACAACGATTTAGGGTGAGCGTACGTGTTAGGGTACGGATTAGTGTTAGCGTACGGGTTAGGATTAGGGAACGGGTGAGGGTAAGGCTTCGGGTAAGGGT
This sequence comes from Delphinapterus leucas, assembly GCF_059928025.1. NCBI lineage: Eukaryota > Metazoa > Chordata > Mammalia > Artiodactyla > Monodontidae > Delphinapterus > Delphinapterus leucas. Next base: position 610,943 of record NW_028322251.1, read on the forward strand.
TAGGGTTAGGGTTAGGGTTAGGGTTAGGGGATGGGGACGGTTTAGAGTACAGGTTAGGGTACGATAACGGTTTAGGGTGACCGTACATGTTACGGTATGGGTTAGTGTTAGCGTACGGGTAAGGATTAGGGGACGGGTGAGGGTAAGGCTTCGGGTAAGGTTTAGGTTTAGGGTTAGGGGACGGGGACGGGGACGGGGACGGGGACGGTTTAGGGTAGAGGTTAGGGTACGACAACGGTTTAGGGTGAGCGTACGTGTTAGGGTATGGTTTAGTGTTAGCGTACGGGTTAGGATTAGGGGAAGGGTGAGGGTAAGGCTTCGGGTAAGGGTTAGGGTTAGGGTTAGGGTTAGGGGACGGGGACGGTTTAGGGTACAGTTTAGGGTACGACAACGGTTTAGGGTGAGCGTACGTGTTACGGTACGGGTTAGTGTTAGCATACGGGTAAGGATTAGGGGACAGGTGAGTGTAAGGCTTCGGGTAAGGGTTAGGGTTAGGGTTCGGGTTAGGGTTAGGGTTAGGGGACGGGGACGGTTTAGGGTACAGGTTAGGGTACGAAAAATGTTTAGGGTGAGCATACGTGTTAGGGTACGGGTTAGTGTTAGCGTACGGGTTAGGATTAGGGGACGTGTGAGGGTAAGGCTTCGGGTAAGGATTAGGGTTAGGGTTAAGGTTAGGGTTAGGGGACGGGGACGGGGACGGTTTAGGGTACAGGTTAGGGTACGACAACAGTTTAGGGTGAGCGTACGTGTTAGGGTACGGGTTAGTGTTAGCGTACGGGTTAGGATAAGGGGACGGGTGAGGGTAAGGCTTCGGGTAAGGGTTAGGGTTAGGGTTAGGTTTAGGGTTAGGGTTAGGGGACGGGGACGGTTTAGGGTACAGGTTAGGGTACGACAACGGTTTAGGGTGAGCGTACGTGTTAGGGTACGGGTTAGTGTTAGCTTACGGGTTAGGATTAGGGGACGGGTGAGGGTAAGGCTTCGGGTAAGTGTTAGGGTTAGGGTTAGGGTTAGGGTTAGGGTTAGGGAACGGGGACGGTTTAGGGTACAGGTTAGTGTACGACAACGGTTTAGGGTGAGCGTACGTGTTAGGGTACGGGTTAGTGTTAGCGTACGGGTTAGGATTAGGGGACGGGTGAGGGTAAGGCTTCGGGTAAGTGTTAGGGTTAGGGTTAGGGTTAGGGTTAAGGTACGGGGACGGTATAGGGTACAGGTTAGGGTACGACAACGATTTAGGGTGAGCGTACGTCTTAGGGTACGTGTTAGTGTTAGCGTACGGGTTAGGATTAGGGGACGGGTGAGGGTAAGGCTTCGGGTAAGGGTTACGGTTAGGGTTAGGGTTAGGGTTAGGGGACGGGGACCGTTTAGGGTACAGGTTAGGCTACGACAACGGTTTAGGGTGAGCGTACGTGTTAGGGTACGGGTTAGTGTTAGCGTACGGGTTAGGATTAGGGGACGGGTGAGGGTAAGGCTTCGGGTAAGGGTAAGGGTTAGGGTTACGGTTAGTTTTAGGGGACGGGGACAGGGACGGTTTAGGGTACAGGTGAGGGTACGACAACGGTTTAGGGTGACCGTACATGTTAGGGTATGGTTTAGTGTTAGCGTACGGGTTAGGATTAGGGGACGGGTGAGGGTAAGGCTTCGGGTAAGGGTTAGGTTTAGGGTTAGGGGACGGGGACGGGGACGGGGACGGTTTAGGGTAGAGTTTAGGGTACGACAACGGTTTAGGGTGAGCGTACGTGTTAGGGTACGGGTTAGTGTTAGCGTACGGTGTATGATTAGGGGACGGGTGAGGGTAAGGCTTCGGGTAAAGGTTAGGGTTAGGGTTAGGGTTAGGGGACGGGGACGGGGACGGTTTAGGGTACAGGTTAGGGTACGACAACGGTTTAGGGTGAGCGTACGTGTTAGGGTACGGGTTAGTGTTAGCGTACGGGTTAGGATTAGGGGACGGGTGAGTGTAAGGCTTCGGGTAAGGGTTAGGGTTAGGGTTAGGGTTAGGGTTAGGGTTAGGGGACGGGGACGGTTTAGGGTACAGGTTAGGGTACGACAACGATTTAGGGTGAGCGTACGTGTTAAGGTACGGGTTAGTGTTAGCGTACGGGTCAGGATTAGGGGACGGGTGAGTGTAAGGCTTCGGGTAAGTGTTAGGGTTAGGGTTAGGGTTAGGGTTAGGGTTAGGGGACGGGGACGGTTTAGGGTACAGGTTAGGGTACGACAACGGTTTAGGGTGAGCGTACGTGTTAGGGTACGGGTTAGTGTTAACGTACGGGTTAGGATTAGGGGATGGGTGAGGTTAAGGCTTCGGGTAAGGGTTAGGGTTAGGGTTAGGGTTAGGGTTAGGGTACGGGGACGGTTTAGGGTACAGGTTAGGGTACGACAACGATTTAGGGTGACCGTACGTGTTAGGGTAAGGTTTAGTGTTAGCGTACGGGTTAGGATTAGGGGAAGGGTGAGGGTAAGGCTTCGGGTAAGGGTTAGGGTTAGGGTTAGGGTTAGGGGACGGGGACGGTTTAGGGTACAGTTTAGGCTACGACAACGGTTTAGGGTGAGCGTACATGTTAGGGTACGGGTTAGTGTTAGCTTTCGGGTTAGGATTAGGGGACGGGTGAGGGTAAGGCTTCGGGTATGGGTTAGGGTTAGGGTTAGGTTTAGGGTTAGGGGACGGGGACGGGGACGGTTTAGGGTACAGGTTAGGGTACGACAACAGTTTAGGGTGAGCGTACGTGTTAGGGTATGGGTTAGTGTTAGCGTACGGGTTAGGATTAGGGGACGGGTGAGTGTAAGGCTTCGGGTAAGGGTTAGGGTTAGGGTTAGGGTTAGGGTTAGGTTTAGGGGACGGGGACCGTTTAGGGTACAGTTTAGGGTACGTCAACGGTTTAGGGTGAGCGTACGTGTTAGGGTACGGGTTAGTGTTAGTGCACGGGTTAGGATTAGGGGACGGGTGAGGGTAAGGCTTCGGGTAAGGGTTAGGGTTAGGGTTAGGGTTACGGTTAGGGTTAGGGGACGGGGACGGTTTAGGGTACAGGTTAGGGTACGACAACGGTTTAGGGTGAGCGTACGTGTTAGGGTACGGGTTAGTGTTAGCGTACGGGTTAGGATTAGGGGACGGTGAGGGTAAGGCTTTGGGTAAGGGTTAGGGTTAGGGTTAGGGTTAGGGTTAGGGTTAGGGGACGGTTTAGGGTACAGGTTAGGGTACGACAAAGTTTTAGGGTGAGCGTACGTGTTAGGGTACGGTTTAGTGTTAGCGTACGAGTGAGGATTAGGGGACGGGTGAGGGTAAGGCTTCGGGTAAGGGTTAGGGTTAGGGTTAGGGTTAGGGTTAGGGTTAGGCTTAGGGGACGGGGACGGTTTAGGGTACAGGTTAGGGTACGACAACGGTTTAGGGTGAGCGTAGGTGTTAGGGTACGTTTTAGTATTAGCGTACGGGTTAGGATTAGGGGACGGGTGAGGGTAAGGCTTCGGGTAAGGGTTAGGGTTAGGGTTAAGGTTAGGGTTAGGGGACGGGGACAGTTTAGGGTACAGGTTAGGGTACGACAACGGTTTAGGGTGAGCGTACGTGTTAGGGTATGGGTTAGTGTTAGCGTACGGGTTAGGATAAGGGGACGGGTGAGGGTAAGGCTTCGGGTAAAGGGTTAGGGTTAGGGTTAGGGTTAGGGTTAGGGTTAGGGGACGGGGACGGTTTAGGGTACAGGTTAGGGTACGACAATGGTTTAGGGTGAGCGTACGTGTTAGGGTACGGGTTAGTGTTAGCGTACGGGTTAGGATTAGGGGACGGGTGAGTGTAAGGCTTCGGGTAAGGGTTAGGGTTAGGGTTAGGGTTAGGGTTAGGTTTAGGGGACGGGGACGGTTTAGGGTACAGGTTAGGGTACGTCAACGGTTTAGGGTGAGCGTACGTGTTAGGGTACGGGTTAGTGTTAGCGTACGGGTTAGGATTAGGGGACGGGTGAGTGTAAGGCTTCGGGTACGGGTTAGGGTTAGGGTTAGGGTTAGGGTTAGGGGATGGGGACGGTTTAGGGTACAGGTTAGGGTACGACAACGGTTTAGGGTGAGCGTACGTGTTAGGGTACGGGTTAGTGTTAGCGTACGGGTTAGGATTAGGGGACGGGTTAGGGTAAGGCTTCGGGTAAGTGTTAGGGTTAGGGTTAGGGTTAGGGTTAGGGGACGGGGACGGTTTAGGGTACAGGTTAGGGTACGACAACGGTTTAGGGTGAGTGTACGTGTTAGGGTACGGGTTAGTGTTAGCGTACGGGTTAGGATTAGGGGACGGGTGAGGTTAAGGCTTCGGGTAAGTGTTAGGGTTAGGGTTAGGGTTAGGTTAGGGTTAGGGTACGGGGACGGTTTGGGTACAGGTTAGGGTACGACAACGATTTAGGGTGAGCGTACGTGTAAGGGTACGGGTTAGTGTTAGCGTACGAGTTAGGATTAGGGGACGGGTGAGGGTAAGGCTTCGGGTAAGGGTTAGGGTTAGGGTTAGGGTTGGGGTTAGGGGACGGGGACGGTTTAGGGTACAGGTTATGCTACGACAACGGTTTAGGGTGAGCGTACGTGTTAGGGTACGGGTTAGTGTTAGCGTACGGGTTAGGATTAGGGGACGGGTGAGGGTAAGGCTTCGGGTAAGTGTTAGGGTTAGGGTTAGGGTTAGGATTAGGGTTAGGGTACGGGGACGGTTTAGGGTACAGGTTAGGGTACGAAAACGATTTAGGGTGAGCGTACGTGTTAGGGTACGGGTTAGTGTTAGCGTACAGGTTAGGATTGGGGACGGGTGAGGGTAAGGCTTCGGGTAAGGGTTAGGGTTAGGGTTAGGGTTAGGGTTAGGGTTAGGGGACGGGGACAGGGACGGTTTAGGGTACAGGTTAGGGTACGACAACGGTTTAGGGTGACCGTACATGTTAGGGTATGGGTTAGAGTTAGCGTACGGTTTAGGATTAGGGGACGGGTGAGGGTAAGGCTTCGGGTAAGGGTTAGGTTTAGGGTTAGGGGACGGGGACGGGGACGGGGACGGGGACGGTTTAGGGTAGAAGTTAGGGTACGACAATGGTTTAGGGTGAGCGTAGGTGTTAGGGTACGGGTTAGTGTTCGCTTACGGGTTAGGATTAGGGGACGGGTGAGGGTAAGGCTTCGGGTAAGTGTTAGGGTTAGGGTTAGGGTTAGGGTTAGTGTACGGTGACGGTTTAGGGTACAGGTTAGGGTACGACAACGATTTACGGTGAGCGTACGTGTTAGGGTACGGGTTAGTGTTAGCGTACGGGTTAGGATTAGGGGACGGGTGAGTGTAAGGCTTCAGGTAAGGGTTAGGGTTAGTGTTAGGGTTAGGGTTAGGGTTAGGGGACGGGGACAGGGACGGTTCAGAGTACAGGTTAGGGTACGACAACGATTTAGGGTGACCGTACATGTTAGGGTATGGGTTAGTGTTAGCGTACGGGTTAGGATTAGGGGACGGGTGAGGGTAAGGCTTCGGGTAAGGGTTAGGTTTAGGGTTAGGGGACGGGGATGGGGACGGGGACGGGGACGGTTTAGGGTAGAGGTTAGGGTACAACAACGGTTTAGGGTGAGCGTAGGTGTTAGGGTACAGGTTAGTGTTAGCGTACGGGTTAGGATTAGGGGAAGGGTGAGGGTAAGGCTTCGGGTAAAGGTTAGGGTTAGGTTTAGGGTTAGGGTTAGGGTTAGGGTACGGGGACGGTTTAGGGTACAGGTTAGGGTACGACTACGGTTTAGGGTGAGCGTACGTGTTAGGGTACGGTTTAGTGTTAGCGTACGGGTTAGGATTAGGGGACAGGTGAGTGTAAGACTTTGGGTAAGGGTTAGGGTTAGGGTTAGGGTTAGGGTTAGGGTTAGGGGACGGGGACGGTTTAGGGTAAAGGTTAGGGTACGTCAACGGTTTAGGGTGAGCGTATGTGTTAGGGTATGGGTTAGTGTTAGTGTACGGGTTAGGATTAGGGGACGGGTGAGGGTAAGGCTTCGGGTAAGGGTTAGGGTTAGGGTTAGGGTTAGGGTTAGGGTTAGGGGACGGGTACGGTTTAGGTTACAGATTAGGGTACGACAACGATTTAGGGTGAGCGTAGGTGTTAGGGTACGTTTTAGTATTAGCGTACGGGTTAGGATTAGGGGACGGGTGAGGGTAAGGCTTCGGGTAAGGGTTAGGGTTAGGGTTAGGGTAAGGGTTAGGGGACGGGGACGGTTTAGGGTACAGGTTAGGGTACGACAACGGTTTAGGGTGAGCGTACGTGTTAGGGTACGGGTTAGTGTTAGCGTACGGGTTAGGATAAGGGGACGGGAGAGGGTAAGGCTTCGGGTAAGAGTTAGGGTTAGGGTTCGGGTTAGGGTTAGGGTTAGGGGATGTGGACGGTTTAGGGTACAGGTTAGGGTACGTCAACGGTTTAGGGTGAGCGTACGTGTTAGGGTACGGGTTAGTGTTAGTGTACGGGTTAGGATTAGGGGACGGGTGAGGGTAAGGCTTCGGGTAAGTGTTAGGGTTAGGGTTAGGGTTAGGGTTAGGGTTAGGGTTAGGGGACGGGGACGGTTTAGGGTACAGGTTACGGTACGACAACGGTTTAGGTTGAGCGTTCGTGTTAGGGAACGGGTTAGTGTTAGCGTACGGGTTAGGATTAGGGGACGGGTGAGGGTAAGGCTTCGGGTAAGGGTTAGGGTTAGGGTTAGGGTTAGGGTTAGGGGACGGGGACGGTTTAGGGTACAGTTTAGGGTACGACAACGGTTTAGGGTGAGCGTACGTGTTAGGGTACGGGTTAGTGTTAGCGTACGGGTTAGGATTAGGCGACAGGTGAGTGTAAGGCTTCGGGTAAGGGTTAGGGTTAGGGTTAGGGTTAGTTTTAGGGTTAGGGGACGGGGACGGTTTAGGGTACAGGTTAGGGTACGACAACGGTTTAGGGTGAGCGTATGTGTTAGGGTACGGGTTAGTGTTAGCGTACGGGTGAGGATTAGGGGACGGGTGAGTGTAAGGCTTCGGGTAAGGGTTAGGGTTAGGGTTAGGGTTAGGGTTAGGGGACGGGGACGGTTTAGGGTACAGGTTAGGGTACGACAACGGTTTAGGGTGAGCGTACGTGTTAGGGTACGGGTTAGTGTTAGCGTACGGGTTAGGATTAGGGGACGGGTGAGGGTAAGGCTTCGGGTCAAGGTTAGGGTTAGGGTTAGGGTTAGGGTTAGGGGACGGGGACGGGGACGGTTTAGGGTACAGGTTAGGGTACGACAACGGTTTAGGGTGAGCGTACGTGTTAGGGTACGGGTTAGTGTTAGCGTACGGGTTAGGATTTGGGGACGGGTGAGTGTAAGGCTTCGGGTAAGGGTTAGGGTTAGGGTTACGGTTAGGGTTAGGGTTAGGGGCCGGGGACGGTTTAGCGTACAGGTTAGGGTACGTCAACGGTTTAGGGTGAGCGTACGTGTTAGGGTACGGGTTAGTGTTAGCGTACGGGTTAGGATTAGGGGACGGGTGAGGGCAAGGCTTCGGGTAAGTCTTAGGGTTAGGGTTACGGTTAGGGGACGGTTACAGGGACGGTTTAGGGTACAGTTTAGGGTACGACAACGGTTTAGGGTGACCGTACATGTTAGGGTATGTGTTAGTGTTAGCGTACGGGTTAGGATTAGGGGACGGGTGAGGGTAAGGCTTCGGGTAATGGTTAGGTTTAGGGTTAGGGAACGGGGACGGGGACGGTGACGGGGACGGTTTAGGGTAGAGGTTAGGGTACGACAACGTTTTAGGGTGAGCGTACGTGTTAGGGTACGGGTTAGTGTTAGCGTACGGGTGAGGATTAGGGGACGGGTGAGTGTAAGGCTTCGGTAAGGGTTAGGGTTAGGGTTAGGGTTAGGTTTAGGGTTAGGGGACGGGGACGGTTTGGGTACAGGTTAGGTTACGACAACGGTTTAGGGTGAGCGTACGTGTTAGGGAACGGATTAGTGTTAGCGTACGGGTTAGGATTAGGGGACGGGTGAGGGTAAGGCTTCGGGTAAGGGTTAGGGTTAGGGTTAGTGTTAGGGTTAAGGGACGGGGACGGTTTAGGGTACAGGATAGGGTACGACAACGGTTTAGGGTGAGCGTACGTGTTAGGGTACGGGTTAGTGTTAGCGTACGGGTTAGGATAAGGGGACGGGTGAGGGTAAGGCTTCGGGTAAGGGTTAGGGTTAGGTTTAGGGTTAGGGTTAGGGTTAGGGGACGGGGACGGTTTAGGGTACAGGTTAGGGTACGACAACGGTTTAGGGTGAGCGTACGTGTTAGGTTACGGGTTAGTGTTAGCGTACGGGTTAGGATTAGGGGACGGGTGAGTGTAAGGCTTCGGGTACGGGTTAGGGTTAGGGTTAGGGTTAGGGTTAGGGGACGGGGACGGTTTAGTGTACAGGTTAGGGTACGTCAACGGTTTAGGGTGAGCGTACGTGTTAGGGTATGGGTTAGTGTTAGTGTACGGGTTAGGATTAGGGGACGGGTGAGTGTAAGGCTTCGGGTAAGGGTTAGGGTTAGGGTTAGGGTTAGGGTTAGGGTTAGGGGACGGGGACGGTTTAGGGTACAGGTTAGGGTACGACAACGGTTTAGGGTGAGCGTACGTGTTAGGGTACGGGTTAGTGTTAGCGTACGGGTTAGGATTAGGGGACGGGTGAGGGTAAGGCTTCGGGTAAGGGTTAGGGTTAGTGTTAGGGTTAAGGTTAGGGTTAGGGGACGGGGACGGTTTAGGGTACAGGTTAGGGTACGACAACGGTTTAGGGTGAGCGTACGTGTTAGGGTACGGGTTAGTGTTAGCGTACGGGTTAGGATTAGGGGACGGGTGAGTGTAAGGCTTCGGTTAAGGGTTAGGGTTAGGGTTAGGGTTAAGGTTAGGGTTAGGGGACGGGGACGGTTTAGGGTACAGGTTAGGGTACGACAACGGTTTAGGGTGAGCGTACGTGTTAGGGTACGGGTTAGTGTTAGCGTACGGGTTAGGATTAGGGGTCGGGTGAGGGTAAGGCTTCGGGTAAGGGTTAGGGTTAGTGTTAGGGTTAAGGTTAGGGTTAGGGGACGGGGACGGTTTAGGGTACAGGTTAGGGTACGACAACGGTTTAGGGTGAGCGTACGTGTTAGGGTACGGGTTAGTGTTAGCGTACGGGTTAGGATTAGGGGACGGGTGAGTGTAAGGCTTCGGTTAAGGGTTAGGGTTAGGGTTAGGGTTAGGGTTAGGGTTAGGGGACGGGGACGGTTTAGGGTACAGGTTAGGGTACGACAACGGTTTAGGGTGAGCGTACGTGTTAGGGTACGGGTTAGTGTTAGCGTACGGGTTAGGATTAGGGGACGGGTGAGGGTAAGGCTTCGGGTAAGTGTTAGGGTTAGGGTTAGGGTTAAGGTACGGGGACGGTATAAGGTACAGGTTAGGGTACGACAACGATTTAGGGTGAGCGTACGTGTTAGGGTACGTGTTAGTGTTAGCGTACGGGTTAGGATTAGGGGACGGGTGAGGGTAAGGCTTCGGGTAAGGGTTAGGGTTAGGGTTAGGGGACGGGGACGGGGACCGTTTAGGGTACAGGTTAGGCTACGACAACGGTTTAGGGTGAGCGTACGTGTTAGGGTACGGGTTAGTGTTAGCGTACGGGTTAGGATTAGGGGACGGGTGAGGGTAAGGCTTCGGGTAAGTCTAAGGGTTAGGGTTAGGGTTAGTTTTAGGGGACGGGGACAGGGACGGTTTAGGGTACAGGTTAGGGTACGACAACGGTTTAGGGTGACCGTACATGTTAGGGTATGGTTTAGTGTTACCGTACGGGTTAGGATTAGGGGACGGGTGAGGGTAAGGCTTCGGGGAAGGGTTAGGGTTAGGGTTAGGGTTAGGGTTAGGGTTAGGGGACGGGGACTGTTTAGGGTACAGGTTAGTGTACGACAACGGTTTAGGGTGAGCGTACGTGTTAGGGTACGGGTTAGTGTTAGCGTACGGGTGAGGATTAGGGGACGGGTGAGGGTAAGGCTTCGGGTAAGGTTTAGGGTTAGGGTTAGGGTTAGGGGACGGGGACGGGGACGGTTTAGGGTACAGGTTAGGGTACGACAACGGTTTAGGTTGAGCGTACGTGTTAGGGTACGGGTTAGTGTTAGCGTACGGGTTAGGATTAGGGGACAGGTGAGTGTAAGGCTTCGGGTAAAGGTTAGGGTTAGGGTTAGGGTTAGGGTTAGGGGACGGGGACGGTTTAGGGTACAGGTTAGGGTACGACAACGGTTTAGGGTGAGCGTAGGTGTTAGGGTACTGTTTAGTGTTAGGGTACGGTTTAGTGTTAGCGTACGGGTTAGGATTAGGGGACGGGTGAGGGTAAGGCTTCGGGTAAGTGTTAGGGTTAGGGTTAGGGTTAGGGTTAGGGTTAGGGGACGGGGACGGTTTAGGGTACAGGTTAGGGTACGACAACGGTTTAGGGTGAGCGTACGTGTTAGGGTACGGGTTAGTGTTAGCGTACGGGTGAGGATTAGGGGACGGGTGAGTGTAAGGCTTCGGGTAAGTGTTAGGGTTAGGGGTTGGGTTAGGCTTAGGGTTAGGGGACGGGGACGGTTTAGGGTACAGGTTAGGGTACGACAACGGTTTAGGGTGAGCGTACGTGTTAGGGTACGGGTTAGTGTTAGCGTACGGGTTAGGATTAGGGGAAGGGTGAGAGTAAGGCTTCGGGTAAGGGTTAGGGTTAGGGTTAGGGTTAGGGGACGGGGACGGTTTAGGGTACAGGTTAGGCTACGACAACGATTTAGGGTGAGCGTACGTGTTAGGGTACGGGTTAGTGTTAGCGTACGGGTTAGGATTAGGGGACGGGTGAGGGTAAGGCTTCAGGTAAGGGTTAGGGTTAGGGTTAGGGTTACGGTTAGGGTTAGGGGACGGGGACAGGGACGGTTTAGGGTACAGGTTAGGGTACGACAACGGTTTAGGGTGACCGTACATGTTATTGTATGGGTTAGTGTTAGCGTACGGGTTAGGATTAGCGGACGGGTGAGGGTAAGGCTTCGGGTAAGGGTTAGGTTTAGGGTTAGGGGACGGGGAAGGGGACGAGGACGGGGACGGTTTAGGGTAGAGGTTAGGGTACGACAACGGTTTAGGGAGAGCATACGTGTTAGGGTACGGGTTAGTGTTAGCGTTCGGGTTAGGATTAGGGGACGGGTGAGGGTAAGGCTTCGGGTAAGGATTAGGGTTAGGGTTAAGGTTAGGGTTAGGGGACGGGGACGGGGACGGTTTAGGGTACAGGTTAGGGTACGACAACAGTTTAGGGTGAGCGTACGTGTTAGGGTACGGGTTAGTGTTAGCGTACGGGTTAGGATAAGGGGACGGGTGAGGGTAAGGCTTCGGGTAAGGGTTAGGGTTAGGGTTAGGTTTAGGGTTAGGGTTAGGGGACGGGGACGGTTTAGGGTACAGGTTAGGGTACGACAACGGTTTAGGGTGAGCGTACGTGTTAGGGTACGGGTTAGTGTTAGCTTACGGGTTAGGATTAGGGGACGGGTGAGGGTAAGGCTTCGGGTAAGTGTTAGGGTTAGGGTTAGGGTTAGGGTTAGGGTTAGGGAACGGGGACGGTTTAGGGTACAGGTTAGTGTACGACAACGGTTTAGGGTGAGCGTACGTGTTAGGGTACGGGTTAGTGTTAGCGTACGGGTTAGGATTAGGGGACGGGTGAGGGTAAGGCTTCGGGTAAGTGTTAGGGTTAGGGTTAGGGTTAGGGTTAAGGTACGGGGACGGTATAGGGTACAGGTTAGGGTACGACAACGATTTAGGGTGAGCGTACGTCTTAGGGTACGTGTTAGTGTTAGCGTACGGGTTAGGATTAGGGGACGGGTGAGGGTAAGGCTTCGGGTAAGTGTTACGGTTAGGGTTAGGTTTAGGGTTAGGGGACGGGGACCGTTTAGGGTACAGGTTAGGCTACGACAACGGTTTAGGGTGAGCGTACGTGTTAGGGTACGGGTTAGTGTTAGCGTACGGGTTAGGATTAGGGGACGGGTGAGGGTAAGGCTTCGGGTAAGGGTAAGGGTTAGGGTTACGGTTAGTTTTAGGGGACGGGGACAGGGACGGTTTAGGGTACAGGTGAGGGTACGACAACGGTTTAGGGTGACCGTACATGTTAGGGTATGGTTTAGTGTTAGCGTACGGGTTAGGATTAGGGGACGGGTGAGGGTAAGGCTTCGGGTAAGGGTTAGGTTTAGGGTTAGGGGACGGGGACGGGGACGGGGACGGTTTAGGGTAGAGTTTAGGGTACGACAACGGTTTAGGGTGAGCGTACGTGTTAGGGTACGGGTTAGTGTTAGCGTACGGTGTATGATTAGGGGACGGGTGAGGGTAAGGCTTCGGGTAAAGGTTAGGGTTAGGGTTAGGGTTAGGGGACGGGGACGGGGACGGTTTAGGGTACAGGTTAGGGTACGACAACGGTTTAGGGTGAGCGTACGTGTTAGGGTACGGGTTAGTGTTAGCGTACGGGTTAGGATTAGGGGACGGGTGAGTGTAAGGCTTCGGGTAAGGGTTAGGGTTAGGGTTAGGGTTAGGGTTAGGGTTAGGGGACGGGGACGGTTTAGGGTACAGGTTAGGGTACGACAACGATTTAGGGTGAGCGTACGTGTTAAGGTACGGGTTAGTGTTAGCGTACGGGTCAGGATTAGGGGACGGGTGAGTGTAAGGCTTCGGGTAAGTGTTAGGGTTAGGGTTAGGGTTAGGGTTAGGGTTAGGGGACGGGGACGGTTTAGGGTACAGGTTAGGGTACGACAACGGTTTAGGGTGAGCGTACGTGTTAGGGTACGGGTTAGTGTTAACGTACGGGTTAGGATTAGGGGATGGGTGAGGTTAAGGCTTCGGGTAAGTGTTAGGGTTAGGGTTAGGGTTAGGGTTAGGGTTAGGGTACGGGGACGGTTTAGGGTACAGGTTAGGGTACGACAACGATTTAGGGTGACCGTACGTGTTAGGGTAAGGTTTAGTGTTAGCGTACGGGTTAGGATTAGGGGAAGGGTGAGGGTAAGGCTTCGGGTAAGGGTTAGGGTTAGGGTTAGGGTTAGGGGACGGGGACGGTTTAGGGTACAGTTTAGGCTACGACAACGGTTTAGGGTGAGCGTACATGTTAGGGTACGGGTTAGTGTTAGCTTTCGGGTTAGGATTAGGGGACGGGTGAGGGTAAGGCTTCGGGTATGGGTTAGGGTTAGGGTTAGGTTTAGGGTTAGGGGACGGGGACGGGGACGGTTTAGGGTACAGGTTAGGGTACGACAACAGTTTAGGGTGAGCGTACGTGTTAGGGTATGGGTTAGTGTTAGCGTACGGGTTAGGATTAGGGGACGGGTGAGTGTAAGGCTTCGGGTAAGGGTTAGGGTTAGGGTTAGGGTTAGGGTTAGGTTTAGGGGACGGGGACCGTTTAGGGTACAGTTTAGGGTACGTCAACGGTTTAGGGTGAGCGTACGTGTTAGGGTACGGGTTAGTGTTAGTGCACGGGTTAGGATTAGGGGACGGGTGAGGGTAAGGCTTCGGGTAAGGGTTAGGGTTAGGGTTAGGGTTACGGTTAGGGTTAGGGGACGGGGACGGTTTAGGGTACAGGTTAGGGTACGACAACGGTTTAGGGTGAGCGTACGTGTTAGGGTACGGGTTAGTGTTAGCGTACGGGTTAGGATTAGGGGACGGTGAGGGTAAGGCTTTGGGTAAGGGTTAGGGTTAGGGTTAGGGTTAGGGTTAGGGTTAGGGGACGGTTTAGGGTACAGGTTAGGGTACGACAAAGTTTTAGGGTGAGCGTACGTGTTAGGGTACGGTTTAGTGTTAGCGTACGAGTGAGGATTAGGGGACGGGTGAGGGTAAGGCTTCGGGTAAGGGTTAGGGTTAGGGTTAGGGTTAGGGTTAGGGTTAGGCTTAGGGGACGGGGACGGTTTAGGGTACAGGTTAGGGTACGACAACGGTTTAGGGTGAGCGTAGGTGTTAGGGTACGTTTTAGTATTAGCGTACGGGTTAGGATTAGGGGACGGGTGAGGGTAAGGCTTCGGGTAAGGGTTAGGGTTAGGGTTAAGGTTAGGGTTAGGGGACGGGGACAGTTTAGGGTACAGGTTAGGGTACGACAACGGTTTAGGGTGAGCGTACGTGTTAGGGTATGGGTTAGTGTTAGCGTACGGGTTAGGATAAGGGGACGGGTGAGGGTAAGGCTTCGGGTAAAGGGTTAGGGTTAGGGTTAGGGTTAGGGTTAGGGTTAGGGGACGGGGACGGTTTAGGGTACAGGTTAGGGTACGACAATGGTTTAGGGTGAGCGTACGTGTTAGGGTACGGGTTAGTGTTAGCGTACGGGTTAGGATTAGGGGACGGGTGAGTGTAAGGCTTCGGGTAAGGGTTAGGGTTAGGGTTAGGGTTAGGGTTAGGTTTAGGGGACGGGGACGGTTTAGGGTACAGGTTAGGGTACGTCAACGGTTTAGGGTGAGCGTACGTGTTAGGGTACGGGTTAGTGTTAGCGTACGGGTTAGGATTAGGGGACGGGTGAGTGTAAGGCTTCGGGTACGGGTTAGGGTTAGGGTTAGGGTTAGGGTTAGGGGATGGGGACGGTTTAGGGTACAGGTTAGGGTACGACAACGGTTTAGGGTGAGCGTACGTGTTAGGGTACGGGTTAGTGTTAGCGTACGGGTTAGGATTAGGGGACGGGTTAGGGTAAGGCTTCGGGTAAGTGTTAGGGTTAGGGTTAGGGTTAGGGTTAGGGGACGGGGACGGTTTAGGGTACAGGTTAGGGTACGACAACGGTTTAGGGTGAGTGTACGTGTTAGGGTACGGGTTAGTGTTAGCGTACGGGTTAGGATTAGGGGGCGGGTGAGGTTAAGGCTTCGGGTAAGTGTTAGGGTTAGGGTTAGGGTTAGGTTAGGGTTAGGGTACGGGGACGGTTTGGGTACAGGTTAGGGTACGACAACGATTTAGGGTGAGCGTACGTGTAAGGGTACGGGTTAGTGTTAGCGTACGAGTTAGGATTAGGGGACGGGTGAGGGTAAGGCTTCGGGTAAGGGTTAGGGTTAGGGTTAGGGTTGGGGTTAGGGGACGGGGACGGTTTAGGGTACAGGTTATGCTACGACAACGGTTTAGGGTGAGCGTACGTGTTAGGGTACGGGTTAGTGTTAGCGTACGGGTTAGGATTAGGGGACGGGTGAGGGTAAGGCTTCGGGTAAGTGTTAGGGTTAGGGTTAGGGTTAGGATTAGGGTTAGGGTACGGGGACGGTTTAGGGTACAGGTTAGGGTACGAAAACGATTTAGGGTGAGCGTACGTGTTAGGGTACGGGTTAGTGTTAGCGTACAGGTTAGGATTGGGGACGGGTGAGGGTAAGGCTTCGGGTAAGGGTTAGGGTTAGGGTTAGGGTTAGGGTTAGGGTTAGGGGACGGGGACAGGGACGGTTTAGGGTACAGGTTAGGGTACGACAACGGTTTAGGGTGACCGTACATGTTAGGGTATGGGTTAGAGTTAGCGTACGGTTTAGGATTAGGGGACGGGTGAGGGTAAGGCTTCGGGTAAGGGTTAGGTTTAGGGTTAGGGGACGGGGACGGGGACGGGGACGGGGACGGTTTAGGGTAGAAGTTAGGGTACGACAATGGTTTAGGGTGAGCGTAGGTGTTAGGGTACGGGTTAGTGTTCGCTTACGGGTTAGGATTAGGGGACGGGTGAGGGTAAGGCTTCGGGTAAGTGTTAGGGTTAGGGTTAGGGTTAGGGTTAGTGTACGGTGACGGTTTAGGGTACAGGTTAGGGTACGACAACGATTTACGGTGAGCGTACGTGTTAGGGTACGGGTTAGTGTTAGCGTACGGGTTAGGATTAGGGGACGGGTGAGTGTAAGGCTTCAGGTAAGGGTTAGGGTTAGTGTTAGGGTTAGGGTTAGGGTTAGGGGACGGGGACAGGGACGGTTCAGAGTACAGGTTAGGGTACGACAACGATTTAGGGTGACCGTACATGTTAGGGTATGGGTTAGTGTTAGCGTACGGGTTAGGATTAGGGGACGGGTGAGGGTAAGGCTTCGGGTAAGGGTTAGGTTTAGGGTTAGGGGACGGGGATGGGGACGGGGACGGGGACGGTTTAGGGTAGAGGTTAGGGTACAACAACGGTTTAGGGTGAGCGTAGGTGTTAGGGTACAGGTTAGTGTTAGCGTACGGGTTAGGATTAGGGGAAGGGTGAGGGTAAGGCTTCGGGTAAAGGTTAGGGTTAGGTTTAGGGTTAGGGTTAGGGTTAGGGTACGGGGACGGTTTAGGGTACAGGTTAGGGTACGACTACGGTTTAGGGTGAGCGTACGTGTTAGGGTACGGTTTAGTGTTAGCGTACGGGTTAGGATTAGGGGACAGGTGAGTGTAAGACTTTGGGTAAGGGTTAGGGTTAGGGTTAGGGTTAGGGTTAGGGTTAGGGGACGGGGACGGTTTAGGGTAAAGGTTAGGGTACGTCAACGGTTTAGGGTGAGCGTATGTGTTAGGGTATGGGTTAGTGTTAGTGTACGGGTTAGGATTAGGGGACGGGTGAGGGTAAGGCTTCGGGTAAGGGTTAGGGTTAGGGTTAGGGTTAGGGTTAGGGTTAGGGGACGGGTACGGTTTAGGTTACAGATTAGGGTACGACAACGATTTAGGGTGAGCGTAGGTGTTAGGGTACGTTTTAGTATTAGCGTACGGGTTAGGATTAGGGGACGGGTGAGGGTAAGGCTTCGGGTAAGGGTTAGGGTTAGGGTTAGGGTAAGGGTTAGGGGACGGGGACGGTTTAGGGTACAGGTTAGGGTACGACAACGGTTTAGGGTGAGCGTACGTGTTAGGGTACGGGTTAGTGTTAGCGTACGGGTTAGGATAAGGGGACGGGAGAGGGTAAGGCTTCGGGTAAGAGTTAGGGTTAGGGTTCGGGTTAGGGTTAGGGTTAGGGGATGTGGACGGTTTAGGGTACAGGTTAGGGTACGTCAACGGTTTAGGGTGAGCGTACGTGTTAGGGTACGGGTTAGTGTTAGTGTACGGGTTAGGATTAGGGGACGGGTGAGGGTAAGGCTTCGGGTAAGTGTTAGGGTTAGGGTTAGGGTTAGGGTTAGGGTTAGGGTTAGGGGACGGGGACGGTTTAGGGTACAGGTTACGGTACGACAACGGTTTAGGTTGAGCGTTCGTGTTAGGGAACGGGTTAGTGTTAGCGTACGGGTTAGGATTAGGGGACGGGTGAGGGTAAGGCTTCGGGTAAGGGTTAGGGTTAGGGTTAGGGTTAGGGTTAGGGGACGGGGACGGTTTAGGGTACAGTTTAGGGTACGACAACGGTTTAGGGTGAGCGTACGTGTTAGGGTACGGGTTAGTGTTAGCGTACGGGTTAGGATTAGGCGACAGGTGAGTGTAAGGCTTCGGGTAAGGGTTAGGGTTAGGGTTAGGGTTAGTTTTAGGGTTAGGGGACGGGGACGGTTTAGGGTACAGGTTAGGGTACGACAACGGTTTAGGGTGAGCGTATGTGTTAGGGTACGGGTTAGTGTTAGCGTACGGGTGAGGATTAGGGGACGGGTGAGTGTAAGGCTTCGGGTAAGGGTTAGGGTTAGGGTTAGGGTTAGGGTTAGGGGACGGGGACGGTTTAGGGTACAGGTTAGGGTACGACAACGGTTTAGGGTGAGCGTACGTGTTAGGGTACGGGTTAGTGTTAGCGTACGGGTTAGGATTAGGGGACGGGTGAGGGTAAGGCTTCGGGTCAAGGTTAGGGTTAGGGTTAGGGTTAGGGTTAGGGGACGGGGACGGGGACGGTTTAGGGTACAGGTTAGGGTACGACAACGGTTTAGGGTGAGCGTACGTGTTAGGGTACGGGTTAGTGTTAGCGTACGGGTTAGGATTTGGGGACGGGTGAGTGTAAGGCTTCGGGTAAGGGTTAGGGTTAGGGTTACGGTTAGGGTTAGGGTTAGGGGCCGGGGACGGTTTAGCGTACAGGTTAGGGTACGTCAACGGTTTAGGGTGAGCGTACGTGTTAGGGTACGGGTTAGTGTTAGCGTACGGGTTAGGATTAGGGGACGGGTGAGGGCAAGGCTTCGGGTAAGTCTTAGGGTTAGGGTTAGGGTTAGGGTTACGGTTAGGGGACGGTTACAGGGACGGTTTAGGGTACAGTTTAGGGTACGACAACGGTTTAGGGTGACCGTACATGTTAGGGTATGTGTTAGTGTTAGCGTACGGGTTAGGATTAGGGGACGGGTGAGGGTAAGGCTTCGGGTAATGGTTAGGTTTAGGGTTAGGGAACGGGGACGGGGACGGTGACGGGGACGGTTTAGGGTAGAGGTTAGGGTACGACAACGTTTTAGGGTGAGCGTACGTGTTAGGGTACGGGTTAGTGTTAGCGTACGGGTGAGGATTAGGGGACGGGTGAGTGTAAGGCTTCGGTAAGGGTTAGGGTTAGGGTTAGGGTTAGGTTTAGGGTTAGGGGACGGGGACGGTTTGGGTACAGGTTAGGTTACGACAACGGTTTAGGGTGAGCGTACGTGTTAGGGAACGGATTAGTGTTAGCGTACGGGTTAGGATTAGGGGACGGGTGAGGGTAAGGCTTCGGGTAAGGGTTAGGGTTAGGGTTAGTGTTAGGGTTAAGGGACGGGGACGGTTTAGGGTACAGGATAGGGTACGACAACGGTTTAGGGTGAGCGTACGTGTTAGGGTACGGGTTAGTGTTAGCGTACGGGTTAGGATAAGGGGACGGGTGAGGGTAAGGCTTCGGGTAAGGGTTAGGGTTAGGTTTAGGGTTAGGGTTAGGGTTAGGGGACGGGGACGGTTTAGGGTACAGGTTAGGGTACGACAACGGTTTAGGGTGAGCGTACGTGTTAGGTTACGGGTTAGTGTTAGCGTACGGGTTAGGATTAGGGGACGGGTGAGTGTAAGGCTTCGGGTACGGGTTAGGGTTAGGGTTAGGGTTAGGGTTAGGGGACGGGGACGGTTTAGTGTACAGGTTAGGGTACGTCAACGGTTTAGGGTGAGCGTACGTGTTAGGGTATGGGTTAGTGTTAGTGTACGGGTTAGGATTAGGGGACGGGTGAGTGTAAGGCTTCGGGTAAGGGTTAGGGTTAGGGTTAGGGTTAGGGTTAGGGTTAGGGGACGGGGACGGTTTAGGGTACAGGTTAGGGTACGACAACGGTTTAGGGTGAGCGTACGTGTTAGGGTACGGGTTAGTGTTAGCGTACGGGTTAGGATTAGGGGACGGGTGAGGGTAAGGCTTCGGGTAAGGGTTAGGGTTAGTGTTAGGGTTAAGGTTAGGGTTAGGGGACGGGGACGGTTTAGGGTACAGGTTAGGGTACGACAACGGTTTAGGGTGAGCGTACGTGTTAGGGTACGGGTTAGTGTTAGCGTACGGGTTAGGATTAGGGGACGGGTGAGTGTAAGGCTTCGGTTAAGGGTTAGGGTTAGGGTTAGGGTTAAGGTTAGGGTTAGGGGACGGGGACGGTTTAGGGTACAGGTTAGGGTACGACAACGGTTTAGGGTGAGCGTACGTGTTAGGGTACGGGTTAGTGTTAGCGTACGGGTTAGGATTAGGGGTCGGGTGAGGGTAAGGCTTCGGGTAAGGGTTAGGGTTAGTGTTAGGGTTAAGGTTAGGGTTAGGGGACGGGGACGGTTTAGGGTACAGGTTAGGGTACGACAACGGTTTAGGGTGAGCGTACGTGTTAGGGTACGGGTTAGTGTTAGCGTACGGGTTAGGATTAGGGGACGGGTGAGTGTAAGGCTTCGGTTAAGGGTTAGGGTTAGGGTTAGGGTTAGGGTTAGGGTTAGGGGACGGGGACGGTTTAGGGTACAGGTTAGGGTACGACAACGGTTTAGGGTGAGCGTACGTGTTAGGGTACGGGTTAGTGTTAGCGTACGGGTTAGGATTAGGGGACGGGTGAGGGTAAGGCTTCGGGTAAGTGTTAGGGTTAGGGTTAGGGTTAAGGTACGGGGACGGTATAAGGTACAGGTTAGGGTACGACAACGATTTAGGGTGAGCGTACGTGTTAGGGTACGTGTTAGTGTTAGCGTACGGGTTAGGATTAGGGGACGGGTGAGGGTAAGGCTTCGGGTAAGGGTTAGGGTTAGGGTTAGGGGACGGGGACGGGGACCGTTTAGGGTACAGGTTAGGCTACGACAACGGTTTAGGGTGAGCGTACGTGTTAGGGTACGGGTTAGTGTTAGCGTACGGGTTAGGATTAGGGGACGGGTGAGGGTAAGGCTTCGGGTAAGTCTAAGGGTTAGGGTTAGGGTTAGTTTTAGGGGACGGGGACAGGGACGGTTTAGGGTACAGGTTAGGGTACGACAACGGTTTAGGGTGACCGTACATGTTAGGGTATGGTTTAGTGTTACCGTACGGGTTAGGATTAGGGGACGGGTGAGGGTAAGGCTTCGGGGAAGGGTTAGGGTTAGGGTTAGGGTTAGGGTTAGGGTTAGGGGACGGGGACTGTTTAGGGTACAGGTTAGTGTACGACAACGGTTTAGGGTGAGCGTACGTGTTAGGGTACGGGTTAGTGTTAGCGTACGGGTGAGGATTAGGGGACGGGTGAGGGTAAGGCTTCGGGTAAGGTTTAGGGTTAGGGTTAGGGTTAGGGGACGGGGACGGGGACGGTTTAGGGTACAGGTTAGGGTACGACAACGGTTTAGGTTGAGCGTACGTGTTAGGGTACGGGTTAGTGTTAGCGTACGGGTTAGGATTAGGGGACAGGTGAGTGTAAGGCTTCGGGTAAAGGTTAGGGTTAGGGTTAGGGTTAGGGTTAGGGGACGGGGAAGGTTTAGGGTACAGGTTAGGGTACGACAACGGTTTAGGGTGAGCGTAGGTGTTAGGGTACTGTTTAGTGTTAGGGTACGGTTTAGTGTTAGCGTACGGGTTAGGATTAGGGGACGGGTGAGGGTAAGGCTTCGGGTAAGTGTTAGGGTTAGGGTTAGGGTTAGGGTTAGGGTTAGGGGACGGGGACGGTTTAGGGTACAGGTTAGGGTACGACAACGGTTTAGGGTGAGCGTACGTGTTAGGGTACGGGTTAGTGTTAGCGTACGGGTGAGGATTAGGGGACGGGTGAGTGTAAGGCTTCGGGTAAGTGTTAGGGTTAGGGGTTGGGTTAGGCTTAGGGTTAGGGGACGGGGACGGTTTAGGGTACAGGTTAGGGTACGACAACGGTTTAGGGTGAGCGTACGTGTTAGGGTACGGGTTAGTGTTAGCGTACGGGTTAGGATTAGGGGAAGGGTGAGAGTAAGGCTTCGGGTAAGGGTTAGGGTTAGGGTTAGGGTTAGGGGACGGGGACGGTTTAGGGTACAGGTTAGGCTACGACAACGATTTAGGGTGAGCGTACGTGTTAGGGTACGGGTTAGTGTTAGCGTACGGGTTAGGATTAGGGGACGGGTGAGGGTAAGGCTTCAGGTAAGGGTTAGGGTTAGGGTTAGGGTTACGGTTAGGGTTAGGGGACGGGGACAGGGACGGTTTAGGGTACAGGTTAGGGTACGACAACGGTTTAGGGTGACCGTACATGTTATTGTATGGGTTAGTGTTAGCGTACGGGTTAGGATTAGCGGACGGGTGAGGGTAAGGCTTCGGGTAAGGGTTAGGTTTAGGGTTAGGGGACGGGGAAGGGGACGAGGACGGGGACGGTTTAGGGTAGAGGTTAGGGTACGACAACGGTTTAGGGAGAGCATACGTGTTAGGGTACGGGTTAGTGTTAGCGTTCGGGTTAGGATTAGGGGACGGGTGAGGGTAAGGCTTCGGGTAAAGGTTAGGGTTAGGGTTAGGGTTAGGGTTAGGGTACGGGGACGGGGACGGTTTAGGGTACAGGTTAGGGTACGTCAACGTTTTAGGGTGAGCGTACGTGTTAGGGTACGGGTTACTGTTAGTGTACGGGTTAGGATTAGGGGACGGGTGAGGGTAAGGCTTCGGGTAAGGGTTAGGGTTAGGGTTAGGGTTAGGGTTAGGGTTAGGGGACGGGGACGGTTTAGCGTACAGGTTAGGGTACGACAACGGTTTAGGGTGAGCGTAGGTGTTAGGGTACGGTTTAGTGTTAGCGTACGGTTTAGGATTAGGGGACGGGTGAGGGTAAGGCTTCGGGTAAGGGTTAGGGTTAGGGTTAGGGTTAGGGTTAGGATTAGGGGACGGGGACGGTTTAGGGTACAGGTTAGGGTACGACAACGGTTTAGGGTGAGCGTACGTGTTAGGGTACGGGTTAGTGTTAGCGTACGGTTTAGGATTAGGGGACGGGTGAGGGTAAGGCTTCGGGTAAGGGTTAGGGTTAGGGTTCGGGTTAGGGTTAGGGTTAGGGGACGGGGACGGTTTAGGGTACAGGTTAGGGTACGAAAAATGTTTAGGGTGAGCATACGTGTTAGGGTACGGGTTTGTGTTAGCGTACGGGTTAGGATTAGGGGACGTGTGAGGGTAAGGCTTCGGGTAAGGATTAGGGTTAGGGTTAAGGTTAGGGTTGGGGGACGGGGACGGGGACGGTTTAGGGTACAGGTTAGGGTACGAAAACAGTTTAGGGTGAGCGTACATGTTAGGGTACGGGTTAGTGTTAGCGTACGGGTGAGGATTAGGGGACGGGTGAGTGTAAGGCTTCGGGTAAGGGTTAGGGTTAGGGTTAGGGTTAGGGTTAGGGGACGGGGATGGTTTAGGGTACAGGTTAGGGTACGACAACGGTTTAGGGTGAGCGTACGTGTTAGGGTACGGGTTAGTGTTAGCGTACGGGTTAGGATAAGGGGACGGGTGAGGGTAAGGCTTCGGGTAAGGGTTAGGGTTAGGGTTAGGGTTAGGGTTAGGGTTCGGGGACCGGGACGGTTTAGGGTACAGGTTAGGGTATGACAACGGTTTAGGGTGAGCGTACGTGTTAGGGTACGGGTTAGTGTTAGCGTACGGGTTAGGATTAGGGGACGGGTGAGGGTAAGGCTTCGGGTAAGTGTTAGGGTTAGGGTTAGGGTTAGGGTTAGGGTTAGGGTTAGGGTACGGGGACGGTTTAGGGTACAGGTTAGGGTACGACAACGATTTAGGGTGAGCGTACGTGTTAGGGTACGGTTTAGTGTTAGCGTACGGGTTAGGATTAGGGGACGGGTGAGGGTAAGGCTTCGGGTCAAGGTTAGGGTTAGGGTTAGGGTTAGGGTTAGGGGACGGGGACAGTTTAGGGTACAGGTTAGGGTACGACAACGGTTTAGGGTGAGCGTACGTGTTAGGGTACAGGTTAGTGTTAGCGTACGGGTTAGGATTTGGGGACGGGTGAGGATAAGGCTTCGGGTAAGTGTTAGGGTTAGGGTTAGGGTTATTGTTAGGGTTAGGGTACGGGGGCGGTTTAGGGTACAGGTTAGGGTACGACAACGATTTAGGGTGAGCGTACGTGTTAGGGTACGGGTTAGTGTTAGCGTACGGGTTAGGATTAGGGGACGGGTGAGCATAAGGCTTCGGGTAAGGGTTAGCTTTAGGGTTAGGGGACGGGGACGGGGACGGGGACGGGGACGGTTTAGGGTAGAGGTTAGGGTACGACAATGGTTTAGGGTGAGCGTACGTGTTAGGGTACGGGTTAGTGTTAGCATACGGGTTAGGATTAGGGGACGGGTGAGGGTAAGGCTTCGAGTAAGGGTTAGGGTTAGGGTTAGGGTTAGGGTTAGGGGACGGGGACGGTTTAGGGTACAGGTTAGTGTACGACAAAGGTTTAGGGTGAGCGTACGTGTTAGGGTACGGGTTAGTGTTAGTGTACGGATTAGGATTAGGGGACTGGTGAGGGTAAGGCTTCGGGTAAGGGTTAGGTTTAGGGTTAGGGGACAGGGACGGGGACGGGGACGATTTAGGTTAGAGGTTAGGGTACGATAACGGTTTAGGGTGAGTGTACGTGTTAGGGTATGGGTTAGTGTTAGCGTACGGGTTAGGATTTGGGGACGGGTGAGGGTAAGGCTTTGGGTAAAGGTTAGGGTTAGGGTTAGGGTTAGGGGACGGGGACGGGGACGGTTTAGGGTACAGTTTAGGGTACGACAACGGTTTAGGTTGAGCGTACGTGTTAGGGTACAGGTTAGTGTTAGCGTACGGGTTAGGATTAGGGGACAGGTGAGTGTAAGGCTTCGGGTAAGGGTTAGGGTTTGGGTTAGGGTTAGGGTTAGGGTTAGGGGACGGGGACGGTTTAGGGTACAGGTTAGGGTACGACAACGGTTTAGGGTGAGCGTACGTGTTAGGGTACGGGTTAGTGTTAGCGTATGGGTTAGGATTAGGGGACGGGTGAGGGTAAGGCTTCGAGTAAGTGGTAGGGTTAGGGTTAGGGTTAGGGTACGGGGACGGTTTAGGGTACAGGTTAGGGTACGACAACGATTTAGGGTGAGCGTACGTGTTAGGGTACGGGTTAGTGTTAGCGTACGGGTTAGGATTAGGGGACGGGTGAGGGTAAGGCTTCGGGTAAGGGTTAGGGTTAGGGTTAGGGTTATGGGACGGGGACGGTTTAGGGTACAGGTTAGGCTACGACAACGGTTTAGGTTGAGCGTACGTGTTAGGGTACGGATTAGTGTTAGCATACGGGTTAGGATTAGGGGACGGCTGAGGGTAAGGCTTCGGGTAAGGGTTAGGGTTAGGGTTAGGGTTAGGGTTAGGGTTAGCGGACGGGGACAGGGACGGTTTAGGGTACAGGTTAGGGTACGTCAACGGTTTAGGTTGACCGTACATGTTAGGGTATGGGTTAGTGTTAGCGTACGGGTTAGGATTAGGGGACGTGTGAGGGTAAGGCTTCGGGTAAGGGTTAGGTTTAGGGTTAGGGGACGGGGACGGAGACGGGGACGGTTTAGGGTAGAGGTTAGGGTACGACAATGGTTTAGGGTGAGCGTACGTGTTAGGGTACGGGTTAGTGTTAGCGTACGGTTTAGGATTAGGGGACAGGTGAGGGTAAGGCTTCGGGTAAATGTTAGGGTTAGGGTTAGTGTTAGGGTTAGAGGACGGGGACGGGGACGGTTTAGGGTACAGGTTAGGGTACGACAACGGTTTAGGGTGAGCGTACGTGTTAGGGTACGGGTTAGTGTTAGCGTACGGGTTAGGATTAGGGGACAGGTGAGTGTAAGGCTTCGGGTAAGGGTTAGGGTTAGGGTTAGGGTTAGGGTTAGGGGACGGGGACGGTTTAGGGTACAGGTTAGGGTACATCAACGGTTTAGGGTGAGCGTACGTGTTAGGGTACGGGTTAGTGTTAGTGTACGGGTTAGGATTAGGGGACGGGTGAGGGTAAGGCTTCGGGTAAGGGTTAGGGTTAGGGTTAGTGTTAGGGTTAGCGTTAGGGGACGGGGACGGTTTAGGGTACAAGTTAGTGTACGACAACGGTTTAGGGTGAGCGTACGTGTTATGGTACGGGATAGTGTTAGCGTACGGGTTAGGATTAGGGGACGGGTGAGGGTAAGGCTTCGGGTAAGTGTTAGGGTTAGGGTTAGGTTTAGGGTTAGGGTTAGGTTACGGGGAAGGTTTAGGGTACAGGTTAGGGTACGACAACGATTTAGGGTGAGTGTACGTTTTAGGGTACGGGTTAGTGTTAGCGTACGGGTTAGGATTATGGGACGGTTGAGGGTAAGGCTTCGGGTAAAGGTTAGGGTTAGGGTTAGGGTTAGGGTTAAGGTTAGGGGACGGGGACGGTTTAGGGTACAGGTTAGGGTACGACAACGGTTTAGGGTGAGCGTACGTGTTAGCGTACGGGTTAGTGTTAGTGTACGGGTTAGGATTAGGGGACGGGTGAGGGTAAGGCTTCGGGTAAAGGTTAGGGTTAGGGTTAGGGTTAGGGGACGGGGACGGGGACGGTTTAGGGTACAGGTTAGGGTACGTCAACGGTTTAGGGTGAGCGTACATGTTAGGGTACGGGTTAGTGTTAGTGTACGGGTAGGATTAGGGGACGGGTGAGGGTAAGGCTTCGGGTAAGGGTTAGGGTTAGGGTTAGGGTTAGGGTTAGGGGACGGGGACGGTTTAGGGCACAGGTTAGGGTACGACAACGGTTTAGGGTGAGCGTACGTGTTAGGGTACGGGTTAGTGTTAGCGTACGGGTTAGGATTAGGGGACGGGTGAGGGTAAGGCTTCGGGTAAGGGTTAGGGTTAGGGTTATGGTTAGGGTTATGGTTAGGGGACGGGGACGGTTTAGGGTACAGCTTAGGTTACGACAACGGTTTAGGGTGAGTGTACGTGTTAGGGTACGGGTTAGTGTTAGCGTATGGGTTAGGATTAGGGGACGGGTGAGGGTAAGGCTTCGGGAAAAGGTTAGGGTTAGGGTAAGGGTTAGGGTTAGGGGACGGGCAAAGGGACGGTTTATGGTACAGGTTAGGGTATGACAACGGTTTAGGGGGAGGGTACGTGTTAGGGTACGTGTTAGTGTTAGCGTACAGGTTAGGATTAGGGGACGGGTTAGGGTAAGGCTTCGGGTAAGGGTCAGGGTTAGGGTTGGGGTTAGGGTTAGGGTTAGGGGACGGGGACGGTTTAGGGTACAGGTTAGGGTACGACAACGGTTTAGGGTGAGCGTACGTGTTAGGGTACGGTTTAGTGTTAGCGTACGGGTTAGGATTAGGGGACGGGTGAGGGTAAGGCTTCGGGTAAGTGTTAGGGTTAGGGTTAGGGTTAGGGTTAGGGTTAGGGTACGGGGACGGTTTAGGGTACAGTTTAGGGTACGACAACGATTTAGGGTGAGCGTACGTGTTAGGGTACGGATTAGTGTTAGCGTACGGGTTAGGATTAGGGAACGGGTGAGGGTAAGGCTTCGGGTAAGGGTTAGGGTTAGGGTTAGGGTTAGGGTTAGGGGATGGGGATGGTTTAGAGTACAGGTTAGGTTACGATAACGGTTTAGGGTGACCGTACATGTTACGGTATGGGTTAGTGTTAGCGTACGGGTAAGGATTAGGGGACGGGTGAGGGTAAGGCTTCGGGTAAGGTTTAGGTTTAGGGTTAGGGGACGGGGACGGGGACGGGGACGGGGACGGTTTAGGGTAGAGTTTAGGGTACGACAACGGTTTAGGGTGAGCGTACGTGTTAGGGTATGGTTTAGTGTTAGCGTACGGGTTAGGATTAGGGGAAGGGTGAGGGTAAGGCTTCGGGTAAGGGTTAGGGTTAGGGTTAGGGTTAGGGGACGGGGACGGTTTAGGGTACAGTTTAGGGTACGACAACGGTTTAGGGTGAGCGTACGTGTTACGGTACGGGTTAGTGTTAGCATACGGGTAAGGATTAGGGGACAGGTGAGTGTAAGGCTTCGGGTAAGGGTTAGGGTTAGGGTTCGGGTTAGGGTTAGGGTTAGGGGACGGGGACGGTTTAGGGTACAGGTTAGGGTACGAAAAATGTTTAGGGTGAGCATACGTGTTAGGGTACGGGTTAGTGTTAGCGTACGGGTTAGGATTAGGGGACGTGTGAGGGTAAGGCTTCGGGTAAGGATTAGGGTTAGGGTTACGGTTAGTTTTAGGGGACGGGGACAGGGACGGTTTAGGGTACAGGTGAGGGTACGACAACGGTTTAGGGTGACCGTACATGTTAGGGTATGGTTTAGTGTTAGCGTACGGGTTAGGATTAGGGGACGGGTGAGGGTAAGGCTTCGGGTAAGGGTTAGGTTTAGGGTTAGGGGACGGGGACGGGGACGGGGACGGTTTAGGGTAGAGTTTAGGGTACGACAACGGTTTAGGGTGAGCGTACGTGTTAGGGTACGGGTTAGTGTTAGCGTACGGTGTATGATTAGGGGACGGGTGAGGGTAAGGCTTCGGGTAAAGGTTAGGGTTAGGGTTAGGGTTAGGGGACGGGGACGGGGACGGTTTAGGGTACAGGTTAGGGTACGACAACGGTTTAGGGTGAGCGTACGTGTTAGGGTACGGGTTAGTGTTAGCGTACGGGTTAGGATTAGGGGACGGGTGAGTGTAAGGCTTCGGGTAAGGGTTAGGGTTAGGGTTAGGGTTAGGGTTAGGGTTAGGGGACGGGGACGGTTTAGGGTACAGGTTAGGGTACGACAACGATTTAGGGTGAGCGTACGTGTTAAGGTACGGGTTAGTGTTAGCGTACGGGTCAGGATTAGGGGACGGGTGAGTGTAAGGCTTCGGGTAAGTGTTAGGGTTAGGGTTAGGGTTAGGGTTAGGGTTAGGGGACGGGGACGGTTTAGGGTACAGGTTAGGGTACGACAACGGTTTAGGGTGAGCGTACGTGTTAGGGTACGGGTTAGTGTTAACGTACGGGTTAGGATTAGGGGATGGGTGAGGTTAAGGCTTCGGGTAAGTGTTAGGGTTAGGGTTAGGGTTAGGGTTAGGGTTAGGGTACGGGGACGGTTTAGGGTACAGGTTAGGGTACGACAACGATTTAGGGTGACCGTACGTGTTAGGGTAAGGTTTAGTGTTAGCGTACGGGTTAGGATTAGGGGAAGGGTGAGGGTAAGGCTTCGGGTAAGGGTTAGGGTTAGGGTTAGGGTTAGGGGACGGGGACGGTTTAGGGTACAGTTTAGGCTACGACAACGGTTTAGGGTGAGCGTACATGTTAGGGTACGGGTTAGTGTTAGCTTTCGGGTTAGGATTAGGGGACGGGTGAGGGTAAGGCTTCGGGTAAAGGTTAGGGTTAGGGTTAGGGTTAGGGTTAGGGTACGGGGACGGGGACGATTTAGGGTACAGGTTAGGGTACGTCAACGGTTTAGGGTGAGCGTACGTGTTAGGGTACGGGTTACTGTTAGTGTACGGGTTAGGATTAGGGGACGGGTGAGGGTAAGGCTTCGGGTAAGGTTTAGGGTTAGTGTTAGGGTTAGGGTTAGGGTTAGGGGACGGAGACGGTTTAGCGTACAGGTTAGGGTACGACAACGGTTTAGGGTGAGCGTAGGTGTTAGGGTACGGTTTAGTGTTAGCGTACGGTTTAGGATTAGGGGACGGGTGAGGGTAAGGCTTCGGGTAAGGGTTAGGGTTAGGGTTAGGGTTAGGGTTAGGATTAGGGGACGGGGACGGTTTAGGGTACAGGTTAGGGTACGACAACGTTTTAGGGTGAGCGTACGTGTTAGGGTACGGGTTAGTGTTAGCGTACGGGTTAGGATTAGGGGACGGGTGAGTGTAAGGCTTCGGGTATGGGTTAGGGTTAGGGTTAGGTTTAGGGTTAGGGGACGGGGACGGGGACGGTTTAGGGTACAGGTTAGGGTACGACAACAGTTTAGGGTGAGCGTACGTGTTAGGGTATGGGTTAGTGTTAGCGTACGGGTTAGGATTAGGGGACGGGTGAGTGTAAGGCTTCGGGTAAGGGTTAGGGTTAGGGTTAGGGTTAGGGTTAGGTTTAGGGGACGGGGACCGTTTAGGGTACAGTTTAGGGTACGTCAACGGTTTAGGGTGAGCGTACGTGTTAGGGTACGGGTTTGTGTTAGTGCACGGGTTAGGATTAGGGGACGGGTGAGGGTAAGGCTTCGGGTAAGGGTTAGGGTTAGGGTTAGGGTTACGGTTAGGGTTAGGGGACGGGGACGGTTTAGGGTACAGGTTAGGGTACGACAACGGTTTAGGGTGAGCGTACGTGTTAGGGTACGGGTTAGTGTTAGCGTACGGGTTAGGATTAGGGGACGGTGAGGGTAAGGCTTTGGGTAAGGGTTAGGGTTAGGGTTAGGGTTAGGGTTAGGGTTAGGGGACGGTTTAGGGTACAGGTTAGGGTACGACAAAGTTTTAGGGTGAGCGTACGTGTTAGGGTACGGTTTAGTGTTAGCGTACGAGTGAGGATTAGGGGACGGGTGAGGGTAAGGCTTCGGGTAAGGGTTAGGGTTAGGGTTAGGGTTAGGGTTAGGGTTAGGCTTAGGGGACGGGGACGGTTTAGGGTACAGGTTAGGGTACGACAACGGTTTAGGGTGAGCGTAGGTGTTAGGGTACGTTTTAGTATTAGCGTACGGGTTAGGATTAGGGGACGGGTGAGGGTAAGGCTTCGGGTAAGGGTTAGGGTTAGGGTTAAGGTTAGGGTTAGGGGACGGGGACAGTTTAGGGTACAGGTTAGGGTACGACAACGGTTTAGGGTGAGCGTACGTGTTAGGGTATGGGTTAGTGTTAGCGTACGGGTTAGGATAAGGGGACGGGTGAGGGTAAGGCTTCGGGTAAAGGGTTAGGGTTAGGGTTAGGGTTAGGGTTAGGGTTAGGGGACGGGGACGGTTTAGGGTACAGGTTAGGGTACGACAATGGTTTAGGGTGAGCGTACGTGTTAGGGTACGGGTTAGTGTTAGCGTACGGGTTAGGATTAGGGGACGGGTGAGTGTAAGGCTTCGGGTAAGGGTTAGGGTTAGGGTTAGGGTTAGGGTTAGGTTTAGGGGACGGGGACGGTTTAGGGTACAGGTTAGGGTACGTCAACGGTTTAGGGTGAGCGTACGTGTTAGGGTACGGGTTAGTGTTAGCGTACGGGTTAGGATTAGGGGACGGGTGAGTGTAAGGCTTCGGGTACGGGTTAGGGTTAGGGTTAGGGTTAGGGTTAGGGGATGGGGACGGTTTAGGGTACAGGTTAGGGTACGACAACGGTTTAGGGTGAGCGTACGTGTTAGGGTACGGGTTAGTGTTAGCGTACGGGTTAGGATTAGGGGACGGGTTAGGGTAAGGCTTCGGGTAAGTGTTAGGGTTAGGGTTAGGGTTAGGGTTAGGGGACGGGGACGGTTTAGGGTACAGGTTAGGGTACGACAACGGTTTAGGGTGAGTGTACGTGTTAGGGTACGGGTTAGTGTTAGCGTACGGGTTAGGATTAGGGGGCGGGTGAGGTTAAGGCTTCGGGTAAGTGTTAGGGTTAGGGTTAGGGTTAGGTTAGGGTTAGGGTACGGGGACGGTTTGGGTACAGGTTAGGGTACGACAACGATTTAGGGTGAGCGTACGTGTAAGGGTACGGGTTAGTGTTAGCGTACGAGTTAGGATTAGGGGACGGGTGAGGGTAAGGCTTCGGGTAAGGGTTAGGGTTAGGGTTAGGGTTGGGGTTAGGGGACGGGGACGGTTTAGGGTACAGGTTATGCTACGACAACGGTTTAGGGTGAGCGTACGTGTTAGGGTACGGGTTAGTGTTAGCGTACGGGTTAGGATTAGGGGACGGGTGAGGGTAAGGCTTCGGGTAAGTGTTAGGGTTAGGGTTAGGGTTAGGATTAGGGTTAGGGTACGGGGACGGTTTAGGGTACAGGTTAGGGTACGAAAACGATTTAGGGTGAGCGTACGTGTTAGGGTACGGGTTAGTGTTAGCGTACAGGTTAGGATTGGGGACGGGTGAGGGTAAGGCTTCGGGTAAGGGTTAGGGTTAGGGTTAGGGTTAGGGTTAGGGTTAGGGGACGGGGACAGGGACGGTTTAGGGTACAGGTTAGGGTACGACAACGGTTTAGGGTGACCGTACATGTTAGGGTATGGGTTAGAGTTAGCGTACGGTTTAGGATTAGGGGACGGGTGAGGGTAAGGCTTCGGGTAAGGGTTAGGTTTAGGGTTAGGGGACGGGGACGGGGACGGGGACGGGGACGGTTTAGGGTAGAAGTTAGGGTACGACAATGGTTTAGGGTGAGCGTAGGTGTTAGGGTACGGGTTAGTGTTCGCTTACGGGTTAGGATTAGGGGACGGGTGAGGGTAAGGCTTCGAGGGTTAGGGTTAGGGTTAGGGTACGGTGACGGTTTAGGGTACAGGTTAGGGTACGACAACGATTTACGGTGAGCGTACGTGTTAGGGTACGGGTTAGTGTTAGCGTACGGGTTAGGATTAGGGGACGGGTGAGTGTAAGGCTTCAGGTAAGGGTTAGGGTTAGTGTTAGGGTTAGGGTTAGGGTTAGGGGACGGGGACAGGGACGGTTCAGAGTACAGGTTAGGGTACGACAACGATTTAGGGTGACCGTACATGTTAGGGTATGGGTTAGTGTTAGCGTACGGGTTAGGATTAGGGGACGGGTGAGGGTAAGGCTTCGGGTAAGGGTTAGGTTTAGGGTTAGGGGACGGGGATGGGGACGGGGACGGGGACGGTTTAGGGAAGAGGTTAGGGTACAACAACGGTTTAGGGTGAGCGTAGGTGTTAGGGTACAGGTTAGTGTTAGCGTACGGGTTAGGATTAGGGGAAGGGTGAGGGTAAGGCTTCGGGTAAAGGTTAGGGTTAGGTTTAGGGTTAGGGTTAGGGTTAGGGTACGGGGACGGTTTAGGGTACAGGTTAGGGTACGACTACGGTTTAGGGTGAGCGTACGTGTTAGGGTACGGTTTAGTGTTAGCGTACGGGTTAGGATTAGGGGACAGGTGAGTGTAAGACTTTGGGTAAGGGTTAGGGTTAGGGTTAGGGTTAGGGTTAGGGTTAGGGGACGGGGACGGTTTAGGGTAAAGGTTAGGGTACGTCAACGGTTTAGGGTGAGCGTATGTGTTAGGGTATGGGTTAGTGTTAGTGTACGGGTTAGGATTAGGGGACGGGTGAGGGTAAGGCTTCGGGTAAGGGTTAGGGTTAGGGTTAGGGTTAGGGTTAGGGTTAGGGGACGGGTACGGTTTAGGTTACAGATTAGGGTACGACAACGATTTAGGGTGAGCGTAGGTGTTAGGGTACGTTTTAGTATTAGCGTACGGGTTAGGATTAGGGGACGGGTGAGGGTAAGGCTTCGGGTAAGGGTTAGGGTTAGGGTTAGGGTAAGGGTTAGGGGACGGGGACGGTTTAGGGTACAGGTTAGGGTACGACAACGGTTTAGGGTGAGCGTACGTGTTAGGGTACGGGTTAGTGTTAGCGTACGGGTTAGGATAAGGGGACGGGAGAGGGTAAGGCTTCGGGTAAGAGTTAGGGTTAGGGTTCGGGTTAGGGTTAGGGTTAGGGGATGTGGACGGTTTAGGGTACAGGTTAGGGTACGTCAACGGTTTAGGGTGAGCGTACGTGTTAGGGTACGGGTTAGTGTTAGTGTACGGGTTAGGATTAGGGGACGGGTGAGGGTAAGGCTTCGGGTAAGTGTTAGGGTTAGGGTTAGGGTTAGGGTTAGGGTTAGGGTTAGGGGACGGGGACGGTTTAGGGTACAGGTTACGGTACGACAACGGTTTAGGTTGAGCGTTCGTGTTAGGGAACGGGTTAGTGTTAGCGTACGGGTTAGGATTAGGGGACGGGTGAGGGTAAGGCTTCGGGTAAGGGTTAGGGTTAGGGTTAGGGTTAGGGTTAGGGGACGGGGACGGTTTAGGGTACAGTTTAGGGTACGACAACGGTTTAGGGTGAGCGTACGTGTTAGGGTACGGGTTAGTGTTAGCGTACGGGTTAGGATTAGGCGACAGGTGAGTGTAAGGCTTCGGGTAAGGGTTAGGGTTAGGGTTAGGGTTAGTTTTAGGGTTAGGGGACGGGGACGGTTTAGGGTACAGGTTAGGGTACGACAACGGTTTAGGGTGAGCGTATGTGTTAGGGTACGGGTTAGTGTTAGCGTACGGGTGAGGATTAGGGGACGGGTGAGTGTAAGGCTTCGGGTAAGGGTTAGGGTTAGGGTTAGGGTTAGGGTTAGGGGACGGGGACGGTTTAGGGTACAGGTTAGGGTACGACAACGGTTTAGGGTGAGCGTACGTGTTAGGGTACGGGTTAGTGTTAGCGTACGGGTTAGGATTAGGGGACGGGTGAGGGTAAGGCTTCGGGTCAAGGTTAGGGTTAGGGTTAGGGTTAGGGTTAGGGGACGGGGACGGGGACGGTTTAGGGTACAGGTTAGGGTACGACAACGGTTTAGGGTGAGCGTACGTGTTAGGGTACGGGTTAGTGTTAGCGTACGGGTTAGGATTTGGGGACGGGTGAGTGTAAGGCTTCGGGTAAGGGTTAGGGTTAGGGTTACGGTTAGGGTTAGGGTTAGGGGCCGGGGACGGTTTAGCGTACAGGTTAGGGTACGTCAACGGTTTAGGGTGAGCGTACGTGTTAGGGTACGGGTTAGTGTTAGCGTACGGGTTAGGATTAGGGGACGGGTGAGGGCAAGGCTTCGGGTAAGTCTTAGGGTTAGGGTTAGGGTTAGGGTTACGGTTAGGGGACGGTTACAGGGACGGTTTAGGGTACAGTTTAGGGTACGACAACGGTTTAGGGTGACCGTACATGTTAGGGTATGTGTTAGTGTTAGCGTACGGGTTAGGATTAGGGGACGGGTGAGGGTAAGGCTTCGGGTAATGGTTAGGTTTAGGGTTAGGGAACGGGGACGGGGACGGTGACGGGGACGGTTTAGGGTAGAGGTTAGGGTACGACAACGTTTTAGGGTGAGCGTACGTGTTAGGGTACGGGTTAGTGTTAGCGTACGGGTGAGGATTAGGGGACGGGTGAGTGTAAGGCTTCGGTAAGGGTTAGGGTTAGGGTTAGGGTTAGGTTTAGGGTTAGGGGACGGGGACGGTTTGGGTACAGGTTAGGTTACGACAACGGTTTAGGGTGAGCGTACGTGTTAGGGAACGGATTAGTGTTAGCGTACGGGTTAGGATTAGGGGACGGGTGAGGGTAAGGCTTCGGGTAAGGGTTAGGGTTAGGGTTAGTGTTAGGGTTAAGGGACGGGGACGGTTTAGGGTACAGGATAGGGTACGACAACGGTTTAGGGTGAGCGTACGTGTTAGGGTACGGGTTAGTGTTAGCGTACGGGTTAGGATAAGGGGACGGGTGAGGGTAAGGCTTCGGGTAAGGGTTAGGGTTAGGTTTAGGGTTAGGGTTAGGGTTAGGGGACGGGGACGGTTTAGGGTACAGGTTAGGGTACGACAACGGTTTAGGGTGAGCGTACGTGTTAGGTTACGGGTTAGTGTTAGCGTACGGGTTAGGATTAGGGGACGGGTGAGTGTAAGGCTTCGGGTACGGGTTAGGGTTAGGGTTAGGGTTAGGGTTAGGGGACGGGGACGGTTTAGTGTACAGGTTAGGGTACGTCAACGGTTTAGGGTGAGCGTACGTGTTAGGGTATGGGTTAGTGTTAGTGTACGGGTTAGGATTAGGGGACGGGTGAGTGTAAGGCTTCGGGTAAGGGTTAGGGTTAGGGTTAGGGTTAGGGTTAGGGTTAGGGGACGGGGACGGTTTAGTGTACAGGTTAGGGTACGTCAACGGTTTAGGGTGAGCGTACGTGTTAGGGTATGGGTTAGTGTTAGTGTACGGGTTAGGATTAGGGGACGGGTGAGTGTAAGGCTTCGGGTAAGGGTTAGGGTTAGGGTTAGGGTTAGGGTTAGGGTTAGGGGACGGGGACGGTTTAGGGTACAGGTTAGGGTACGACAACGGTTTAGGGTGAGCGTACGTGTTAGGGTACGGGTTAGTGTTAGCGTACGGGTTAGGATTAGGGGACGGGTGAGGGTAAGGCTTCGGGTAAGGGTTAGGGTTAGTGTTAGGGTTAAGGTTAGGGTTAGGGGACGGGGACGGTTTAGGGTACAGGTTAGGGTACGACAACGGTTTAGGGTGAGCGTACGTGTTAGGGTACGGGTTAGTGTTAGCGTACGGGTTAGGATTAGGGGACGGGTGAGTGTAAGGCTTCGGTTAAGGGTTAGGGTTAGGGTTAGGGTTAAGGTTAGGGTTAGGGGACGGGGACGGTTTAGGGTACAGGTTAGGGTACGACAACGGTTTAGGGTGAGCGTACGTGTTAGGGTACGGGTTAGTGTTAGCGTACGGGTTAGGATTAGGGGACGGGTGAGGGTAAGGCTTCGGGTAAGGGTTAGGGTTAGTGTTAGGGTTAAGGTTAGGGTTAGGGGACGGGGACGGTTTAGGGTACAGGTTAGGGTACGACAACGGTTTAGGGTGAGCGTACGTGTTAGGGTACGGGTTAGTGTTAGCGTACGGGTTAGGATTAGGGGACGGGTGAGTGTAAGGCTTCGGTTAAGGGTTAGGGTTAGGGTTAGGGTTAGGGTTAGGGTTAGGGGACGGGGACGGTTTAGGGTACAGGTTAGGGTACGACAACGGTTTAGGGTGAGCGTACGTGTTAGGGTACGGGTTAGTGTTAGCGTACGGGTTAGGATTAGGGGACGGGTGAGGGTAAGGCTTCGGGTAAGTGTTAGGGTTAGGGTTAGGGTTAAGGTACGGGGACGGTATAAGGTACAGGTTAGGGTACGACAACGATTTAGGGTGAGCGTACGTGTTAGGGTACGTGTTAGTGTTAGCGTACGGGTTAGGATTAGGGGACGGGTGAGGGTAAGGCTTCGGGTAAGGGTTAGGGTTAGGGTTAGGGGACGGGGACGGGGACCGTTTAGGGTACAGGTTAGGCTACGACAACGGTTTAGGGTGAGCGTACGTGTTAGGGTACGGGTTAGTGTTAGCGTACGGGTTAGGATTAGGGGACGGGTGAGGGTAAGGCTTCTTGTAAGTCTAAGGGTTAGGGTTAGGGTTAGTTTTAGGGGACGGGGACAGGGACGGTTTAGGGTACAGGTTAGGGTACGACAACGGTTTAGGGTGACCGTACATGTTAGGGTATGGTTTAGTGTTACCGTACGGGTTAGGATTAGGGGACGGGTGAGGGTAAGGCTTCGGGGAAGGGTTAGGGTTAGGGTTAGGGTTAGGGTTAGGGTTAGGGGACGGGGACTGTTTAGGGTACAGGTTAGTGTACGACAACGGTTTAGGGTGAGCGTACGTGTTAGGGTACGGGTTAGTGTTAGCGTACGGGTGAGGATTAGGGGACGGGTGAGGGTAAGGCTTCGGGTAAGGGTTAGGGTTAGGTTTAGGGTTAGGGGACGGGGACGGGGACGGTTTAGGGTACAGGTTAGGGTACGACAACGGTTTAGGTTGAGCGTACGTGTTAGGGTACGGGTTAGTGTTAGCGTACGGGTTAGGATTAGGGGACAGGTGAGTGTAAGGCTTCGGGTAAGGGTTAGGGTTAGGGTTAGGGTTAGGGTTAGGGGACGGGGACGGTTTAGGGTACAGGTTAGGGTACGGCAACGGTTTAGGGTGAGCGTAGGTGTTAGGGTACTGTTTAGTGTTAGGGTACGGTTTAGTGTTAGCGTACGGGTTAGGATTAGGGGACGGGTGAGGGTAAGGCTTCGGGTAAGTGTTAGGGTTAGGGTTAGGGTTAGGGTTAGGGTTAGGGGACGGGGACGGTTTAGGGTACAGGTTAGGGTACGACAACGGTTTAGGGTGAGCGTACGTGTTAGGGTACGGGTTAGTTTTAGCGTACGGGTGAGGATTAGGGGACGGGTGAGTGTAAGGCTTCGGGTAAGTGTTAGGGTTAGGGGTTGGGTTAGGCTTAGGGTTAGGGGACGGGGACGGTTTAGGGTACAGGTTAGGGTACGACAACGGTTTAGGGTGAGCGTACGTGTTAGGGTACGGGTTAGTGTTAGCGTACGGGTTAGGATTAGGGGAAGGGTGAGAGTAAGGCTTCGGGTAAGGGTTAGGGTTAGGGTTAGGGTTAGGGGACGGGGACGGTTTAGGGTACAGGTTAGGCTACGACAACGATTTAGGGTGAGCGTACGTGTTAGGGTACGGATTAGTGTTAGCGTACGGGTTAGGATTAGGGGACGGGTGAGGGTAAGGCTTCAGGTAAGGGTTAGGGTTAGGGTTAGGGTTAGGGTTAGGGTTAGGGGACGGGGACAGGGACGGTTTAGGGTACAGGTTAGGGTACGACAACGGTTTAGGGTGACCGTACATGTTATTGTATGGGTTAGTGTTAGCGTACGGGTTAGGATTAGCGGACGGGTGAGGGTAAGGCTTCGGGTAAGGGTTAGGTTTAGGGTTAGGGGACGGGGAAGGGGACGAGGACGGGGACGGTTTAGGGTAGAGGTTAGGGTACGACAACGGTTTAGGGAGAGCATACGTGTTAGGGTACGGGTTAGTGTTAGCGTTCGGGTTAGGATTAGGGGACGGGTGAGGGTAAGGCTTCGGGTAAAGGTTAGGGTTAGGGTTAGGGTTAGGGTTAGGGTACGGGGACGGGGACGGTTTAGGGTACAGGTTAGGGTACGTCAACGTTTTAGGGTGAGCGTACGTGTTAGGGTACGGGTTACTGTTAGTGTACGGGTTAGGATTAGGGGACGGGTGAGGGTAAGGCTTCGGGTAAGGGTTAGGGTTAGGGTTAGGGTTAGGGTTAGGGTTAGGGGACGGGGACGGTTATCGTACAGGTTAGGGTACGACAACGGTTTAGGGTGAGCGTAGGTGTTAGGGTACGGTTTAGTGTTAGCGTACGGTTTAGGATTAGGGGACGGGTGAGGGTAAGGCTTCGGGTAAGGGTTAGGGTTAGGGTTAGGGTTAGGGTTAGGATTAGGGGACGGGGACGGTTTAGGGTACAGGTTAGGGTACGACAACGGTTTAGGGTGAGCGTACGTGTTAGGGTACGGGTTAGTGTTAGCGTACGGTTTAGGATTAGGGGACGGGTGAGGGTAAGGCTTCGGGTAAGGGTTAGGGTTAGGGTTCGGGTTAGGGTTAGGGTTAGGGGACGGGGACGGTTTAGGGTACAGGTTAGGGTACGAAAAATGTTTAGGGTGAGCATACGTGTTAGGGTACGGGTTTGTGTTAGCGTACGGGTTAGGATTAGGGGACGTGTGAGGGTAAGGCTTCGGGTAAGGATTAGGGTTAGGGTTAAGGTTAGGGTTGGGGGACGGGGACGGGGACGGTTTAGGGTACAGGTTAGGGTACGAAAACAGTTTAGGGTGAGCGTACATGTTAGGGTACGGGTTAGTGTTAGCGTACGGGTGAGGATTAGGGGACGGGTGAGTGTAAGGCTTCGGGTAAGGGTTAGGGTTAGGGTTAGGGTTAGGGTTAGGGGACGGGGATGGTTTAGGGTACAGGTTAGGGTACGACAACGGTTTAGGGTGAGCGTACGTGTTAGGGTACGGGTTAGTGTTAGCGTACGGGTTAGGATAAGGGGACGGGTGAGGGTAAGGCTTCGGGTAAGGGTTAGGGTTAGGGTTAGGGTTAGGGTTAGGGTTCGGGGACCGGGACGGTTTAGGGTACAGGTTAGGGTATGACAACGGTTTAGGGTGAGCGTACGTGTTAGGGTACGGGTTAGTGTTAGCGTACGGGTTAGGATTAGGGGACGGGTGAGGGTAAGGCTTCGGGTAAGTGTTAGGGTTAGGGTTAGGGTTAGGGTTAGGGTTAGGGTTAGGGTACGGGGACGGTTTAGGGTACAGGTTAGGGTACGACAACGATTTAGGGTGAGCGTACGTGTTAGGGTACGGTTTAGTGTTAGCGTACGGGTTAGGATTAGGGGACGGGTGAGGGTAAGGCTTCGGGTCAAGGTTAGGGTTAGGGTTAGGGTTAGGGTTAGGGGACGGGGACGGGGACGGTTTAGGGTACAGGTTAGGGTACGACAACGGTTTAGGGTGAGCGTACGTGTTAGGGTACGGGTTAGTGTTAGCGTACGGGTTAGGATTTGGGGACGGGTGAGTGTAAGGCTTCGGGTAAGGGTTAGGGTTAGGGTTACGGTTAGGGTTAGGGTTAGGAGACGGGGACGGTTTAGCGTACAGGTTAGGGTACGTCAACGGTTTAGGGTGAGCGTACGTGTTAGGGTACGGGTTAGTGTTAGCGTACGGGTTAGGATTAGGGGACGGGTGAGGGCAAGGCTTCGGGTAAGTCTTAGGGTTAGGGTTAGGGTTAGGGTTACGGTTAGGGGACGGTTACAGGGACGGTTTAGGGTACAGTTTAGGGTACGACAACGGTTTAGGGTGACCGTACATGTTAGGGTATGTGTTAGTGTTAGCGTACGGGTTAGGATTAGGGGACGGGTGAGGGTAAGGCTTCGGGTAAGGGTTAGGTTTAGGGTTAGGGAACGGGGACGGGGACGGTGACGGGGACGGTTTAGGGTAGAGGTTAGGGTACGACAACGTTTTAGGGTGAGCGTACGTGTTAGGGTACGGGTTAGTGTTAGCGTACGGGTGAGGATTAGGGGACGGGTGAGTGTAAGGCTTCGGTAAGGGTTAGGGTTAGGGTTAGGGTTAGGTTTAGGGTTAGGGGACGGGGACGGTTTGGGTACAGGTTAGGTTACGACAACGGTTTAGGGTGAGCGTACGTGTTAGGGAACGGATTAGTGTTAGCGTACGGGTTAGGATTAGGGGACGGGTGAGGGTAAGGCTTCGGGTAAGGGTTAGGGTTAGGGTTAGTGTTAGGGTTAAGGGACGGGGACGGTTTAGGGTACAGGATAGGGTACGACAACGGTTTAGGGTGAGCGTACGTGTTAGGGTACGGGTTAGTGTTAGCGTACGGGTTAGGATAAGGGGACGGGTGAGGGTAAGGCTTCGGGTAAGGGTTAGGGTTAGGTTTAGGGTTAGGGTTAGGGTTAGGGGACGGGGACGGTTTAGGGTACAGGTTAGGGTACGACAACGGTTTAGGGTGAGCGTACGTGTTAGGTTACGGGTTAGTGTTAGCGTACGGGTTAGGATTAGGGGACGGGTGAGTGTAAGGCTTCGGGTAAGGGTTAGGGTTAGGGTTAGGGTTAGGGTTAGGGGACGGGGACGGTTTAGTGTACAGGTTAGGGTACGTCAACGGTTTAGGGTGAGCGTACGTGTTAGGGTATGGGTTAGTGTTAGTGTACGGGTTAGGATTAGGGGACGGGTGAGTGTAAGGCTTCGGGTAAGGTTTAGGGTTAGGGTTAGGGTTAGGGTTAGGGTTAGGGGACGGGGACGGTTTAGGGTACAGGTTAGGGTACGACAACGGTTTAGGGTGAGCGTACGTGTTAGGGTACGGGTTAGTGTTAGCGTACGGGTTAGGATTAGGGGACGGGTGAGGGTAAGGCTTCGGGTAAGGGTTAGGGTTAGTGTTAGGGTTAAGGTTAGGGTTAGGGGACGGGGACGGTTTAGGGTACAGGTTAGGGTACGACAACGGTTTAGGGTGAGCGTACGTGTTAGGGTACGGGTTAGTGTTAGCGTACGGGTTAGGATTAGGGGACAGGTGAGTGTAAGGCTTCGGTTAAGGGTTAGGGTTAGGGTTAGGGTTAGGGTTAGGGTTAGGGGACGGGGACGGTTTAGGGTACAGGTTAGGGTACGACAACGGTTTAGGGTTAGCGTACGTGTTAGGGTACGGGTTAGTGTTAGCGTACGGGTTAGGATTCGGGGACGGGTGAGTGTAAGGCTTCGGGTAAGGGTTAGGGTTAGTGTTAGGGTTAAGGTTAGGGTTAGGGGACGGGGACGGTTTAGGGTACAGTTTAGGGTACGACAACGGTTTGGGTGAGCGTACGTGTTAGGGTACGGGTTAGTGTTAGCGTACGGGTTAGGATTAGGGGACGGGTGAGTGTAAGGCTTCGGTTAAGGGTTAGGGTTAGGGTTAGGGTTAGGGTTAGGGTTAGGGGACGGGGACGGTTTAGGGTACAGGTTAGGGTACGACAACGGTTTAGGGTGAGCGTACGTGTTAGGGTACGGGTTAGTGTTAGCGTACGGGTTAGGATTAGGGGACGGGTGAGGGTAAGGCTTCGGGTAAGTGTTAGGGTTAGGGTTAGGGTTAAGGTACGGGGACGGTATAAGGTACAGGTTAGGGTACGACAACGATTTAGGGTGAGCGTACGTGTTAGGGTACGTGTTAGTGTTAGCGTACGGGTTAGGATTAGGGGACGGGTGAGGGTAAGGCTTCGGGTAAGGGTTAGGGTTAGGGTTAGGGGACGGGGACGGGGACCGTTTAGGGTACAGGTTAGGCTACGACAACGGTTTAGGGTGAGCGTACGTGTTAGGGTACGGGTTAGTGTTAGCGTACGGGTTAGGATTAGGGGACGGGTGAGGGTAAGGCTTCGGGTAAGTCTAAGGGTTAGGGTTAGGGTTAGTTTTAGGGGACGGGGACAGGGACGATTTAGGGTACAGGTTAGGGTACGACAACGGTTTAGGGTGACCGTACATGTTAGGGTATGGTTTAGTGTTACCGTACGGGTTAGGATTAGGGGACGGGTGAGGGTAAGGCTTCGGGTAAGGGTTAGGGTTAGGGTTAGGGTTAGGGTTAGGGTTAGGGGACGGGGACTGTTTAGGGTACAGGTTAGTGTACGACAACGGTTTAGGGTGAGCGTACGTGTTAGGGTACGGGTTAGTGTTAGCGTACGGGTGAGGATTAGGGGACGGGTGAGGGTAAGGCTTCGGGTAAGGGTTAGGGTTAGGGTTAGGGTTAGGGGACGGGGACGGGGACGGTTTAGGGTACAG
This sequence comes from Delphinapterus leucas, assembly GCF_059928025.1. NCBI lineage: Eukaryota > Metazoa > Chordata > Mammalia > Artiodactyla > Monodontidae > Delphinapterus > Delphinapterus leucas. Next base: position 652,701 of record NW_028322251.1, read on the forward strand.
GTTAGGGTACGACAACGGTTTAGGTTGAGCGTACGTGTTAGGGTACGGGTTAGTGTTAGCGTACGGGTTAGGATTAGGGGACAGGTGAGTGTAAGGCTTCGGGTAAGGGTTAGGGTTAGGGTTAGGGTTAGGGGACGGGGACGGGGACGGTTTAGGGTACAGGTTAGGGTACGACAACGGTTTAGGGTGAGCGTAGGTGTTAGGGTACTGTTTAGTGTTAGGGTACGGTTTAGTGTTAGCGTACGGGTTAGGATTAGGGGACGGGTGAGGGTAAGGCTTCGGGTAAGTGTTAGGGTTAGGGTTAAGGTTAGGGTTAGGGTTAGGGGACGGGGACGGTTTAGGGTACAGGTTAGGGTACGACAACGGTTTAGGGTGAGCGTAGGTGTTAGGGTACGGTTTAGTGTTAGCGTACGGGTTAGGATTAGGGGACAGGTGAGGGTAAGGCTTCGGGTAAGTGTTAGGGTTAGGGTTAGGGTTAGGGTTAGGGTTAGGGGACGGGGACGGTTTAGGGTACAGGTTAGGGTACGACAACGGTTTAGGGTGAGCGTACGTGTTAGGGTACGGGTTAGTGTTAGCGTACGGGTTAGGATTAGGGGAAGGGTGAGGGTAAGGCTTCGGGTAAGGGTTAGGGTTAGGGTTAGGGTTAGGGGACGGGGACGGTTTAGGGTACATGTTAGGCTACGACAACGATTTAGGGTGAGCGTACGTGTTAGGGTACGGGTTAGTGTTAGCGTACGGGTTAGGATTAGGGGACGGGTGAGGGTAAGGCTTCGGGTAAGGGTTAGGGTTAGGGTTAAGGTTAGGGTTAGGGTACGGGGACGGGGACGGTTTAGGGTACAGGTTAGGGTACGTCAACGTTTTAGGGTGAGCGTACGTGTTAGGGTACGGGTTACTGTTAGTGTACGGGTTAGGATTATGGGACGGGTTAGGGTAAGGCTTCGGGTAAGGGTTAGGGTTAGGGTTAGGGTTAGGGTTAGGGTTAGGGGACGGGGACGGTTTAGCGTACAGGTTAGGGTACGACAACGGTTTAGGGTGAGCGTAGGTGTTAGGGTACGGTTTAGTGTTAGCGTACGGTTTAGGATTAGGGGACGGGTGAGGGTAAGGCTTCGGGTAAGGGTTAGGGTTAGGGTTAGGGTTAGGGTTAGGATTAGGGGACGGGGACGGTTTAGGGTACAGGTTAGGGTACGACAACGGTTTAGGGTGACCGTACGTGTTAGGGTACGGGTTAGTGTTAGCGTACGGGTTAGGATTAGGGGACGGGTGAGTGTAAGGCTTCGGGTAAGGGTTAGGGTTAGGGTTAGGGTTAGGGTTAGGGTTAGGGGACGGGGACGGTTTAGGGTACAGGTTAGGGTACGACAACGGTTTAGGGTGACCGTACGTGTTAGGGTATGGGTTAGTGTTAGCGTACGGGTTAGGATTAGGGGACGGGTGAGGGTAAGGCTTCGGGTAAGGGATAGGGTTAGGGTTAGGATTAGGGGACGGGGACGGTTTAGGGTACAGGTTAGGGTACGACAATGGTTTAGGGTGAGCGTACGTGTTAGGGTACGGGTTAGTGTTAGCGTACGGGTTAGGATTAGGGGACGGTGAGGGTAAGGCTTCGGGTAAGGGTTAGGGTTAGGGTTAGGGTTAGGGTTAGGGTTAGGGTTAGGGTTAGGGGACGGTTTAGGGTACAGGTTAGGGTACGACAAAGTTTTAGGGTGAGCGTACGTGTTAGGGTACGGGTTAGTGTTAGCGTACGGGTGAGGATTAGGGGACGGGTGTGTGTAAGGCTTCGGGTAAGGGTTAGGGTTAGGGTTAGGGTTAGGGTTAGGGTTAGGGGACGGGGACGGTTTAGGGTACAGGTTAGGTTACCACAACGGTTTAGGGTGAGCGTACGTGTTAGGGTACGTGTTAGTGTTAGCGTACAGGTTAGGATTAGGGGACGGGTGAGGGTAAGGCTTCGGGAAAGGGTTAGGGTTAGGGTTAGGGTTAGGGTTAGGGGACGGGCACGGGGACGGTTTAGGGTACAGGTTAGGTTATGACAACGGTTTAGGGTGAGCGTACGTGTTAGGGTACGGGTTAGTGTTAGCGTACGGGTTAGGATTAGGGGACGGGTGAGGGTAAGGCTTCGGGTAAGGGTTAGGGTTAGGGTTAGGGGACGGGGACGGGGACGGTTTAGGGTAGAGGTTAGGGTACGACAACGGTTTAGGGTGAGCGTAGGTGTTAGGGTACGGGTTAGTGTTAGTGTACGGGTTAGGATTAGGGGACGGGTGAGGGTAAGGCTTCGGGTAAGTGTTAGGGTTAGGGTTAGCGTTAGGGTTAGGGTTAAGGTACGGGGACGGTATAGGGTACAGGTTTGCGTACGACAACATTTTAGGGTGAGCGTACGTGTTAGGGTACGAGTTAGTGTTAGCGTACGCGTTCGGATTAGGGGACGGGTGAGGGTAAGGCTTCGGGTAAGTGTTAGGGTTAGGGTTAGGGTTAGGGTTAGGGGACGGGGACCGTTTAGGGTACAGGTTAGGCTACGACAACGGTTTAGGGTGAGCGTACGTGTTAGGGTACGGGTTAGTGTTAGCGTACGGTTTAGGATTAGGGGACGGGTGAGGGTAAGGCTTCGGGTAAGGGTAAGGGTTAGGGTTAGGGTTAGTTTTAGGGCACGGGGACAGGGACAGTTTAGGGTACAGTTTAGGGTACGACAACGGTTTAGGGTGACCGTACATGTTAGGGTATGGTTTAGTGTTAGCGCACGGGTTAGGATTAGGGGACGGGTGAGGGTAAGGCTTCGGGTAAGGGTTAGGTTTAGGGTTAGGGGACGGGGACGAGGACGGGGACGGGGACGGTTTATGGTAGAGGTTAGGGTACGACAACGGTTTAGGGTGAGCGTACGTGTTAGGGTACGGGTTAGTGTTAGCGTACGGTGTATGATTAGGGGACGGGTGAGGGTAAGGCTTCGGGTAAAGGTTAGGGTTAGGGTTAGGGTTAGGGGACGGGGACGGGGACGGTTTAGGGTACAGGTTAGGGTACGACAACGGTTTAGGGTGAGCGTACGTGTTAGGGTACGGGTTAGTGTTAGCGTACGGGTTAGGGTTAGGGGACAGGTGAGTGTAAGGCTTCGGGTAAGGGTTAGGGTAAGGGTTAGGGTTAGGGTTAGGGTTAGGGGACGGGGACGGTTTAGGGTACAGGTTAGTGTACGTCAACGGTTTAGGGTGAGCGTACGTGTTAGGGTACGGGTTAGTGTTAGCGTACGGGTTAGGATTAAGGGACGAGTGAGGGTAAGGATTCGGGTAAGGGTTAGGGTTAGGGTTAGGGTTAGGGGACGGGGACGGTTTAGGGTACAGGTTAGGGTACGACAACTGTTTAGGGTGAGCGTAGGTGTTAGGGTACGGTTTAGTGTTAGCGTACTGGTTAGGATTAGGGGACGGGTGAGGGTAAGGCTTCGGGTAAGGGTTAGGGTTAGGGTTAGGGTTAGGGTTAGGGGACGGGGATGGTTTAGGGTACAGGTTAGGGTACGACAACGGTTTAGGGTGAGCATACGTGTTAGGGTACGGGTTAGTGTTAGCGTACGGGTGAGGATTAGGGGACGGGTGAGTGTAAGGCTTCGGGTAAGTGTTAGGGTTAGGGTTAGGGTTAGGGTTAGGGTTAGGGGACGGGGACGTTTTAGGGTACAGGTTAGGGTACGACAATGGTTTAGGGTGAGCGTACGTGTTAGGGTACGGGTTAGTGTTAATATACGGGTTAGGATTAGGGGATGGGTGAGGTTAAGGCTTCGGGTAAGTGTTATGGTTAGGGTTAGGGTTAGGTTAGGGTTAGGGTTAGGGTACGGGGACGGTTTAGGGTACAGGTTAGGGTACGACAACGATTTAGGGTGACCGTAGGTGTTAGGTTACGGGTTAGTGTTAGCGTACGGGTTAGGATTAGGGGAAGAGTGAGGGTAAGGCTTCGGGTAAGGGTTAGGGTTAGGGTTAGGGTTAGGGGACGGGGACGGTTTAGGGTACAGGTTAGGCTACGACAACGGTTTAGGGTGAGCGTACGTGTTAGGGTACGGGTTAGTGTTAGCGTACGTGTTAGGATTAGGGGAGGGGTGAGGGTAAGGCTTCAGGTAAGGGTTAGGGTTAGGGTTAGGGGACGGGGACAGGGACGGTTTAGGGTACAGGTTAGGGTACGACAACGGTTTAGGGTGACCGTACATGTTAGTGTATGGGTTAGTGTTAGCGTACGGGTTAGGATTAGGGGACGGGTGAGGGTAAGGCTTCGGGTAAGGGTTAGGTTTAGGGTTAGGGGACGGGGAAGTGGACGAGGACGGGGACGGTTTAGGGTAGAGGTTAGGGTACGACAACGGTTTAGGGTGAGCATACGTGTTAGGGTAAGGGTTAGTGTTAGCGTTCGGGTTAGGATTAGGGGACGGGTGAGGGTAAGGCTTCGGGTAAAGGTTAGGGTTAGGGTTAGGGTTAGGGTTAGGGAACGGGGACGGGGACGGTTTAGGGTACAGGTTAGGGTACGTCAACGGTTTAGGGTGAGCGTACGTGTTAGGGTACGGGTTACTGTTAGTGTACGGGTTAGGATTAGGGGACGGGTGAGGGTAAGGCTTCGGTTAAGGGTTAGGGTTAGGGTTAGGGTTAGGGTTAGGGTTAGGGGACGGGGACGGTTTAGCGTACAGGTTAGGGTACGACAACGGTTTAGGGTGAGCGTAGGTGTTAGGGTATGGTTTAGTGTTAGCGTACGGTTTAGGATTAGGGGACGGGTGAGGGTAAGGCTTCGGGTAAGGGTTAGGGTTAGCGTTAGGGTTAGGGTTAGGATTAGGGGACGGGGACGGTTTAGGGTACAGGTTAGGGTACGACAACGGTTTAGGGTGAGCGTACGTGTTAGGGTACGGGTTAGTGTTAGCGTACGGGTTAGGATTAGGGGACGGGTGAGTGTAAGGCTTCGGGTAAGGGTTAGGGTTAGGGTTAGGGTTAGGGTTAGGGGACGGGGACGGGGACGGTTTAGGGTACAGGTTAGGGTACGACAACGGTTTAGGGTGAGCGTACGTGTTAGGGTATGTGTTAGTGTTAGGGTACGGGTTAGGATTAGGGGACGGGTGAGTGTAAGGCTTCGGGTAAGGGTTAGGGTTAGGGTTAGGGTTAGGGTTAGGGTTAGGGGACGGGGACCGTTTAGGGTACAGGTTAGGGTACGTCAACGGTTTAGGGTGAGCGTACGTGTTAGGGTACGGGTTACTGTTAGTGCACGGGTTAGGATTAGGGGAAGGGTGAGGGTAAGGCTTCGGGTAAGGGTTAGGGTTAGGGTTAGGGTTAGGGTTAGGGTTAGGGGACGGGGACGGTTTAGGGTACAGGTTAGGGTACGACAACGGTTTAGGGTGAGCGTACGTGTTAGGGTACGGGTTAGTGTTAGCGTACGGGTTAGGATTAGGGGACGGTGAGGGTAAGGCTTCGCGTAAGGGTTAGGGTTAGGGTTAGGGTTAGGGTTAGGGTTAGGGTTAGGGGACGGTTTAGGGTACAGGTTAGGGTACGACAAAGTTTTAGGGTGAGCGTACGTGTTAGGGTACGGGTTAGTGTTAGCGTACGGGTGAGGATTAGGGGACGGGTGAGGGTAAGGCTTCGGGTAAGGGTTAGGGTTAGGGTTAGGGTTAGGGTTAGGGTTAGGGGACGGGGACGGTTTAGGGTACAGGTTAGGGTACGACAACGGTTTAGGGTGAGCGTAGGTGTTAGGGTACGTTTTAGTATTAGCGTACGGGTTAGGATAAGAGGACGGGTGACGGTAAGGCTTCGGGTAAGGGTTAGGGTTAGGGTTAAGGTTAGGGTTAGGGGACGGGGACGGTTTAGGGTACAGGTTAGGTTACGACAACGGTTTAGGGTGAGCGTACGTGTTAGGGTACGGGTTAGTGTTAGCGTACGGGTTAGGATAAGGGGACGGGTGAGGGTAAGGCTTCGGGTAAGGGTTAGGGTTAGGGTTAGGGTTAGGGTTAGGGTTAGGGGACGGGGACGGTTTAGGGTACAGGTTAGGGTACGACAACGGTTTAGGGTGAGCGTACGTGTTAGGGTATGGGTTAGTGTTAGCGTACGGGTTAGGATTAGGGGACGGGTGAGTGTAATGCTTCGGGTAAGGGTTAGGGTTAGGGTTAGGGTTAGGGTTAGGTTTAGGGGACGGGGACGGTTTAGGGTACAGGTTAGGGTACGTCAACGGTTTAGGGTGAGCGTACGTGTTAGGGTACGGGTTAGTGTTAGTGTACAGGTTAGGATTAGGGGACGGGTGAGTGTAAGGCTTCGGTTAAGTGTTAGGGTTAGGGTTAGGGTTAGGGTTAGGGTTAGGGGACGGGGACGGGGACGGTTTAGGGTACAGGTTAGGGTACGACAACGGTTTAGGGTGAGCGTACGTGTTAGGGTACGGGTTAGTGTTACCGTACGGGTTAGGATTAGGGGACGGGTGAGGGTAAGGCTTCGGGTACGGGTTAGGGTTAGGGTTAGGGGACGGGGACGGTTTAGGGTACAGGTTAGTGTATGACAACGGTTTAGGGTGAGCGTACGTGTTAGGGTACGGGTTAGTGTTAGCGTACGGGTTAGGATTAGGGGACGGGTTAGGGTAAGGCTTCGGGTAAGTGTTAGGGTTAGGGTTAGGGTTAGGGTTAGGGGACGGGGACGGTTTAGGGTACAGGTTAGTGTACGACAACGGTTTAGGGTGAGCGTACGTGTTAGGGTACGGGTTAGTGTTAGCGTACGGGTTAGGATTAGGGGACGGGTGAGGGTAAGGCTTCGGGTAAGTGTTAGGGTTAGGGTTAGGGTTAGGATTAGGGTTAGGGTACTGGGACGGTTTAGGGTACAGGTTAGGGTACGACAACGATTTAGGGTGAGCGTACGTGTTAGGGTACGGGTTAGTGTTAGCGTACGGGTTAGGATAAGGGGACGGGTGAGGGTAAGGCTTCGGGTAAGGGTTAGGTTTAGGGTTAGGGTTAGGGTTAGGGTTAGGGGACGGGGACGGTTTAGGGTACAGGTTAGGGTACGACAACGGTTTAGGGTGACTGTACATGTTAGGGTATGGGTTAGAGTTAGCGTACGGGTTAGGATTAGGGGACGGGTGAGGGTAAGGCTTCGGGTAAGGGTTAGGTTTAGGGTTATGGGACGGGGACGGGGACGGGGACGGGGACGGTTTAGGGTAGAGGTTAGGGTAGGACAATGGTTTAGGGTGAGCGTAGGTGGTAGGGTACGGGTTAGTGTTAGCGTAAGGGTTAGGATTAGGGGACGGGTGAGGGTAAGGCTTCGGGTAAGTGTTAGGGTTAGGGTTAGGGTTAGGGTTAGGGTTAGGGTACGGGGACGGTTTAGGGTAGAGGTTAGGGTACGACAACGATTTAGGGTGAGCGTACGTGTTAAGGTACGGGTTAGTGTTAGCGTACGGGTTAGGATTAGGGGACGGTTGAGGGTAAGGCTTCAGGTAAGGGTTAAGGTTAGGGTTAGGGTTAGGGTTAGGGTTAGGGGACGGGGACAGGGACGGTTCAGGGTACAGGTTAGGGTACGACAACGGTTTAGGGTGACCGTACATGTTAGGGTATGGGTTAGTGTTAGCGTACGGGTTAGGATTAGGGGACGGGTGAGGGTAAGGCTTCGGGTAAGGGTTAGGTTTAGGGTTAGGGGACGGGGACGGGGACGGGGACGGGGACGGTTTAGGGTAGAGGTTAGGGTACGACAACGGTTTAGGGTGAGCCTAGGTGTTAGGGTATAGGTTAGTGTTAGCGTAGGGTTTAGGATTAGGGGACGGGTGAGGGTAAGGTTTCGGGTAAAGGTTAGGGTTAGGGTTAGGGTTAGGGTTAGGGTTAGGGTACGGGGACGGTTTAGGGTACAGGTTAGGGTACGACAAATGTTTAGGGTGAGCGTACGTGTTAGGGTACGGGTTCGTGTTAGCGTACGGGTTAGGATTAGGGGACAGGTGAGTGTAAGTCTTCGGGTAAGGTTTAGGGTTAGGGTTAGGGTTAGGGTTAGGGTTAGGGGACGGGGACGGTTTAGGGTAAAGGTTAGGGTACGTCAACGGTTTAGGGTGAGCGTATGTGTTAGGGTACGGGTTAGTGTTAGTGTACGGGTTAGGATTAGGGGACGGGTGAGGGTAAGGCTTCGGGTAAGGGTTAGGGTTAGGGTTAGGGTTAGGGTTAGGGTTAGGGGACGGGGACGGTTTAGGGTACAGGTTAGGGTACGACAACGGTTTAGGGTGAGCGTACGTGTTAGGGTACGGGTTAGTGTTAGCGTACGGGTTAGGATAAGGGGACGGGTGAGGGTAAGGCTTCGGGTAAGGGTTAGGGTTAGGGTTAGGGTTAGGGTTAGGGTTAGGGGACGGGGACGGTTTAGGGTACAGGTTAGGGTACGACAAATGTTTAGGGTGAGCGTACGTGTTAGGGTATGGGTTAGTGTTAGCGTACGGGTTAGGATTAGGGGAAGGGTGAGTGTAAGGCTTCGGGTAAGTGTTAGGGTTAGGTTTAGGGTTAGGGTTAGGTGATGTGGACGGTTTAGGGTACAGGTTAGGGTACGTCAACGGTTTAGGGTGAGCGTACGTGTTAGGGTACGGGTTAGTGTTAGTGTACGGGTTAGGATTAGGGGACGGGTGAGGGTAAGGCTTCCGGTAAGTGTTAGGGTTAGGGTTTGGGTTAGGGTTAGGGTTAGGGTTAGGGGACGGGGACGGTTTAGGGTACAGGTTACGGTACGACAACGGTTTAGGGTGAGCGTACGTGTTATGGTACGGGTTAGTGTTAGCGTACGGGTTAGGATTAGGGGACGGGTGAGGGTAAAGCTTCGGGTAAGGGTTAGGGTTAGGGTTAGGGTTAGGGTTAGGGGACGGGGACGGTTTAGGGTACAGGTTAGTGTACGACAACGGTTTCGTGTGAGCGTACGTGTTACGGTACGGGTTAGTGTTAGCGTACGGGTTAGGATTAGGTGACGGGATAGGGTAAGGCTTCGGGTAAGGGTTAGGGTTAGGGTTAGGGCTAGGGTTAGGGGACGGGGACGGTTTAGGGTACAGGTTAGGGCACGACAACGGTTTAGGGTGATCGTACGTGTTAGGGTACGGGTTATTGTTAGCCTACGGGTTAGGATTAGGGGACGGGTGAGGGTAAGGCTTCAGGGAAGTGTTAGGGTTAGGGTTAGGGTTAGGGTTAGGGTTAGGGTACGGGCACGGTTTAGGGTACAGGTTAGTGTACGACAACGATTTAGGGTGAGCGTACGTGTTAGGGTACGGGTTAGTGTTAGCGTACGGGTTAGGATTAGAGGACGGGTGAGGGTAAGGCTTCGGGTAAGGGTTAGGGTTAGGGTTAGGGTTAGGGTTAGGGAACGGGGACCGTTTAGGGTACAGGTTAGGCTACGACAACGGTTTAGGGTGAGCGTACGTGTTAGGGTACGGGTTAGTGTTAGCGTACGGGTTAGGATTAGGGGACGGGTGAGGGTAAGGCTCCGGGTAAGTGTTAGGGTTAGGGTTAGGGTTAGGGTTAGGGTTAGGGGACGGGGACAGGGACGGTTTAGGGTACAGGTTAGGGTACGACAACGGTTTAGGGTGACCGTACATGTTAGGGTACGGGTTAGTGTTAGCGTACGGGTTAGGATTAGAGGACGGGTGAGGGTAAGGCTTCGGGTAAGGGTTAGGGTTAGGGTTAGGGTTAGCGTTAAGGGACGGGGACGGTTTAGGGTACAGGTTAGGGTACGACAACGGTTTAGGGTGAGCGTACGTGTTAGGGTACTGGTTAGTGTTAGCGTACGGGTTAGGATAAGGGGACGGGTGAGTGTAAGGCTTCAGGTAAGGGTTAGGGTTAGGGTTAGGGTTAGGATTAGGGTTAGGGGACGGGGACGGTTTAGGGTACAGGTTAGGGTACGACAACGGTTTAGGGTGAGCGTACATGTTAGGGTATGTGTTAGTGTTAGCGTACGGGTTAGGATTAGGGGACGGGTGAGTGTAAGGCTTCGGGTAAGGGTTAGGGTTAGGGTTAGGGTTAGGGTTAGGGTTAGGGGATGTGGACGGTTTAGGGTACAGGTTAGGGTACGACAACGGTTTAGGGTGAGCGTACGTGTTAGGGTATGGGTTAGTGTTAGCGTACGGGTTAGGATTAGGGGACGGGTGAGTGTAATGCTTCGGGTAAGGGTTAGGGTTAGGGTTAGGGTTAGGGTTAGGTTTAGGGGACGGGGACGGTTTAGGGTACAGGTTAGGGTACGTCAACGGTTTAGGGTGAGCGTACGTGTTAGGGTACGGGTTAGTGTTAGTGTACAGGTTAGGATTAGGGGACGGGTGAGTGTAAGGCTTCGGTTAAGTGTTAGGGTTAGGGTTAGGGTTAGGGTTAGGGTTAGGGGACGGGGACGGGGACGGTTTAGGGTACAGGTTAGGGTACGACAACGGTTTAGGGTGAGCGTACGTGTTAGGGTACGGGTTAGTGTTACCGTACGGGTTAGGATTAGGGGACGGGTGAGGGTAAGGCTTCGGGTACGGGTTAGGGTTAGGGTTAGGGGACGGGGACGGTTTAGGGTACAGGTTAGTGTATGACAACGGTTTAGGGTGAGCGTACGTGTTAGGGTACGGGTTAGTGTTAGCGTACGGGTTAGGATTAGGGGACGGGTTAGGGTAAGGCTTCGGGTAAGTGTTAGGGTTAGGGTTAGGGTTAGGGTTAGGGGACGGGGACGGTTTAGGGTACAGGTTAGTGTACGACAACGGTTTAGGGTGAGCGTACGTGTTAGGGTACGGGTTAGTGTTAGCGTACGGGTTAGGATTAGGGGACGGGTGAGGGTAAGGCTTCGGGTAAGTGTTAGGGTTAGGGTTAGGGTTAGGATTAGGGTTAGGGTACTGGGACGGTTTAGGGTACAGGTTAGGGTACGACAACGATTTAGGGTGAGCGTACGTGTTAGGGTACGGGTTAGTGTTAGCGTACGGGTTAGGATAAGGGGACGGGTGAGGGTAAGGCTTCGGGTAAGGGTTAGGTTTAGGGTTAGGGTTAGGGTTAGGGTTAGGGGACGGGGACGGTTTAGGGTACAGGTTAGGGTACGACAACGGTTTAGGGTGACTGTACATGTTAGGGTATGGGTTAGAGTTAGCGTACGGGTTAGGATTAGGGGACGGGTGAGGGTAAGGCTTCGGGTAAGGGTTAGGTTTAGGGTTATGGGACGGGGACGGGGACGGGGACGGGGACGGTTTAGGGTAGAGGTTAGGGTAGGACAATGGTTTAGGGTGAGCGTAGGTGGTAGGGTACGGGTTAGTGTTAGCGTAAGGGTTAGGATTAGGGGACGGGTGAGGGTAAGGCTTCGGGTAAGTGTTAGGGTTAGGGTTAGGGTTAGGGTTAGGGTTAGGGTACGGGGACGGTTTAGGGTAGAGGTTAGGGTACGACAACGATTTAGGGTGAGCGTACGTGTTAAGGTACGGGTTAGTGTTAGCGTACGGGTTAGGATTAGGGGACGGTTGAGGGTAAGGCTTCAGGTAAGGGTTAAGGTTAGGGTTAGGGTTAGGGTTAGGGTTAGGGGACGGGGACAGGGACGGTTCAGGGTACAGGTTAGGGTACGACAACGGTTTAGGGTGACCGTACATGTTAGGGTATGGGTTAGTGTTAGCGTACGGGTTAGGATTAGGGGACGGGTGAGGGTAAGGCTTCGGGTAAGGGTTAGGTTTAGGGTTAGGGGACGGGGACGGGGACGGGGACGGGGACGGTTTAGGGTAGAGGTTAGGGTACGACAACGGTTTAGGGTGAGCCTAGGTGTTAGGGTATAGGTTAGTGTTAGCGTAGGGTTTAGGATTAGGGGACGGGTGAGGGTAAGGTTTCGGGTAAAGGTTAGGGTTAGGGTTAGGGTTAGGGTTAGGGTTAGGGTACGGGGACGGTTTAGGGTACAGGTTAGGGTACGACAAATGTTTAGGGTGAGCGTACGTGTTAGGGTACGGGTTCGTGTTAGCGTACGGGTTAGGATTAGGGGACAGGTGAGTGTAAGTCTTCGGGTAAGGTTTAGGGTTAGGGTTAGGGTTAGGGTTAGGGTTAGGGGACGGGGACGGTTTAGGGTAAAGGTTAGGGTACGTCAACGGTTTAGGGTGAGCGTATGTGTTAGGGTACGGGTTAGTGTTAGTGTACGGGTTAGGATTAGGGGACGGGTGAGGGTAAGGCTTCGGGTAAGGGTTAGGGTTAGGGTTAGGGTTAGGGTTAGGGTTAGGGGACGGGGACGGTTTAGGGTACAGGTTAGGGTACGACAACGGTTTAGGGTGAGCGTACGTGTTAGGGTACGGGTTAGTGTTAGCGTACGGGTTAGGATAAGGGGACGGGTGAGGGTAAGGCTTCGGGTAAGGGTTAGGGTTAGGGTTAGGGTTAGGGTTAGGGTTAGGGGACGGGGACGGTTTAGGGTACAGGTTAGGGTACGACAAATGTTTAGGGTGAGCGTACGTGTTAGGGTATGGGTTAGTGTTAGCGTACGGGTTAGGATTAGGGGAAGGGTGAGTGTAAGGCTTCGGGTAAGTGTTAGGGTTAGGTTTAGGGTTAGGGTTAGGTGATGTGGACGGTTTAGGGTACAGGTTAGGGTACGTCAACGGTTTAGGGTGAGCGTACGTGTTAGGGTACGGGTTAGTGTTAGTGTACGGGTTAGGATTAGGGGACGGGTGAGGGTAAGGCTTCCGGTAAGTGTTAGGGTTAGGGTTTGGGTTAGGGTTAGGGTTAGGGTTAGGGGACGGGGACGGTTTAGGGTACAGGTTACGGTACGACAACGGTTTAGGGTGAGCGTACGTGTTATGGTACGGGTTAGTGTTAGCGTACGGGTTAGGATTAGGGGACGGGTGAGGGTAAAGCTTCGGGTAAGGGTTAGGGTTAGGGTTAGGGTTAGGGTTAGGGGACGGGGACGGTTTAGGGTACAGGTTAGTGTACGACAACGGTTTCGTGTGAGCGTACGTGTTACGGTACGGGTTAGTGTTAGCGTACGGGTTAGGATTAGGTGACGGGATAGGGTAAGGCTTCGGGTAAGGGTTAGGGTTAGGGTTAGGGCTAGGGTTAGGGGACGGGGACGGTTTAGGGTACAGGTTAGGGCACGACAACGGTTTAGGGTGATCGTACGTGTTAGGGTACGGGTTATTGTTAGCCTACGGGTTAGGATTAGGGGACGGGTGAGGGTAAGGCTTCAGGGAAGTGTTAGGGTTAGGGTTAGGGTTAGGGTTAGGGTTAGGGTACGGGCACGGTTTAGGGTACAGGTTAGTGTACGACAACGATTTAGGGTGAGCGTACGTGTTAGGGTACGGGTTAGTGTTAGCGTACGGGTTAGGATTAGAGGACGGGTGAGGGTAAGGCTTCGGGTAAGGGTTAGGGTTAGGGTTAGGGTTAGGGTTAGGGAACGGGGACCGTTTAGGGTACAGGTTAGGCTACGACAACGGTTTAGGGTGAGCGTACGTGTTAGGGTACGGGTTAGTGTTAGCGTACGGGTTAGGATTAGGGGACGGGTGAGGGTAAGGCTCCGGGTAAGTGTTAGGGTTAGGGTTAGGGTTAGGGTTAGGGTTAGGGGACGGGGACAGGGACGGTTTAGGGTACAGGTTAGGGTACGACAACGGTTTAGGGTGACCGTACATGTTAGGGTACGGGTTAGTGTTAGCGTACGGGTTAGGATTAGAGGACGGGTGAGGGTAAGGCTTCGGGTAAGGGTTAGGGTTAGGGTTAGGGTTAGCGTTAAGGGACGGGGACGGTTTAGGGTACAGGTTAGGGTACGACAACGGTTTAGGGTGAGCGTACGTGTTAGGGTACTGGTTAGTGTTAGCGTACGGGTTAGGATAAGGGGACGGGTGAGTGTAAGGCTTCAGGTAAGGGTTAGGGTTAGGGTTAGGGTTAGGATTAGGGTTAGGGGACGGGGACGGTTTAGGGTACAGGTTAGGGTACGACAACGGTTTAGGGTGAGCGTACATGTTAGGGTATGTGTTAGTGTTAGCGTACGGGTTAGGATTAGGGGACGGGTGAGTGTAAGGCTTCGGGTAAGGGTTAGGGTTAGGGTTAGGGTTAGGGTTAGGGTTAGGGGATGTGGACGGTTTAGGGTACAGGTTAGGGTACGTCAACGGTTTAGGGTGAGCGTACGTGTTAGGGTACGGGTTAGTGTTAGTGTACGGGTTAGGATTAGGGGACGGGTGAGTGTAAGGCTTCGGGTAAGTGTGAGGGTTAGGTTTAGGGTTAGGGTTAGGGTTAGGGTTAGGGGACGGGGACGGTTTAGGGTACTGGTTACGGTACGACAACGGTTTAGGGTGAGCGTACGTGTTAGGGTACGGGTTAGTGTTAGCGTACGGGTTAGGATTAGGGGACGGGTGAGTGTAAGGCTTCGGGTAAGGGTTAGGGTTAGGGTTAGGGTTAGGGTTAGGGTTAGGGGACGGGGACGGTTTAGGGTACAGGTTAGTTTACCACAACGGTTTAGGGTGAGCGTACGTGTTAGGGTACGGGTCAGTGTTAGCGTACGGGTTAGGATTAGGGGACGGGTGAGGGTAAGGCTTCGGGAAAGGGTTAGGGTTAGGGTTAGGGTTAGGGTTAGGGGACGGGCACGTGGACGGTTTAGGGGACAGGTTAGGGTACGACAACGGTTTAGGGTGACCGTACATGTTAGGGTACGGGTTAGTGTTAGCGTACGGGTTAGGATTAGGGGACGGGTTAGGGTAAGGCTTCGGGTAAGGGTTAGGGTTAGGGTTAGGGTTAGGGTTAGGGTTAGGGGACGGGGAAGGTTTAGGGTACAGGTTAGGGTACGACAACGGTTTAGGGTGAGCGTACGTGTTAGGGTACTGGTTAGTGTTAGCGTACGGGTTAGGATTAGGGGACGTGTGAGGGTAAGGCTTCGGGTAAGTGTTAGGGTTAGGGTTAGTGTTAGGGTTAGGGTTAGGGGACGGGGACTGTTTAGGGTACAGGTTAGTGTACGACAACGGTTTAGGGTGAGCGTACGTGTTAGGGTACGGGTTAGTGTTAGCGTACGGGTGAGGATTAGGGGACGGGTGAGGGTAAGGCTTCGGGTAAGGGTTAGGGTTAGGGTTAGGGTTAGGGGACGGGGACGGGGACGGTTTAGGGTACAGGTTAGGGTACGACAACGGTTTAGGTTGAGCGTACGTGTTAGGGTACGGGTTAGTGTTAGCGTACGGGTTAGGATTAGGGGACAGGTGAGTGTAAGGCTTCGGGTAAGGGTTAGGGTTAGGGTTAGGGTTAGGGGACGGGGACGGGGACGGTTTAGGGTACAGGTTAGGGTACGACAACGGTTTAGGGTGAGCGTAGGTGTTAGGGTACTGTTTAGTGTTAGGGTACGGTTTAGTGTTAGCGTACGGGTTAGGATTAGGGGACGGGTGAGGGTAAGGCTTCGGGTAAGTGTTAGGGTTAGGGTTAAGGTTAGGGTTAGGGTTAGGGGACGGGGACGGTTTAGGGTACAGGTTAGGGTACGACAACGGTTTAGGGTGAGCGTAGGTGTTAGGGTACGGTTTAGTGTTAGCGTACGGGTTAGGATTAGGGGACAGGTGAGGGTAAGGCTTCGGGTAAGTGTTAGGGTTAGGGTTAGGGTTAGGGTTAGGGTTAGGGGACGGGGACGGTTTAGGGTACAGGTTAGGGTACGACAACGGTTTAGGGTGAGCGTACGTGTTAGGGTACGGGTTAGTGTTAGCGTACGGGTTAGGATTAGGGGAAGGGTGAGGGTAAGGCTTCGGGTAAGGGTTAGGGTTAGGGTTAGGGTTAGGGGACGGGGACGGTTTAGGGTACATGTTAGGCTACGACAACGATTTAGGGTGAGCGTACGTGTTAGGGTACGGGTTAGTGTTAGCGTACGGGTTAGGATTAGGGGACGGGTGAGGGTAAGGCTTCGGGTAAGGGTTAGGGTTAGGGTTAAGGTTAGGGTTAGGGTACGGGGACGGGGACGGTTTAGGGTACAGGTTAGGGTACGTCAACGTTTTAGGGTGAGCGTACGTGTTAGGGTACGGGTTACTGTTAGTGTACGGGTTAGGATTATGGGACGGGTTAGGGTAAGGCTTCGGGTAAGGGTTAGGGTTAGGGTTAGGGTTAGGGTTAGGGTTAGGGGACGGGGACGGTTTAGCGTACAGGTTAGGGTACGACAACGGTTTAGGGTGAGCGTAGGTGTTAGGGTACGGTTTAGTGTTAGCGTACGGTTTAGGATTAGGGGACGGGTGAGGGTAAGGCTTCGGGTAAGGGTTAGGGTTAGGGTTAGGGTTAGGGTTAGGATTAGGGGACGGGGACGGTTTAGGGTACAGGTTAGGGTACGACAACGGTTTAGGGTGACCGTACGTGTTAGGGTACGGGTTAGTGTTAGCGTACGGGTTAGGATTAGGGGACGGGTGAGTGTAAGGCTTCGGGTAAGGGTTAGGGTTAGGGTTAGGGTTAGGGTTAGGGTTAGGGGACGGGGACGGTTTAGGGTACAGGTTAGGGTACGACAACGGTTTAGGGTGACCGTACGTGTTAGGGTATGGGTTAGTGTTAGCGTACGGGTTAGGATTAGGGGACGGGTGAGGGTAAGGCTTCGGGTAAGGGATAGGGTTAGGGTTAGGATTAGGGGACGGGGACGGTTTAGGGTACAGGTTAGGG
Source organism: Delphinapterus leucas (assembly GCF_059928025.1). Classification (NCBI taxonomy): domain Eukaryota; kingdom Metazoa; phylum Chordata; class Mammalia; order Artiodactyla; family Monodontidae; genus Delphinapterus; species Delphinapterus leucas. The sequence goes on from NW_028322251.1 coordinate 669,193, forward strand.
TACGACAATGGTTTAGGGTGAGCGTACGTGTTAGGGTACGGGTTAGTGTTAGCGTACGGGTTAGGATTAGGGGACGGTGAGGGTAAGGCTTCGGGTAAGGGTTAGGGTTAGGGTTAGGGTTAGGGTTAGGGTTAGGGTTAGGGTTAGGGGACGGTTTAGGGTACAGGTTAGGGTACGACAAAGTTTTAGGGTGAGCGTACGTGTTAGGGTACGGGTTAGTGTTAGCGTACGGGTGAGGATTAGGGGACGGGTGTGTGTAAGGCTTCGGGTAAGGGTTAGGGTTAGGGTTAGGGTTAGGGTTAGGGTTAGGGGACGGGGACGGTTTAGGGTACAGGTTAGGTTACCACAACGGTTTAGGGTGAGCGTACGTGTTAGGGTACGTGTTAGTGTTAGCGTACAGGTTAGGATTAGGGGACGGGTGAGGGTAAGGCTTCGGGAAAGGGTTAGGGTTAGGGTTAGGGTTAGGGTTAGGGGACGGGCACGGGGACGGTTTAGGGTACAGGTTAGGTTATGACAACGGTTTAGGGTGAGCGTACGTGTTAGGGTACGGGTTAGTGTTAGCGTACGGGTTAGGATTAGGGGACGGGTGAGGGTAAGGCTTCGGGTAAGGGTTAGGGTTAGGGTTAGGGGACGGGGACGGGGACGGTTTAGGGTAGAGGTTAGGGTACGACAACGGTTTAGGGTGAGCGTAGGTGTTAGGGTACGGGTTAGTGTTAGTGTACGGGTTAGGATTAGGGGACGGGTGAGGGTAAGGCTTCGGGTAAGTGTTAGGGTTAGGGTTAGCGTTAGGGTTAGGGTTAAGGTACGGGGACGGTATAGGGTACAGGTTTGCGTACGACAACATTTTAGGGTGAGCGTACGTGTTAGGGTACGAGTTAGTGTTAGCGTACGCGTTCGGATTAGGGGACGGGTGAGGGTAAGGCTTCGGGTAAGTGTTAGGGTTAGGGTTAGGGTTAGGGTTAGGGGACGGGGACCGTTTAGGGTACAGGTTAGGCTACGACAACGGTTTAGGGTGAGCGTACGTGTTAGGGTACGGGTTAGTGTTAGCGTACGGTTTAGGATTAGGGGACGGGTGAGGGTAAGGCTTCGGGTAAGGGTAAGGGTTAGGGTTAGGGTTAGTTTTAGGGCACGGGGACAGGGACAGTTTAGGGTACAGTTTAGGGTACGACAACGGTTTAGGGTGACCGTACATGTTAGGGTATGGTTTAGTGTTAGCGCACGGGTTAGGATTAGGGGACGGGTGAGGGTAAGGCTTCGGGTAAGGGTTAGGTTTAGGGTTAGGGGACGGGGACGAGGACGGGGACGGGGACGGTTTATGGTAGAGGTTAGGGTACGACAACGGTTTAGGGTGAGCGTACGTGTTAGGGTACGGGTTAGTGTTAGCGTACGGTGTATGATTAGGGGACGGGTGAGGGTAAGGCTTCGGGTAAAGGTTAGGGTTAGGGTTAGGGTTAGGGGACGGGGACGGGGACGGTTTAGGGTACAGGTTAGGGTACGACAACGGTTTAGGGTGAGCGTACGTGTTAGGGTACGGGTTAGTGTTAGCGTACGGGTTAGGGTTAGGGGACAGGTGAGTGTAAGGCTTCGGGTAAGGGTTAGGGTAAGGGTTAGGGTTAGGGTTAGGGTTAGGGGACGGGGACGGTTTAGGGTACAGGTTAGTGTACGTCAACGGTTTAGGGTGAGCGTACGTGTTAGGGTACGGGTTAGTGTTAGCGTACGGGTTAGGATTAAGGGACGAGTGAGGGTAAGGATTCGGGTAAGGGTTAGGGTTAGGGTTAGGGTTAGGGGACGGGGACGGTTTAGGGTACAGGTTAGGGTACGACAACTGTTTAGGGTGAGCGTAGGTGTTAGGGTACGGTTTAGTGTTAGCGTACTGGTTAGGATTAGGGGACGGGTGAGGGTAAGGCTTCGGGTAAGGGTTAGGGTTAGGGTTAGGGTTAGGGTTAGGGGACGGGGATGGTTTAGGGTACAGGTTAGGGTACGACAACGGTTTAGGGTGAGCATACGTGTTAGGGTACGGGTTAGTGTTAGCGTACGGGTGAGGATTAGGGGACGGGTGAGTGTAAGGCTTCGGGTAAGTGTTAGGGTTAGGGTTAGGGTTAGGGTTAGGGTTAGGGGACGGGGACGTTTTAGGGTACAGGTTAGGGTACGACAATGGTTTAGGGTGAGCGTACGTGTTAGGGTACGGGTTAGTGTTAATATACGGGTTAGGATTAGGGGATGGGTGAGGTTAAGGCTTCGGGTAAGTGTTATGGTTAGGGTTAGGGTTAGGTTAGGGTTAGGGTTAGGGTACGGGGACGGTTTAGGGTACAGGTTAGGGTACGACAACGATTTAGGGTGACCGTACGTGTTAGGTTACGGGTTAGTGTTAGCGTACGGGTTAGGATTAGGGGAAGAGTGAGGGTAAGGCTTCGGGTAAGGGTTAGGGTTAGGGTTAGGGTTAGGGGACGGGGACGGTTTAGGGTACAGGTTAGGCTACGACAACGGTTTAGGGTGAGCGTACGTGTTAGGGTACGGGTTAGTGTTAGCGTACGTGTTAGGATTAGGGGAGGGGTGAGGGTAAGGCTTCAGGTAAGGGTTAGGGTTAGGGTTAGGGGACGGGGACAGGGACGGTTTAGGGTACAGGTTAGGGTACGACAACGGTTTAGGGTGACCGTACATGTTAGTGTATGGGTTAGTGTTAGCGTACGGGTTAGGATTAGGGGACGGGTGAGGGTAAGGCTTCGGGTAAGGGTTAGGTTTAGGGTTAGGGGACGGGGAAGTGGACGAGGACGGGGACGGTTTAGGGTAGAGGTTAGGGTACGACAACGGTTTAGGGTGAGCATACGTGTTAGGGTAAGGGTTAGTGTTAGCGTTCGGGTTAGGATTAGGGGACGGGTGAGGGTAAGGCTTCGGGTAAAGGTTAGGGTTAGGGTTAGGGTTAGGGTTAGGGAACGGGGACGGGGACGGTTTAGGGTACAGGTTAGGGTACGTCAACGGTTTAGGGTGAGCGTACGTGTTAGGGTACGGGTTACTGTTAGTGTACGGGTTAGGATTAGGGGACGGGTGAGGGTAAGGCTTCGGTTAAGGGTTAGGGTTAGGGTTAGGGTTAGGGTTAGGGTTAGGGGACGGGGACGGTTTAGCGTACAGGTTAGGGTACGACAACGGTTTAGGGTGAGCGTAGGTGTTAGGGTATGGTTTAGTGTTAGCGTACGGTTTAGGATTAGGGGACGGGTGAGGGTAAGGCTTCGGGTAAGGGTTAGGGTTAGCGTTAGGGTTAGGGTTAGGATTAGGGGACGGGGACGGTTTAGGGTACAGGTTAGGGTACGACAACGGTTTAGGGTGAGCGTACGTGTTAGGGTACGGGTTAGTGTTAGCGTACGGGTTAGGATTAGGGGACGGGTGAGTGTAAGGCTTCGGGTAAGGGTTAGGGTTAGGGTTAGGGTTAGGGTTAGGGGACGGGGACGGGGACGGTTTAGGGTACAGGTTAGGGTACGACAACGGTTTAGGGTGAGCGTACGTGTTAGGGTATGTGTTAGTGTTAGGGTACGGGTTAGGATTAGGGGACGGGTGAGTGTAAGGCTTCGGGTAAGGGTTAGGGTTAGGGTTAGGGTTAGGGTTAGGGTTAGGGGACGGGGACCGTTTAGGGTACAGGTTAGGGTACGTCAACGGTTTAGGGTGAGCGTACGTGTTAGGGTACGGGTTACTGTTAGTGCACGGGTTAGGATTAGGGGAAGGGTGAGGGTAAGGCTTCGGGTAAGGGTTAGGGTTAGGGTTAGGGTTAGGGTTAGGGTTAGGGGACGGGGACGGTTTAGGGTACAGGTTAGGGTACGACAACGGTTTAGGGTGAGCGTACGTGTTAGGGTACGGGTTAGTGTTAGCGTACGGGTTAGGATTAGGGGACGGTGAGGGTAAGGCTTCGCGTAAGGGTTAGGGTTAGGGTTAGGGTTAGGGTTAGGGTTAGGGTTAGGGGACGGTTTAGGGTACAGGTTAGGGTACGACAAAGTTTTAGGGTGAGCGTACGTGTTAGGGTACGGGTTAGTGTTAGCGTACGGGTGAGGATTAGGGGACGGGTGAGGGTAAGGCTTCGGGTAAGGGTTAGGGTTAGGGTTAGGGTTAGGGTTAGGGTTAGGGGACGGGGACGGTTTAGGGTACAGGTTAGGGTACGACAACGGTTTAGGGTGAGCGTAGGTGTTAGGGTACGTTTTAGTATTAGCGTACGGGTTAGGATAAGAGGACGGGTGACGGTAAGGCTTCGGGTAAGGGTTAGGGTTAGGGTTAAGGTTAGGGTTAGGGGACGGGGACGGTTTAGGGTACAGGTTAGGTTACGACAACGGTTTAGGGTGAGCGTACGTGTTAGGGTACGGGTTAGTGTTAGCGTACGGGTTAGGATAAGGGGACGGGTGAGGGTAAGGCTTCGGGTAAGGGTTAGGGTTAGGGTTAGGGTTAGGGTTAGGGTTAGGGGACGGGGACGGTTTAGGGTACAGGTTAGGGTACGACAACGGTTTAGGGTGAGCGTACGTGTTAGGGTATGGGTTAGTGTTAGCGTACGGGTTAGGATTAGGGGACGGGTGAGTGTAATGCTTCGGGTAAGGGTTAGGGTTAGGGTTAGGGTTAGGGTTAGGTTTAGGGGACGGGGACGGTTTAGGGTACAGGTTAGGGTACGTCAACGGTTTAGGGTGAGCGTACGTGTTAGGGTACGGGTTAGTGTTAGTGTACAGGTTAGGATTAGGGGACGGGTGAGTGTAAGGCTTCGGTTAAGTGTTAGGGTTAGGGTTAGGGTTAGGGTTAGGGTTAGGGGACGGGGACGGGGACGGTTTAGGGTACAGGTTAGGGTACGACAACGGTTTAGGGTGAGCGTACGTGTTAGGGTACGGGTTAGTGTTACCGTACGGGTTAGGATTAGGGGACGGGTGAGGGTAAGGCTTCGGGTACGGGTTAGGGTTAGGGTTAGGGGACGGGGACGGTTTAGGGTACAGGTTAGTGTATGACAACGGTTTAGGGTGAGCGTACGTGTTAGGGTACGGGTTAGTGTTAGCGTACGGGTTAGGATTAGGGGACGGGTTAGGGTAAGGCTTCGGGTAAGTGTTAGGGTTAGGGTTAGGGTTAGGGTTAGGGGACGGGGACGGTTTAGGGTACAGGTTAGTGTACGACAACGGTTTAGGGTGAGCGTACGTGTTAGGGTACGGGTTAGTGTTAGCGTACGGGTTAGGATTAGGGGACGGGTGAGGGTAAGGCTTCGGGTAAGTGTTAGGGTTAGGGTTAGGGTTAGGATTAGGGTTAGGGTACTGGGACGGTTTAGGGTACAGGTTAGGGTACGACAACGATTTAGGGTGAGCGTACGTGTTATGGTACGGGTTAGTGTTAGCGTACGGGTTAGGATAAGGGGACGGGTGAGGGTAAGGCTTCGGGTAAGGGTTAGGTTTAGGGTTAGGGTTAGGGTTAGGGTTAGGGAACGGGGACGGTTTAGGGTACAGGTTAGGGTACGACAACGGTTTAGGGTGACTGTACATGTTAGGGTATGGGTTAGAGTTAGCGTACGGGTTAGGATTAGGGGACGGGTGAGGGTAAGGCTTCGGGTAAGGGTTAGGTTTAGGGTTATGGGACGGGGACGGGGACGGGGACGGGGACGGTTTAGGGTAGAGGTTAGGGTAGGACAATGGTTTAGGGTGAGCGTAGGTGGTAGGGTACGGGTTAGTGTTAGCGTAAGGGTTAGGATTAGGGGACGGGTGAGGGTAAGGCTTCGGGTAAGTGTTAGGGTTAGGGTTAGGGTTAGGGTTAGGGTTAGGGTACGGGGACGGTTTAGGGTAGAGGTTAGGGTACGACAACGATTTAGGGTGAGCGTACGTGTTAAGGTACGGGTTAGTGTTAGCGTACGGGTTAGGATTAGGGGACGGTTGAGGGTAAGGCTTCAGGTAAGGGTTAAGGTTAGGGTTAGGGTTAGGGTTAGGGTTAGGGGACGGGGACAGGGACGGTTCAGGGTACAGGTTAGGGTACGACAACGGTTTAGGGTGACCGTACATGTTAGGGTATGGGTTAGTGTTAGCGTACGGGTTAGGATTAGGGGACGGGTGAGGGTAAGGCTTCGGGTAAGGGTTAGGTTTAGGGTTAGGGGACGGGGACGGGGACGGGGACGGGGACGGTTTAGGGTAGAGGTTAGGGTACGACAACGGTTTAGGGTGAGCGTATGTGTTAGGGTACGGGTTAGTGTTAGTGTACGGGTTAGGATTAGGGGACGGGTGAGGGTAAGGCTTCGGGTAAGGGTTAGGGTTAGGGTTAGGGTTAGGGTTAGGGTTAGGGGACGGGGACGGTTTAGGGTACAGGTTAGGGTACGACAACGGTTTAGGGTGAGCGTACGTGTTAGGGTACGGGTTAGTGTTAGCGTACGGGTTAGGATAAGGGGACGGGTGAGGGTAAGGCTTCGGGTAAGGGTTAGGGTTAGGGTTAGGGTTAGGGTTAGGGTTAGGGGACGGGGACGGTTTAGGGTACAGTTTAGGGTACGACAAATGTTTAGGGTGAGCGTACGTGTTAGGGTATGGGTTAGTGTTAGCGTACGGGTTAGGATTAGGGGAAGGGTGAGTGTAAGGCTTCGGGTAAGTGTTAGGGTTAGGGTTAGGGTTAGGGTTAGGTGATGTGGACGGTTTAGGGTACAGGTTAGGGTACGTCAACGGTTTAGGGTGAGCGTACGTGTTAGGGTACGGGTTAGTGTTAGTGTACGGGTTAGGATTAGGGGACGGGTGAGGGTAAGGCTTCCGGTAAGTGTTAGGGTTAGGGTTTGGGTTAGGGTTAGGGTTAGGGTTAGGGGACGGGGACGGTTTAGGGTACAGGTTACGGTACGACAACGGTTTAGGGTGAGCGTACGTGTTATGGTACGGGTTAGTGTTAGCGTACGGGTTAGGATTAGGGGACGGGTGAGGGTAAAGCTTCGGGTAAGGGTTAGGGTTAGGGTTAGGGTTAGGGTTAGGGGACGGGGACGGTTTAGGGTACAGGTTAGTGTACGACAACGGTTTCGTGTGAGCGTACGTGTTACGGTACGGGTTAGTGTTAGCGTACGGGTTAGGATTAGGTGACGGGATAGGGTAAGGCTTCGGGTAAGGGTTAGGGTTAGGGTTAGGGCTAGGGTTAGGGGACGGGGACGGTTTAGGGTACAGGTTAGGGCACGACAACGGTTTAGGGTGATCGTACGTGTTAGGGTACGGGTTATTGTTAGCCTACGGGTTAGGATTAGGGGACGGGTGAGGGTAAGGCTTCAGGGAAGTGTTAGGGTTAGGGTTAGGGTTAGGGTTAGGGTTAGGGTACGGGCACGGTTTAGGGTACAGGTTAGTGTACGACAACGATTTAGGGTGAGCGTACGTGTTAGGGTACGGGTTAGTGTTAGCGTACGGGTTAGGATTAGAGGACGGGTGAGGGTAAGGCTTCGGGTAAGGGTTAGGGTTAGGGTTAGGGTTAGGGTTAGGGAACGGGGACCGTTTAGGGTACAGGTTAGGCTACGACAACGGTTAGGGTGAGCGTACGTGTTAGGGTACGGGTTAGTGTTAGCGTACGGGTTAGGATTAGGGGACGGGTGAGGGTAAGGCTCCGGGTAAGTGTTAGGGTTAGGGTTAGGGTTAGGGTTAGGGTTAGGGGACGGGGACAGGGACGGTTTAGGGTACAGGTTAGGGTACGACAACGGTTTAGGGTGACCGTACATGTTAGGGTACGGGTTAGTGTTAGCGTACGGGTTAGGATTAGAGGACGGGTGAGGGTAAGGCTTCGGGTAAGGGTTAGGGTTAGGGTTAGGGTTAGCGTTAAGGGACGGGGACGGTTTAGGGTACAGGTTAGGGTACGACAACGGTTTAGGGTGAGCGTACGTGTTAGGGTACTGGTTAGTGTTAGCGTACGGGTTAGGATAAGGGGACGGGTGAGTGTAAGGCTTCAGGTAAGGGTTAGGGTTAGGGTTAGGGTTAGGATTAGGGTTAGGGGACGGGGACGGTTTAGGGTACAGGTTAGGGTACGACAACGGTTTAGGGTGAGCGTACATGTTAGGGTATGTGTTACTGTTAGCGTACGGGTTAGGATTAGGGGACGGGTGAGTGTAAGGCTTCGGGTAAGGGTTAGGGTTAGGGTTAGGGTTAGGGTTAGGGTTAGGGGATGTGGACGGTTTAGGGTACAGGTTAGGGTACGTCAACGGTTTAGGGTGAGCGTACGTGTTAGGGTACGGGTTAGTGTTAGTGTACGGGTTAGGATTAGGGGACGGGTGAGTGTAAGGCTTCGGGTAAGTGTGAGGGTTAGGTTTAGGGTTAGGGTTAGGGTTAGGGTTAGGGGACGGGGACGGTTTAGGGTACTGGTTACGGTACGACAACGGTTTAGGGTGAGCGTACGTGTTAGGGTACGGGTTAGTGTTAGCGTACGGGTTAGGATTAGGGGACGGGTGAGTGTAAGGCTTCGGGTAAGGGTTAGGGTTAGGGTTAGGGTTAGGGTTAGGGTTAGGGGACGGGGACGGTTTAGGGTACAGGTTAGTTTACCACAACGGTTTAGGGTGAGCGTACGTGTTAGGGTACGGGTCAGTGTTAGCGTACGGGTTAGGATTAGGGGACGGGTGAGGGTAAGGCTTCGGGAAAGGGTTAGGGTTAGGGTTAGGGGACGGGCACGTGGACGGTTTAGGGGACAGGTTAGGGTACGACAACGGTTTAGGGTGACCGTACATGTTAGGGTACGGGTTAGTGTTAGCGTACGGGTTAGGATTAGGGGACGGGTTAGGGTAAGGCTTCGGGTAAGGGTTAGGGTTAGGGTTAGGGTTAGGGTTAGGGTTAGGGGACGGGGAAGGTTTAGGGTACAGGTTAGGGTACGACAACGGTTTAGGGTGAGCGTACGTGTTAGGGTACTGGTTAGTGTTAGCGTACGGGTTAGGATTAGGGGACGTGTGAGGGTAAGGCTTCGGGTAAGTGTTAGGGTTAGGGTTAGTGTTAGGGTTAGGGTTAGGGGACGGGGACGGTTTAGGGTACAGGTTAGGGTACGACAACGATTTAGGGTGAGTGTACGTGTTAGGGTACGGGTTAGTGTTAGCGTACGGGTTAGGATTAGGGGACGGGTGAGGGTAAGGCTTCGGGTAAGGGTTAGGGTTAGGGTTAGGGTTAGGGTTAGGGGACGGGGACGGTTTAGGGTACAGGTTAGGCTACGACAACGGTTTAGGGTTAGCGTACGTGTCAGGGTACGGGTTAGTGTTAGCGTACGGGTTAGGATTAGGGTACGGGTGAGGGTAAGGCTTCGGGTAAGTGTTAGGGTTAGGGTTAGGGTTAGGGTTAGGGGACGGGGACGGGGACAGGGACGGTTTAGGGTACAGGTTAGGGTACAACAACGGTTTAGGGTGACCGTACATGTTAGGGTATGGGTTAGTGTTAGCGTACGGGTTAGGATTAGGGGACGGGTGAGTGTAAGGCTTCGGGTAAGGGTTAGGTTTAGGGTTAGGGGACGGGGACGGGGACGGGGACGGGGACGGTTTAGGGTCGAGGTTAGGGTACGACAACGGTTTAGGGTGAACGTAGGTGTTAGGGTACGTGTTAGTGTTAGCGTACGGGTTAGGATTAGGGGACGGGTGAGGGTAAGGCTTCGGGTAAAGGTTAGGGTTAGGGTTAGGGTTAGGGTTAGGGGACGGGGACAGGGACGGTTTTGGGTACAGTTTAGGGTGCGACAATGGTTTAGGGTGAGCGTACATGTTAGGGTATGGGTGAGTGTTAGCGTACGGGTTAGGATTGGAGGACGGGTGAGGGTAAGGCTTCGGGTAAGGGTTAGGGTTAGGGTTAGGGTTAGGGTTAGGGTTAGGGGACGGGGACGGTTTAGGGTACAGTTTAGGGTACGTCAACGGTTTAGGGTGAGCGTACGTGTTAGGGTACGGGTTAGTGTTAGTGTACGGGTTAGGATTAGGGGACGGGTGAGGGTAAGGCTTCGGGTAAGGGTTAGTGTTAGGGTTAGGGTTAGGGTTAGGGTTAGGGGACGGGGACGGTTTAGGGTACAGGTTAGGGTACGACAACGGTTTAGGGTGAGCGTACGTGTTAGGGTATGGGTTAGTGTTAGGGTACGGGTTAGGATTAGGGGACGGGTGAGGGTAAGGCTTCGGGTAAGGGTTAGGGTTAGGGTTAGGGTTAGGGTTAGGGTTAGGGGAAGGGGACGGTTTATGGTACAGTTTAGGGTACGACAAAGTTTTAGGGTGAGCGTACGTGTTAGGGTACGGGTTAGTGTTAGCGTACGGGTGAGGATTAGGGGACGGGTGAGTGTAAGGCTTTGGGTAAGGGTTAGGGTTTGGGTTAGGGTTAGGGTTAGGGTTAGCGGACGGGGACGGTTTAGGGTACAGGTTAGTGTACGACAACGTTTTTGGGTTAGCGTACATGTTAGGGTACGGGTTAGTGTTAGCGTACGGGTTAGGATTAGGGGACAGGTGAGTGTAAGTCTTCGGGTAAGGTTTAGGGTTAGGGTTAGGGTTAGGGTTAGGGTTAGGGGACGGGGACGGTTTAGGGTAAAGGTTAGGGTACGTCAACGGTTTAGGGTGAGCGTATGTGTTAGGGTACGGGTTAGTGTTAGTGTACGGGTTAGGATTAGGGGACGGGTGAGGGTAAGGCTTCGGGTAAGGGTTAGGGTTAGGGTTAGGGTTAGGGTTAGGGTTAGGGGACGGGGACGGTTTAGGGTACAGGTTAGGGTACGACAACGGTTTAGGGTGAGCGTACGTGTTAGGGTACGGGTTAGTGTTAGCGTACGGGTTAGGATAAGGGGACGGGTGAGGGTAAGGCTTCGGGTAAGGGTTAGGGTTAGGGTTAGGGTTAGGGTTAGGGTTAGGGGACGGGGACGGTTTAGGGTACAGGTTAGGGTACGACAACTGTTTAGGGTGAGCGTACGTGTTAGGGTATGGGTTAGTGTTAGCGTACGGGTTAGGATTAGGGGAAGGGTGAGTGTAAGGCTTCGGGTAAGTGTTAGGGTTAGGGTTAGGGTTAGGGTTAGGTGATGTGGACGGTTTAGGGTACAGGTTAGGGTACGTCAACGGTTTAGGGTGAGCGTACGTGTTAGGGTACGGGTTAGTGTTAGTGTACGGGTTAGGATTAGGGGACGGGTGAGGGTAAGGCTTCCGGTAAGTGTTAGGGTTAGGGTTAGGGTTAGGGTTAGGGTTAGGGTTAGGGTTAGGGGACGGGGACAGGGACGGTTTAGGGTACAGGTTAGGGTACGACAACGGTTTAGGGTGACCGTACATGTTAGGGTATGGGTTAGTGTTAGCGTACGGGTTAGGATTAGGGGACAGGTGAGGGTAAGGCTTCGGGTAAGGGTTAGGGTTAGGGTTAGGGTTAGGGTTAGGGTTAGGGGACGGGGACGGTTTAGGGTACAGGTTAGGGTACGTCAATGGTTAAGGGTGAGCGTACGTGTTAGGGTACGGGTTAGTGTTAGCGTACGGGTTAGGATTAGTGGACGGGTGAGGGTAAGGCTTCGGGTAAAGGTTAGGGTTAGGGTTAGGGTTAGGGTTAGGGGACGGGGACGGGGACGGTTTAGGGTAGAGGTTAGGGTACGACAACGGTTTAGGGTGAGCGTACGTGTTAGGGTACGGTTTAGTGTTAGCGTACGCGTTAGGATTAGGGGAAGGGTGACGGTAAGGCTTCGGGTAAAGGTTAGGTTTAGGGTTAGGGTTAGGGTTAGGGGACGGGGACAGGGACGGTTTAGGGTACAGGTTAGGGTACGACAACGGTTTAGGGTGAGCGTACGTGTTAGGGTACGGGTTAGTGTTAGCGTACGGGTTAGGATTAGGGGACAGGTGAGTGTAAGGCTTCGGGTAAGGGTTAGGGTTAGGGTTAGGGTTAGGGTTAGGGGACGGGGATGGTTTATGGTACAGGTTAGTGTACGACAACGGTTTAGGGTGAGCGTACGTGTTAGGGTACGGGTTAGTGTTAGCGTACGGTTTAGGATAATGGGACGGGTGAGGGTAAGGCTTCGGGTAAGTGTTAGGGTTAGGGTTAGGGTTAGGGTTAGGGGACGGGGACGGTTTAGGGTACAGGTTAGGGTACGACAACGGTTTAGTGTGAGCGTAGGTGTTAGGGTATGTTTTAGTATTAGCGTACGGGTTAGGATTAGGGGACGGGTGAGGGTAAGGCTTCGGGTAAGGGTTAGGGTTAGGGTTAGGGTTAGCGTTAAGGGACGGGGACGGTTTAGGGTACAGGTTAGGGTACGACAACGGTTTAGGGTGAGCGTACGTGTTAGGGTACTGGTTAGTGTTAGCGTACGGGTTAGGATAAGGGGACGGGTGAGTGTAAGGCTTCAGGTAAGGGTTAGGGTTAGGGTTAGGGTTAGGATTAGGGTTAGGGGACGGGGACGGTTTAGGGTACAGGTTAGGGTACGACAACGGTTTAGGGTGAGCGTACATGTTAGGGTATGTGTTAGTGTTAGCGTACGGGTTAGGATTAGGGGACGGGTGAGTGTAAGGCTTCGGGTAAGGGTTAGGGTTAGGGTTAGGGTTAGGGTTAGGGTTAGGGGATGTGGAAGGTTTAGGGTACAGGTTAGGGTACGTCAACGGTTTAGGGTGAGCGTACGTGTTAGGGTACGGGTTAGTGTTAGTGTACGGGTTAGGATTAGGGGACGGGTGAGTGTAAGGCTTCGGGTAAGTGTGAGGGTTAGGGTTAGGGTTAGGGTTAGGGTTAGGGTTAGGGGACGGGGACGGTTTAGGGTACAGGTTACGGTACGACAACGGTTTAGGGTGAGCGTACGTGTTAGGGTACGGGTTAGTGTTAGCGTACGGGTTAGGATTAGGGGACGGGTGAGTGTAAGGCTTCGGGTAAGGGTTAGGGTTAGGGTTAGGGTTAGGGTTAGGGTTAGGGGACGGGGACGGTTTAGGGTACAGGTTAGTTTACCACAACGGTTTAGGGTGAGCGTACGTGTTAGGGTACGGGTCAGTGTTAGCGTACGGGTTAGGATTAGGGGACGGGTGAGGGTAAGGCTTCGGGAAAGGGTTAGGGTTAGGGTTAGGGTTAGGGTTAGGGGACGGGCACGTGGACGGTTTAGGGGACAGGTTAGGGTACGACAACGGTTTAGGGTGACCGTACATGTTAGGGTACGGGTTAGTGTTAGCGTACGGGTTAGGATTAGGGGACGGGTTAGGGTAAGGCTTCGGGTAAGGGTTAGGGTTAGGGTTGGGTTAGGGTTAGGGTTAGGGGACGGGGAAGGTTTAGGGTACAGGTTAGGGTACGACAATGGTTTAGGGTGAGCGTACGTGTTAGGGTACTGGTTAGTGTTAGCGTACGGGTTAGGATTAGGGGACGGGTGAGGGTAAGGCTTCGGGTAAGTGTTAGGGTTAGGGTTAGTGTTAGGGTTAGGGTTAGGGGACGGGGACGGTTTAGGGTACAGGTTAGGGTACGACAACGATTTAGGGTGAGTGTACGTGTTAGGGTACGGGTTAGTGTTAGCGTACGGGTTAGGATTAGGGGACGGGTGAGGGTAAGGCTTCGGGTAAGGGTTAGGGTTAGGGTTAGGGTTAGGGTTAGGGGACGGGGACGGTTTAGGGTACAGGTTAGGCTACGACAACGGTTTAGGGTTAGCGTACGTGTCAGGGTACGGGTTAGTGTTAGCGTACGGGTTAGGATTAGGGTACGGGTGAGGGTAAGGCTTCGGGTAAGTGTTAGGGTTAGGGTTAGGGTTAGGGTTAGGGGACGGGGACGGGGACAGGGACGGTTTAGGGTACAGGTTAGGGTACAACAACGGTTTAGGGTGACCGTACATGTTAGGGTATGGGTTAGTGTTAGCGTACGGGTTAGGATTAGGGGACGGGTGAGTGTAAGGCTTCGGGTAAGGGTTAGGTTTAGGGTTAGGGGATGGGGACGGGGACGGGGACGGGGACGGTTTAGGGTAGAGGTTAGGGTACGACAACGGTTTAGGGTGAACGTAGGTGTTAGGGTACGTGTTAGTGTTAGCGTACGGGTTAGGATTAGGGGACGGGTGAGGGTAAGGCTTTGGGTAAAGGTTAGGGTTAGGGTTAGGGTTAGGGTTAGGGGACGGTGACGGGGACGGTTTAGGATACAGGTTAGGTTACGACAACGGTTTAGGGTGAGGGTACGTGTTAGGGTACGGCTTAGTGTTAGCGTACGGGTTAAGATTAGGGGACAGGTGAGTGTAAGGCTTCGGGTAAGGGTTAGGTTTAGGGTTAGGGTTAGGGTTAGGGTTAGGGGACGGGGACGGTTTAGGGTACAGGTTAGGCTACGACAACGGTTTAGGGTTAGCGTACGTGTCAGGGTACGGGTTAGTGTTAGCGTACGGGTTAGGATTAGGGTACGGGTGAGGGTAAGGCTTCGGGTAAGTGTTAGGGTGAGGGTTAGGGTTAGGGTTAGGGTTAGGGGACGGGGACGGTTTAGGGTACAGGTTAGGGTACGACAACAGTTTAGGGTGCGCGTACGTGTTAGGGTATGGGTTAGTGTTAGCGTACGGGTTAGGATTAGGGGACGGGTGAGGGTAAGGCTTCGGGTAAGGGTTTGGGTTAGGGTTAGGGTTACGGTTAGGGGACGGGGACGGTTTAGGGTACAGTTTAGGGTACGTCAACGGTTTAGGGTGAGCGTACGTGTTAGTGTACGGGTTAGTGTTAGCGTACGGTTTAGGATTAGGAGCCGGGTGAGGATAAGGCTTCGGGTAAGGGTTAGGGTTAGGGTTAGGGTTAGGGGACGGGGACGATTTAGGGTACAAGTTAGGGTACGACAACGGTTTAGGGTGAGCGTACGTGTTAGGGTTAGGGTTAGGGTTAGGGTTAGGGTTAGGGTTAGGGGACGGGGACAGGGACGGTTTAGGGAACAGGTTACGGTAGGACAACGGTTTAGGGTGAGCGAACATGTTAGTGTATGGTTTATTGTTAGCGTACGGGTTAGGATTATGGGACAGGTGAGGGTAAGGCTTCGGGTAAGGGTTAGGGTTAGGGTTAGGGTTAGGTGATGGGGACGGGTTAGGGTACAGGTTAGAGTACGACAACGGTTTAGGGTGAGCGTACATGTTAGGGTACGGGTTAGTGTTAGCGTACGGGTTAGGATTAGGGGACGGGTGAGGGTAAGGCTTCGGGTAAGGGTTAGGGTTAGGGTTATGGTTAGGGTTAGGGGACGGGGACGGTTTAGGGTACAGGTAAGGGTACGACAACGGTTTAGGGTGAGCGTACGTGTTAGGGTACGGGTTAGTGTTAGCGTACGGGTTAGGATTAGGGGACGGGTGAGGGTAAGGCTTCGGGTAAGGGTTAGGGTTAGGGTTAGGGTTAGGGTTAGGGGACGGGGACAGGGACGGTTTTGGGTACAGTTTAGGGTGCGACAATGGTTTAGGGTGAGTGTACATGTTAGGGTATGGGTGAGTGTTAGCGTACGGGTTAGGATTGGAGGACGGGTGAGGGTAAGGCTTCGGGTAAGGGTTAGGGTTAGGGTTAGGGTTAGGGTTAGGGTTAGGGGACGGGGACGGTTTAGGGTACAGTTTAGGGTACGTCAACGGTTTAGGGTGAGCGTACGTGTTAGGGTACGGGTTAGTGTTAGTGTACGGGTTAGGATTAGGGGACGGGTGAGGGTAAGGCTTCGGGTAAGGGTTAGTGTTAGGGTTAGGGTTAGGGTTAGGGTTAGGGGACGGGGACGGTTTAGGGTACAGGTTAGGGTACGACAACGGTTTAGGGTGAGCGTACGTGTTAGGGTATGGGTTAGTGTTAGGGTACGGGTTAGGATTAGGGGACGGGTTAGTGTAAGGCTTCGGGTAAGGGTTAGGGTTAGGGTTAGGGTTAGGGTTAGGGTTAGGGGAAGGGGACGGTTTATGGTACAGTTTAGGGTACGACAAAGTTTTAGGGTGAGCGTACGTGTTAGGGTACGGGTTAGTGTTAGCGTACGGGTGAGGATTAGGGGACGGGTGAGTGTAAGGCTTTGGGTAAGGGTTAGGGTTTGGGTTAGGGTTAGGGTTAGGGTTAGCGGACGGGGACAGTTTAGGGTACAGGTTAGTGTACGACAACGTTTTTGGGTTAGCGTACATGTTAGGGTACGGGTTAGTGTTAGCGTACGGGTTAGGATTAGGGGACGGGTTAGGGTAAGGCTTCGGGAAAGGGTTAGGGTTAGGGTTAGGGTTAGGGTTAGGGGACGGGAACGGGGACGGTTTAGGGTACAGGTTAGGGTACGACAACGGTTTATGGTGAGCGTACGTGTTAGGGTACGGGTTAGTGTTAGCGTACGGTTTAGGATTAGGAGATGGGTGAGGGTAAGGCTTCGGGTAAGGGTTAGGGTTAGGGTTAGGGTTAGGGGACGGGGACAGGGACGGTTTAGGGTACAGGTTACGGTAGGAAAACGGTTTAGGGTGAGCGTACATGTTAGTGTATGGTTTAGTGTTAGCGTACGGGTTAGGATTAGGGGACGGGTGAGGGTAAGGCTTCGGGTAAGGGTTAGGGTTAGGGTTAGGGTTAGGGTTAAGGGACGGGGACGGTTTAGGGTACAGGTTAGTGTACGACAACGGTTTAGGGTGAGCGTACGTGTTAGGGTACGGATTAGTGTTAGCGTACGGGTTAGGATTAGGGGACGGGTGAGGGTAAGGCTTCGGGTAAGTGTTAGGGTTAGGGTTATGGTTAGGGTTAGGGGACGGGGACGGTTTAGGGTACAGGTTAGGGTACGACAACGGTTTAGGGTGAGCGTACGTGTTAGGGTATGGTTTAGTGTTAGCGTACGGGTTAGGATTAGGGGACGGGTGAGTGTTAGGCTTCGGGTAACGGTTAGGGTTAGGGTTAGGGTTAGGGTTAGGGGACCTGGAAGGTTTAGGGTACAGGTTAGGGTACGACAACGGTTTAGGGTGAGCGTACGTGTTAGGGTACGGGTTAGTGTTAGCGTACGGGTGAGGATTAGGGGACAGGTGAGGGTAAGGCTTCAGGTAAGGGTTAGGGTTAGGGTTAGGGTTAGGGTTAGGGTTAGAGAACGGGGATGGTGTAGGGTACAGTTTAGGGTACGACAACGGTTTAGGGTGAGCGTACGTGTTAGGGTACGGGTTAGTGTTAGCATACGGGTTAGGATTAGGGGACGGGTGAGGGTAAGGCTTAGGGTAAGGGTTAGGGTTAGGGTTAGGGTTAGGGTTAGTGGACGGGGACAGGGACGGTTTAGGGTACAGGTTAGGGTGCGACAACGGTTTAGGGTGAGCGTACATGTTAGGGTATGGGTGAGTGTTAGCGTACGGGTTAGGATTAGAGGACGGGTGAGGGTAAGGCTTCGGGTAAGGGTTAGGGTTAGGGTTAGGGAACGGGGACGGGGACGGGGACGGGGACGGTTTAGGGTACAGGTAAGGGTACGACAATGGTTTAGGGTGAGCGTACGTGTTATGGTACGGGTTACTGTTCGTGTACGGGTTAGGATTAGGGGATGGGTGAGGGTAAGGCTTCGGGTAAAGGTTAGGGTTAGGGTTAGGGTTAGGGTTAGGGTTAGGGGACGGGGACGGTTTAGGGTACAGGTTAGGGTACGACAACGGTTTAGGGTGAGCGTAGGTGTTAGGGTACGGGTTAGTGTTAGCGTACGGGTTAGGATTAGGGGACGGGTGAGTGTAAGGTTTCGGGTAAGGGTTAGGGTTAGGGTTAGGGTTAGGGGACGGGGACGGGGATGGTTTAGGGTACAGGTTAGGGTACGAAAACGGTTTAGGGTGAGCGTACGTGTTAGGGTACGGGTTAGTGTTAGCGTACGGGTTAGGATTAGGGGACGGGTGAGGGTAAGGCTTCGGGTAAGGGTTAGGGTTAGGGTTAGGGTTAGTGTTAGGCTTAGGGGACGGGGACGGTTTAGGGTACAGGTTAGTGTACGACAACGGTTTCGGGTGAGCGTACATGTTAGGATACGGTTTAGTGTTAGCGTACGGGTTAGGATTAGGGTACGGGTGAGGGTAAGGCTTCGGGTAAGGGTTAGGGTTAGGGTTAGGGTTAGGGTTAGGGGACGGGGACGGTTTAGGGTACAGGTTAGGGTACGACAACGGTTTAGGGTGATCGTACGTGTTAGGGTATGGGTTAGTGTTAGCGTAAGGGTTAGGATTAGGGGACGGGTAAGGTTAAGGCTTCGGGTAAGGGTTAGGGTTTGGGTTAGAGTTAGGTTTAAGGTTAGGGTTAGGGTCCGGGGATGGTTTAGGGTACAGGTTTGGGTACGACAACGGTTTAGGGTTGAGCGTACGTGTTAGGGTACGGGTTAATGTTAGCGTACGGGTTAGGATTAGGGCACGGTTGAGGGTAAGGCTTCGGGTAAGGGTTAGGGTTAGGGTTAGGGTTAGGGTTAGGGTTAGGGGACGGGGACGGTTTAGGCTACAGGTTAGGGTACGACAATGGTTTAGGGTGAGCGTACGTGTTAGGGTACGTGTTAGTGTTAGCGTACTGGTTAGGATTAGGGGACGGGTGAGGGTAAGGCTTCGGGTAAAGGTTAGGGTTAGGGTTAGGGTTAGGGTTAGGGGATGGGGACGGGGACGGTTTAGGGTACAGGTTAGGGTACGACAACGATTTAGGGTGAGCGTACGTGTTAGGGTACGGGTTAGTGTTAGCGTACGGGTTAGGATTAGGGGACGGGTGAGTGTAAGGCTTCGGGTAAGGGTTAGGGTTAGGTTTAGGGTTAGGGTTAGGGGACGGGGACGGTTTAGGGTACAGGTTAGGGTACGTCAACTATTTAGGGTGAGCGTACGTGTTAGGGTACGGGTTAGTGTTACTTACGGGTTAGGATTAGGGGACGGGTGAGGGTAAGGCTTTGGGTAAGTGTTAGGGTTATGGTTAGGTTTAGGGTTAGGGGACGGGGACGGTTTAGGGTACAGGTTAGGGTACGACAACGGTTTAGGGTGAGCGTACGTGTTAGGGTACGGTTTAGAGTTAGTGTACGGGTTAGGATTAGGGGACGGGTGAGGGTAAGGCTTCGGGAAAGGGTTAGGGTTAGGGTTAGGATTAGGGTTAGGGGACGGGGACGGTTTAGGGTACAGGTTAGGGTACGACAACGGTTTAGGGTGAGCGTACATGTTAGGGTATGTGTTAGTGTTAGCGTACGGGTTAGGATTAGGGGACGGGTGAGTGTAAGGCTTCGGGTAAGGGTTAGGGTTAGGGTTAGGGTTAGGGTTAGGGTTAGGGGATGTGGAAGGTTTAGGGTACAGGTTAGGGTACGTCAACGGTTTAGGGTGAGCGTACGTGTTAGGGTACGGGTTAGTGTTAGTGTACGGGTTAGGATTAGGGGACGGGTGAGTGTAAGGCTTCGGGTAAGTGTGAGGGTTAGGGTTAGGGTTAGGGTTAGGGTTAGGGTTAGGGGACGGGGACGGTTTAGGGTACAGGTTACGGTACGACAACGGTTTAGGGTGAGCGTACGTGTTAGGGTACGGGTTAGTGTTAGCGTACGGGTTAGGATTAGGGGACGGGTGAGTGTAAGGCTTCGGGTAAGGGTTAGGGTTAGGGTTAGGGTTAGGGTTAGGGTTAGGGGACGGGGACGGTTTAGGGTACAGGTTAGTTTACCACAACGGTTTAGGGTGAGCGTACGTGTTAGGGTACGGGTCAGTGTTAGCGTACGGGTTAGGATTAGGGGACGGGTGAGGGTAAGGCTTCGGGAAAGGGTTAGGGTTAGGGTTAGGGTTAGGGTTAGGGGACGGGCACGTGGACGGTTTAGGGGACAGGTTAGGGTACGACAACGGTTTAGGGTGACCGTACATGTTAGGGTACGGGTTAGTGTTAGCGTACGGGTTAGGATTAGGGGACGGGTTAGGGTAAGGCTTCGGGTAAGGGTTAGGGTTAGGGTTGGGTTAGGGTTAGGGTTAGGGGACGGGGAAGGTTTAGGGTACAGGTTAGGGTACGACAATGGTTTAGGGTGAGCGTACGTGTTAGGGTACTGGTTAGTGTTAGCGTACGGGTTAGGATTAGGGGACGGGTGAGGGTAAGGCTTCGGGTAAGTGTTAGGGTTAGGGTTAGTGTTAGGGTTAGGGTTAGGGGACGGGGACGGTTTAGGGTACAGGTTAGGGTACGACAACGATTTAGGGTGAGTGTACGTGTTAGGGTACGGGTTAGTGTTAGCGTACGGGTTAGGATTAGGGGACGGGTGAGGGTAAGGCTTCGGGTAAGGGTTAGGGTTAGGGTTAGGGTTAGGGTTAGGGGACGGGGACGGTTTAGGGTACAGGTTAGGCTACGACAACGGTTTAGGGTTAGCGTACGTGTCAGGGTACGGGTTAGTGTTAGCGTACGGGTTAGGATTAGGGTACGGGTGAGGGTAAGGCTTCGGGTAAGTGTTAGGGTTAGGGTTAGGGTTAGGGTTAGGGGACGGGGACGGGGACAGGGACGGTTTAGGGTACAGGTTAGGGTACAACAACGGTTTAGGGTGACCGTACATGTTAGGGTATGGGTTAGTGTTAGCGTACGGGTTAGGATTAGGGGACGGGTGAGTGTAAGGCTTCGGGTAAGGGTTAGGTTTAGGGTTAGGGGACGGGGACGGGGACGGGGACGGGGACGGTTTAGGGTAGAGGTTAGGGTACGACAACGGTTTAGGGTGAACGTAGGTGTTAGGGTACGTGTTAGTGTTAGCGTACGGGTTAGGATTAGGGGACGGGTGAGGGTAAGGCTTTGGGTAAAGGTTAGGGTTAGGGTTAGGGTTAGGGTTAGGGGACGGTGACGGGGACGGTTTAGGATACAGGTTAGGTTACGACAACGGTTTAGGGTGAGGGTACGTGTTAGGGTACGGCTTAGTGTTAGCGTACGGGTTAAGATTAGGGGACAGGTGAGTGTAAGGCTTCGGGTAAGGGTTAGGTTTAGGGTTAGGGTTAGGGTTAGGGTTAGGGGACGGGGACGGTTTAGGGTACAGGTTAGGCTACGACAACGGTTTAGGGTTAGCGTACGTGTCAGGGTACGGGTTAGTGTTAGCGTACGGGTTAGGATTAGGGTACGGGTGAGGGTAAGGCTTCGGGTAAGTGTTAGGGTGAGGGTTAGGGTTAGGGTTAGGGTTAGGGGACGGGGACGGTTTAGGGTACAGGTTAGGGTACGACAACAGTTTAGGGTGCGCGTACGTGTTAGGGTATGGGTTAGTGTTAGCGTACGGGTTAGGATTAGGGGACGGGTGAGGGTAAGGCTTCGGGTAAGGGTTTGGGTTAGGGTTAGGGTTACGGTTAGGGGACGGGGACGGTTTAGGGTACAGTTTAGGGTACGTCAACGGTTTAGGGTGAGCGTACGTGTTAGTGTACGGGTTAGTGTTAGCGTACGGTTTAGGATTAGGAGCCGGGTGAGGATAAGGCTTCGGGTAAGGGTTAGGGTTAGGGTTAGGGTTAGGGGACGGGGACGATTTAGGGTACAAGTTAGGGTACGACAACGGTTTAGGGTGAGCGTACGTGTTAGGGTTAGGGTTAGGGTTAGGGTTAGGGTTAGGGTTAGGGGACGGGGACAGGGACGGTTTAGGGAACAGGTTACGGTAGGACAACGGTTTAGGGTGAGCGAACATGTTAGTGTATGGTTTATTGTTAGCGTACGGGTTAGGATTATGGGACAGGTGAGGGTAAGGCTTCGGGTAAGGGTTAGGGTTAGGGTTAGGGTTAGGTGATGGGGACGGGTTAGGGTACAGGTTAGAGTACGACAACGGTTTAGGGTGAGCGTACATGTTAGGGTACGGGTTAGTGTTAGCGTACGGGTTAGGATTAGGGGACGGGTGAGGGTAAGGCTTCGGGTAAGGGTTAGGGTTAGGGTTATGGTTAGGGTTAGGGGACGGGGACGGTTTAGGGTACAGGTAAGGGTACGACAACGGTTTAGGGTGAGCGTACGTGTTAGGGTACGGGTTAGTGTTAGCGTACGGGTTAGGATTAGGGGACGGGTGAGGGTAAGGCTTCGGGTAAGGGTTAGGGTTAGGGTTAGGGTTAGGGTTAGGGGACGGGGACAGGGACGGTTTTGGGTACAGTTTAGGGTGCGACAATGGTTTAGGGTGAGTGTACATGTTAGGGTATGGGTGAGTGTTAGCGTACGGGTTAGGATTGGAGGACGGGTGAGGGTAAGGCTTCGGGTAAGGGTTAGGGTTAGGGTTAGGGTTAGGGTTAGGGTTAGGGGACGGGGACGGTTTAGGGTACAGTTTAGGGTACGTCAACGGTTTAGGGTGAGCGTACGTGTTAGGGTACGGGTTAGTGTTAGTGTACGGGTTAGGATTAGGGGACGGGTGAGGGTAAGGCTTCGGGTAAGGGTTAGTGTTAGGGTTAGGGTTAGGGTTAGGGTTAGGGGACGGGGACGGTTTAGGGTACAGGTTAGGGTACGACAACGGTTTAGGGTGAGCGTACGTGTTAGGGTATGGGTTAGTGTTAGGGTACGGGTTAGGATTAGGGGACGGGTTAGTGTAAGGCTTCGGGTAAGGGTTAGGGTTAGGGTTAGGGTTAGGGTTAGGGTTAGGGGAAGGGGACGGTTTATGGTACAGTTTAGGGTACGACAAAGTTTTAGGGTGAGCGTACGTGTTAGGGTACGGGTTAGTGTTAGCGTACGGGTGAGGATTAGGGGACGGGTGAGTGTAAGGCTTTGGGTAAGGGTTAGGGTTTGGGTTAGGGTTAGGGTTAGGGTTAGCGGACGGGGACAGTTTAGGGTACAGGTTAGTGTACGACAACGTTTTTGGGTTAGCGTACATGTTAGGGTACGGGTTAGTGTTAGCGTACGGGTTAGGATTAGGGGACGGGTTAGGGTAAGGCTTCGGGAAAGGGTTAGGGTTAGGGTTAGGGTTAGGGTTAGGGGACGGGAACGGGGACGGTTTAGGGTACAGGTTAGGGTACGACAACGGTTTATGGTGAGCGTACGTGTTAGGGTACGGGTTAGTGTTAGCGTACGGTTTAGGATTAGGAGATGGGTGAGGGTAAGGCTTCGGGTAAGGGTTAGGGTTAGGGTTAGGGTTAGGGGACGGGGACAGGGACGGTTTAGGGTACAGGTTACGGTAGGAAAACGGTTTAGGGTGAGCGTACATGTTAGTGTATGGTTTAGTGTTAGCGTACGGGTTAGGATTAGGGGACGGGTGAGGGTAAGGCTTCGGGTAAGGGTTAGGGTTAGGGTTAGGGTTAGGGTTAAGGGACGGGGACGGTTTAGGGTACAGGTTAGGGTACGACAACGGTTTAGGGTGAGCGTACGTGTTAGGGTACGGATTAGTGTTAGCGTACGGGTTAGGATTAGGGGACGGGTGAGGGTAAGGCTTCGGGTAAGTGTTAGGGTTAGGGTTATGGTTAGGGTTAGGGGACGGGGACGGTTTAGGGTACAGGTTAGGGTACGACAACGGTTTAGGGTGAGCGTACGTGTTAGGGTATGGTTTAGTGTTAGCGTACGGGTTAGGATTAGGGGACGGGTGAGTGTTAGGCTTCGGGTAACGGTTAGGGTTAGGGTTAGGGTTAGGGTTAGGGGACCTGGAAGGTTTAGGGTACAGGTTAGGGTACGACAACGGTTTAGGGTGAGCGTACGTGTTAGGGTACGGGTTAGTGTTAGCGTACGGGTGAGGATTAGGGGACAGGTGAGGGTAAGGCTTCAGGTAAGGGTTAGGGTTAGGGTTAGGGTTAGGGTTAGGGTTAGAGAACGGGGATGGTGTAGGGTACAGTTTAGGGTACGACAACGGTTTAGGGTGAGCGTACGTGTTAGGGTACGGGTTAGTGTTAGCATACGGGTTAGGATTAGGGGACGGGTGAGGGTAAGGCTTAGGGTAAGGGTTAGGGTTAGGGTTAGGGTTAGGGTTAGTGGACGGGGACAGGGACGGTTTAGGGTACAGGTTAGGGTGCGACAACGGTTTAGGGTGAGCGTACATGTTAGGGTATGGGTGAGTGTTAGCGTACGGGTTAGGATTAGAGGACGGGTGAGGGTAAGGCTTCGGGTAAGGGTTAGGGTTAGGGTTAGGGAACGGGGACGGGGACGGGGACGGGGACGGTTTAGGGTACAGGTAAGGGTACGACAATGGTTTAGGGTGAGCGTACGTGTTATGGTACGGGTTACTGTTCGTGTACGGGTTAGGATTAGGGGATGGGTGAGGGTAAGGCTTCGGGTAAAGGTTAGGGTTAGGGTTAGGGTTAGGGTTAGGGTTAGGGGACGGGGACGGTTTAGGGTACAGGTTAGGGTACGACAACGGTTTAGGGTGAGCGTAGGTGTTAGGGTACGGGTTAGTGTTAGCGTACGGGTTAGGATTAGGGGACGGGTGAGTGTAAGGTTTCGGGTAAGGGTTAGGGTTAGGGTTAGGGTTAGGGGACGGGGACGGGGATGGTTTAGGGTACAGGTTAGGGTACGAAAACGGTTTAGGGTGAGCGTACGTGTTAGGGTACGGGTTAGTGTTAGCGTACGGGTTAGGATTAGGGGACGGGTGAGGGTAAGGCTTCGGGTAAGGGTTAGGGTTAGGGTTAGGGTTAGTGTTAGGCTTAGGGGACGGGGACGGTTTAGGGTACAGGTTAGTGTACGACAACGGTTTCGGGTGAGCGTACATGTTAGGATACGGTTTAGTGTTAGCGTACGGGTTAGGATTAGGGTACGGGTGAGGGTAAGGCTTCGGGTAAGGGTTAGGGTTAGGGTTAGGGTTAGGGTTAGGGGACGGGGACGGTTTAGGGTACAGGTTAGGGTACGACAACGGTTTAGGGTGATCGTACGTGTTAGGGTATGGGTTAGTGTTAGCGTAAGGGTTAGGATTAGGGGACGGGTAAGGTTAAGGCTTCGGGTAAGGGTTAGGGTTTGGGTTAGAGTTAGGTTTAAGGTTAGGGTTAGGGTCCGGGGATGGTTTAGGGTACAGGTTTGGGTACGACAACGGTTTAGGGTTGAGCGTACGTGTTAGGGTACGGGTTAATGTTAGCGTACGGGTTAGGATTAGGGCACGGTTGAGGGTAAGGCTTCGGGTAAGGGTTAGGGTTAGGGTTAGGGTTAGGGTTAGGGTTAGGGGACGGGGACGGTTTAGGCTACAGGTTAGGGTACGACAATGGTTTAGGGTGAGCGTACGTGTTAGGGTACGTGTTAGTGTTAGCGTACTGGTTAGGATTAGGGGACGGGTGAGGGTAAGGCTTCGGGTAAAGGTTAGGGTTAGGGTTAGGGTTAGGGTTAGGGGATGGGGACGGGGACGGTTTAGGGTACAGGTTAGGGTACGACAACGATTTAGGGTGAGCGTACGTGTTAGGGTACGGGTTAGTGTTAGCGTACGGGTTAGGATTAGGGGACGGGTGAGTGTAAGGCTTCGGGTAAGGGTTAGGGTTAGGTTTAGGGTTAGGGTTAGGGGACGGGGACGGTTTAGGGTACAGGTTAGGGTACGTCAACTATTTAGGGTGAGCGTACGTGTTAGGGTACGGGTTAGTGTTACTTACGGGTTAGGATTAGGGGACGGGTGAGGGTAAGGCTTTGGGTAAGTGTTAGGGTTATGGTTAGGGTTAGGGTTAGGGGACGGGGACGGTTTAGGGTACAGGTTAGGGTACGACAACGGTTTAGGGTGAGCGTACGTGTTAGGGTACGGTTTAGAGTTAGTGTACGGGTTAGGATTAGGGGACGGGTGAGGGTAAGGCTTCGGGAAAGGGTTAGGGTTAGGGTTAGGGTTAGGGTTAGTGGACGGGCACGGGGAGGGTTTAGGGTACAGGTTAGGGTACGACACCAGTTTAGGGTGAGGGTACGTGTTAGGGTACGGGTTAGTGTTAGCGTACGGGTTAGGATTAGGGGACGGGTGAGGGTAAGGCTTCGGGTAAGGGTTCGGGTTAGGGTTAGGGTTAGTGTTAGGCTTAGGGGACGGGGACGGTTTAGGGTACAGGTTAGTGTACGACAACGGTTTCGGGTGAGCGTACATGTTAGGATACGGTTTAGTGTTAGCGTACGGGTTAGGATTAGGGTACGGGTGAGGGTAAGGCTTCGGGTAAGGGTTAGGTTTAGGGTTAGGGTTAGGGTTAGGGGACGGGGACGGTTTAGGGTACAGGTTAGGGTACGACAACGGTTTAGGGTGATCGTACGTGTTAGGGTATGGGTTAGTGTTAGCGTAAGGGTTAGGATTAGGGGACGGGTAAGGTTAAGGCTTCGGGTAAGGGTTAGGGTTTGGGTTAGAGTTAGGTTTAAGGTTAGGGTTAGGGTCCGGGGACGGTTTAGGGTACAGGTTTGGGTACGACAACGGTTTAGGGTTGAGCGTACGTGTTAGGGTACGGGTTAATGCTAGCGTACGGGTTAGGATTATGGGACGGTTGAGGGTAAGGCTTCGGGTAAGGGTTAGGGTTAGGGTTAGGGTTAGGGGACGGGGACGGTTTAGGCTACAGGTTAGGGTACGACAATGGTTTAGGGTGAGCGTACGTGTTAGGGTACGTGTTAGTGTTAGCGTACTGGTTAGGATTAGGGGACGGGTGAGGGTAAGGCTTCGGGTAAAGGTTAGGGTTAGGGTTAGGGTTAGGGTTAGGGGATGGGGACGGGGACGGTTTAGGGTACAGCTTAGGGTACGACAACGATTTAGGGTGAGCGTACGTGTTAGGGTACGGGTTAGTGTTAGCGTACGGGTTAGGATTAGGGGACGGGTGAGTGTAAGGCTTCGGGTAAGGGTTAGGGTTAGGTTTAGGGTTAGGGTTAGGGGACGGGGACGGTTTAGGGTACAGGTTAGGGTACGTCAACTATTTAGGGTGAGCGTACGTGTTAGGGTACGGGTTAGTGTTACTTACGGGTTAGGATTAGGGGACGGGTGAGGGTAAGGCTTTGGGTAAGTGTTAGGGTTATGGTTAGGGTTAGGGTTAGGGGACGGGGACGGTTTAGGGTACAGGTTAGGGTACGACAACGGTTTAGGGTGAGCGTACGTGTTAGGGTACGGTTTAGAGTTAGCGTACGGGTTAGGATTAGGGGACGGGTGAGGGTAAGGCTTCGGGAAAGGGTTAGGGTTAGGGTTAGGGTTAGGGTTAGTGGACGGGCATGGGGAGGGTTTAGGGTACAGGTTAGGGTACGACACCGGTTTAGGGTGAGGGTACGTGTTAGGGTACGGGTTAGTGTTAGCGTACGGGTTAGGATTAGGGGACGGGTTAGGGTAAGGCTTCGGGTAAGGGTTAGGGTTAGGGTTAGGGGACGGGGACGGTTTAGGCTACAGGTTAGGGTACGACAACGGTTTAGGGTGAGCGTACGTGTTAGGGTACGGGTTAGTGTTAGCGTACGGGTTAGGATTAGGGGACGGGTGAGGGTAAGGCTTCGGGTAAGGGTTGGGTTTAGGGTTAGGGTTAGGGTTAGGGTTAGGGGACGGGGACGGTTTAGGGTACAGGTTAGGGTATGACAACGGTTTAGGGTGAGCGTAAGTGTTAGGGTATGGGTTAGTGTTAGCGTATGGGTTAGGATTAGGGGACGGGTGAGGGTAAGGCTTCGGGTAAGGGTTAGGGTTAGGGTTAGGGTTAGGGTTAGGGTTACGGGACGGGGACGGTTTAGGGTACAGGTTAGGGTACGACAACGGTTTAGGGTGAGCGTACGTGTTAGGGTACGGGTTAGTGTTAGCATACGGATTAGGATTAGGGGACGGGTGAGGGTAAGGCTTAGGGTAAGGGTTAGGGTTAGGGTTAGGGTTAGGGTTAGTGGACGGGGACAGGGACGGTTTAGGGTACAGGTTAGGGTGCAACATCGGTTTAGGGTGAGCGTACATGTTAGGGTATGGGTGAGTGTTAGCGTACGGGTTAGGATTAGAGGACGGGTGAGGGTAAGGCTTCGGGTAAGGGTTAGGGTTAGGGTTAGGGAACGGGGACGGGGACGGGGACGGGGACGGTTTAGGGTACAGGTAAGGGTACGCCAACGGTTTAGGGTGAGCGTACGTGTTATGGTACGGGTTAGTGTTCGTGTACGGGTTAGGATTAGGGGATGGGTGAGGGTAAGGCTTCGGGTAAAGGTTAGGGTTAGGGTTGGGTTAGGGTTAGGGTTAGGGGACGGGGACGGTTTAGGGTACAGGTTAGGGTACGACAACGGTTTAGGATGAGCGTAGGTGTTAGGGTACGGGTTAGTGTTAGCGTACGGGTTAGGATTAGGGGACGGGTGAGGGTAAGGTTTCGGGTAAGGGTTAGGGTTAGGGTTAGGGTTAGGGTTAGGGGACGGGGACGGGGATGGTTTAGGGTACAGGTTAGGGTACGAAAACGGTTTAGGGTGAGCGTACGTGTTAGGGTACGGGTTAGTGTTAGCGTACGGGTTAGGATTAGGGGACGGGTGAGGGTAAGGCTTCGGGTAAGGGTTAGGGTTAGGGTTAGGGTTAGTGTTAGGCTTAGGGGACGGGGACGGTTTAGGGTACAGGTTAGTGTACGACAACGGTTTCGTGTGAGCGTACATGTTAGGATACGGTTTAGTGTTAGCGTACGGGTTAGGATTAGGGTACGGGTGAGGGTAAGGCTTCGGGTAAGGGTTAGGGTTAGGGTTAGGGTTAGGGTTAGGGGACGGGGACGGTTTAGAGTACAGGTTAGGGTACGACAACGGTTTAGGGTGATCGTACGTGTTAGGGTATGGGTTAGTGTTAGCGTAAGGGTTAGGATTAGGGGACGGGTAAGGTTAAGGCTTCGGGTAAGGGTTAGGGTTTGGGTTAGAGTTAGGTTTAAGGTTAGGGTTAGGGTCCGGGGACGGTTTAGGGTACAGGTTTGGGTACGACAACGGTTTAGTGTTGAGCGTACGTGTTAGGGTACGGGTTAATGTTAGCGTACGGGTTAGGATTAGGGGACGGTTGAGGGTAAGGCTTCGGGTAAGGGTTAGGGTTAGGGTTAGGGTTAGGGTTAGGGTTAGGGGAAGGGGACGGTTTAGGCTACAGGTTAGGGTACGACAATGGTTTAGGGTGAGCGTACGTGTTAGGGTACGTGTTAGTGTTAGCGTACTGGTTAGGATTAGGGGACGGGTGAGGGTAAGGCTTCGGGTAAAGGTTAGGGTTAGGGTTAGGGTTAGGGTTAGGGGATGGGGACGGGGACGGTTTAGGGTACAGGTTAGGGTACGACAACGATTTAGGGTGAGCGTACGTGTTAGGGTACGGGTTAGTGTTAGCGTACGGGTTAGGATTAGGGGACGGGTGAGTGTAAGGCTTCGGGTAAGGGTTAGCGTTAGGTTTAGGGTTAGGGTTAGGGGACGGGGACGGTTTAGGGTACAGGTTAGGGTACGTCAACTATTTAGGGTGAGCGTACGTGTTAGGGTACGGGTTAGTGTTACTTACGGGTTAGGATTAGGGGACGGGTGAGGGTAAGGCTTTGGGTAAGTGTTAGGGTTATGGTTAGGGTTAGGGTTAGGGGACGGGGACGGTTTAGGGTACAGGTTAGGGTACGACAACGGTTTAGGGTGAGCGTACGTGTTAGGGTACGGTTTAGAGTTAGCGTACGGGTTAGGATTAGGGGACGGGTGAGGGTAAGGCTTCGGGAAAGGGTTAGGGTTAGGGTTAGGGTTAGGGTTAGTGGACGGGCACGGGGAGGGTGTAGGGTACAGGTTAGGGTACGACACCGGTTTAGGGTGAGGGTACGTGTTAGGGTACGGGTTAGTGTTAGCGTACGGGTTAGGATTAGGGGACGGGTTAGGGTAAGGCTTCGGGTAAGGGTTAGGGTTAGGGTTAGGGGACGGGGACGGTTTAGGCTACAGGTTAGTGTACGACAACGGTTTAGGGTGAGCGTACGTGTTAGGGTACGGGTTAGTGTTAGCGTACGGGTTAGGATTAGGGGACGGGTGAGGGTAAGGCTTCGGGTAAGGGTTGGGTTTAGGGTTAGGGTTAGGGTTAGGGTTAGGGGACGGGGACGGTTTAGGGTACAGGTTAGGGTATGACAACGGTTTAGGGTGAGCGTAAGTGTTAGGGTATGGGTTAGTGTTAGCGTATGGGTTAGGATTAGGGGACGGGTGAGGGTAAGGCTTCGGGTAAGGGTTAGGGTTAGGGTTAGGGTTAGGGTTAGGGTTACGGGACGGGGACGGTTTAGGGTACAGGTTAGGGTACGACAACGGTTTAGGGTGAGCGTACGTGTTAAGGTACGGGTTAGTTTTAGCGTACGGGTTAGGATTAGGAGAAGGGTGAGGGTAAGGCTTCGGGTAAGGGTTAGGGTTAGGGTTAGGGTTAGGGTTAGGGGACGGGAACGGGGATGGTTTAGGGTACAGGTTAGTGTACGACAACGGTTTAGGGTGAGCGTACGTGTTAGGGTACGGGTTAGTGTTAGCGTACGGGTTAGGATTAGGGGACGGGTGAGGGTAAGGCTTCGGGTAAGGGTTAGGATTAGGTTTAGGGTTAGGGTTAGGGGACGGGGACGGGGACGGTTTAGGGTACAGGTTAGGGTACGACAACGGTTTAGGGTGAGCGTACGTGTTAGGGTACGGGTTAGTGTTAACGTACGGGTTAGGATTAGGGGACGGGTGAGTGTAAGGCTTCGGGTAAGGATTAGGGTTAGGGTTAGTGTTAGGGCTAGGGATAGGGGACGGGGACGGTTTAGGGTACAGTTTAGGGTACGACAACGGTTTAGGGTGAGCGTACGTGTTAGGTTACGTGGTAGTGTTAGCGTACGGGTTAGGATTAGGGGACGGGTGAGGGTAAGGCTTCGGGTAAGGCTTAGGGTTAGGGTTAGGGTTAGGGTTAGGGTTAGGTGACGGGGATGGTTTAGGGTACAGGTTAGGGTACGACAACGGTTTAGGGTGAGCGTACGTGTTAGGGTACGGGTTAGTGTTAGCGTACGGGTTAGGATTAGGGGACGGGTGAGGGTAAGGCTTCGGGTAAGGGTTAGGGTTAGGGTTAGGGTTAGGGTTAGGGGACGGGGATGGTTTAGGGTACAGGTTAGGGTACGACAACGGTTTAGGGTGAGCGTACGTGTTAGGGTACGGGTTAGTGTTAGCGTACGGGTTAGGATTAGGGGACGGGTGAGGGTAAGACTTCGGGTAAGCGTTAGGGTTAGGGTTAGGGTTAGGTTTAGGATTAGGGGACGGGGACGGTTTAGGGTACAGTTTAGGGTACGACAACGATTTAGGGTGAGCGTACGTGTTAGGGTACGGTTTAGTGTTAGCGTACGGGTTAGGATTAGGGGACGGGTGAGGGTAAGGCTTCGGGTAAGGGTTAGGGTTAGGGTTATGGTTAGGGTTAGGGGACGGGGACGGTTTAGGGTGCAGGTTAGGGTACGACAACGGTTTAGCGTGAGCGTACGTGTTAGGGTACGTCTTAGTGTTAGCGTACGGTTTAGGATTAGGAGACGGGTGACGGTAAGGCTTCGGGTAAGGGTTAGGGTTAGGCTTAGGGTTAGGGGACGGGGACGGTTTAGGGTACAAGTTAGGGTACGACAACGGTTTAGGGTGAGCGTACGTGTTAGGGTACGGGTTAGTGTTAGCGTACGGGTTAGGATTAGGGGACAGCTCAGTGTTAGCCTTCGGGTAAGGGTTAGGGTTAGGGTTAGGGTTAGGGGACGGGGACGGTTTAGGGTTCAGGTTACGGTACGACAACGGTTTAGGGTGAGCGTACGTGTTAGGGTATGGGTCAGTGTTAGCGTACGAGTTAGGATTAGGGGACGGGGGAGGGTAAGGCTTCGGGTAAGGGTTAGGGTTAGGGTTAGGGTAAGGGTTAGGGGACAGGGACGGTTTAGGGTACAAGTTAGGGTACGTCAACGGTTTAGGGTGAGCGTACGTGTTAGGGTACGGGTTAGTGTTAGCGTAAGGTTGAGGATTAGGGGACGGGTGCCTGTAAGGCTTCGGGTAAGGGTTAGGGATAGGATTAGGGTTAGGGTTAGGATTAGGGGACGGGGACGGTTTAGGGTACAGGTTAGGGTACGACAACGGTTTAGGGTGAGCGTACGTGTTAGGGTACGGGTTAGTGTTAGCGTACGGGTTAGGATTAGGGGACGGGTGAGTGTAAGGCTTCTGGAAAGGGTTAGGGTTAGGTTTAGGTTTAGGGTTAGGGGACGGGCACGGGGACGGTTTAGGGTACAGGTTAGGGTACGACAGTGGTTTAGGGTGAGGGTACGTGTTAGGGTACGGGTTAGTGTTAGCGTACGGGTTAGGATTAGGGAACGGGTGAGGGTAAGGCTTCGGGTAAGGGTTAGGGTTAGGGTTAGGGTTAGGGTTAGGGGACGGGGACAGTTTAGGGTACAGGTTAGGGTACGACAACGGTTTAGGCTGAGCGTACTTGTTAGGGTACGGGTTAGAGTTAGCGTACGGGTTAGGATTAGGGGACGGGTGAGTGTAAGGCTTCGGGTAATGGTTAGGGTTAGGGTTAGGGTTAGGGTTAGGGGACGGGGACGGTTTAGGGTACATGTTAGGGTACGACACGGTTTAGGGTGAGCGTACGTGTTAGGGTACGGGTTAGTGTTAGCGTTTGGGTTAGGATTAGGGGACGGGTGAGGGTAAGGCTTCGGGTAAGGGTTAGGGTTAGGTTTAGGGTTAGGGTTAGGCTTAGGGGACGGGGACGGTTTAGGGTACAGGTTAGTTTACGACAACGGTTTAGGGTGAGCGTACGTGTTAGGGTACGGGTTAGTGATAGCGTACGGTTTAGGATTAGGGTACGGGTGAGGGTAAGGCTTCGGGTTAGGGTTAGGGTTAGGGTTAGGGTTAGGGGACGGGGACGGTTTAGGGTACAGGTTAGGGTACGACAAATATTTAGGGTGAGCGTACGTGTTAGGGTACGGGTTAGTGTTAGCGTACGGGTTAGGATTAGGGGACGGGTGAGGGTAAGGCTTCGGGTAAATGTTAGGGTTAGGGTTAGGGTTAGATTTAGGGGACGGGGACGGGGACGGTTTAGGGTACAGGTTAGGGTACGACAACGGTTCATGGTGAGCGTACGTGTTAGGGTACGGGTTAGTGTTAGCGTACGGGTTAGGATTAGGGGACGGGTGAGTGTAAGGCTTCGGGTAAGGGTTAGGGTTAGGGTTAGGGTTAGGGTTAGGGGACGGGAACGGGGATGGTTTAGGGTACAGGTTAGTGTACGACAACGGTTTAGGGTGAGCGTACGTGTTAGGGTACGGGTTAGTGTTAGCGTACGGGTTAGGATTAGGGGACGGGTGAGGGTAAGGCTTCGGGTAAGGGTTAGGATTAGGTTTAGGTTTAGGGTTAGGGGACGGGGACGGGGACGGTTTAGGGTACAGGTTAGGGTACGACAACGGTTTAGGGTGAGCGTACGTGTTAGGGTATGGGTTAGTGTTAACGTACGGGTTAGGATTAGGGGACGGGTGAGTGTAAGGCTTCGGGTAAGGATTAGGGTTAGGGTTAGTGTTAGGGCTAGGGATAGGGGACGGGGACGGTTTAGGGTACAGTTTAGGGTACGACAACGGTTTAGGGTGAGCGTACGTGTTAGGTTACGTGGTAGTGTTAGCGTACGGGTTAGGATTAGGGGACGGGTGAGGGTAAGGCTTCGGGTAAGGCTTAGGGTTAGGGTTAGGGTTAGGGTTAGGGTTAGGTGACGGGGATGGTTTAGGGTACAGGTTAGGGTACGACAACGGTTTAGGGTGAGCGTACGTGTTAGGGTACGGGTTAGTGTTAGCGTACGGGTTAGGATTAGGGGACGGGTGAGTGTAAGGCTTCTGGAAAGGGTTAGGGTTAGGGTTAGGTTTAGGGTTAGGGGACAGGCACGGGGACGGTTTAGGGTACAGGTTAGGGTACGACAGTGGTTTAGGGTGAGGGTACGTGTTAGGGTACGGGTTAGTGTTAGCGTACGGGTTAGGATTAGGGAACGGGTGAGGGTAAGGCTTCGGGTAAGGGTTAGGGTTAGGTTTAGGGTTAGGGTTAGGCTTAGGGGACGGGGACGGTTTAGGGTACAGGTTAGTTTACGACAACGGTTTAGGGTGAGCGTACGTGTTAGGGTACGGGTTAGTGATAGCGTACGGTTTAGGATTAGGGTACGGGTGAGGGTAAGGCTTCGGGTTAGGGTTAGGGTTAGGGTTAGGGTTAGGGGACGGGGACGGTTTAGGGTACAGTTTAGGGTACGACAAAGATTTAGGGTGAGCGTACGTGTTAGGGTACGGGTTAGTGTTAGCGTACGGGTTAGGATTAGGGGACGGGTGAGGGTAAGGCTTCGGGTAAATGTTAGGGTTAGGGTTAGGGTTAGATTTAGGGGACGGGGACGGGGACGGTTTAGGGTACAGGTTAGGGTACGACAACGGTTTATGGTGAGCGTACGTGTTAGGGTACGGGTTAGTGTTAGCGTACGGGTTAGGATTAGGGGACGGGTGAGTGTAAGGCTTCGGGTAAGGGTTAGGGTTAGGGTTAGGGTTAGGGTTAGGGGACGGGAACGGGGATGGTTTAGGGTACAGGTTAGTGTACGACAACGGTTTAGGGTGAGCGTACGTGTTAGGGTACGGGTTAGTGTTAGCGTACGGGTTAGGATTAGGGGACGGGTGAGGGTAAGGCTTCGGGTAAGGGTTAGGATTAGGTTTAGGGTTAGGGTTAGGGGACGGGGACGGGGACGGTTTAGGGTACAGGTTAGGGTACGACAACGGTTTAGGGTGAGCGTACGTGTTAGGGTACGGGTTAGTGTTAACGTACGGGTTAGGATTAGGGGACGGGTGAGTGTAAGGCTTCGGGTAAGGATTAGGGTTAGGGTTAGTGTTAGGGCTAGGGATAGGGGACGGGGACGGTTTAGGGTACAGTTTAGGGTACGACAACGGTTTAGGGTGAGCGTACGTGTTAGGTTACGTGGTAGTGTTAGCGTACGGGTTAGGATTAGGGGACGGGTGAGGGTAAGGCTTCGGGTAAGGCTTAGGGTTAGGGTTAGGTTTAGGGTTAGGGTTAGGTGACGGGGATGGTTTAGGGTACAGGTTAGGGTACGACAACGGTTTAGGGTGAGCGTACGTGTTAGGGTACGGGTTAGTGTTAACGTACGGGTTAGGATTAGGGGACGGGTGAGGGTAAGGCTTCGGGTAAGGGTTAGGGTTAGGGTTAGGGTTAGGGTTAGGGGACGGGGATGGTTTAGGGTACAGGTTAGGGTACGACAACGTTTTAGGGTGAGCGTACGTGTTAGGGTACGGGTTAGTGTTAGCGTACGGGTTAGGATTAGGGGACGGGTGAGGGTAAGGCTTCGGGTAAGCGTTAGGGTTAGGGTTAGGGTTAGGTTTAGGATTAGGGGACGGGGACGGTTTAGGGTACAGTTTAGGGTACGACAACGATTTAGGGTGAGCGTACGTGTTAGGGTACGGTTTAGTGTTAGCGTACGGGTTAGGATTAGGGGACGGGTGAGGGTAAGGCTTCGGGTAAGGGTTAGGGTTAGGGTTATGGTTAGGGTTAGGGGACGGGGACGGTTTAGGGTGCAGGTTAGGGTACGACAACGGTTTAGCGTGAGCGTACGTGTTAGGGTACGTCTTAGTGTTAGCGTACGGTTTAGGATTAGGAGACGGGTGACGGTAAGGCTTCGGGTAAGGGTTAGGGTTAGGCTTAGGGTTAGGGGACGGGGACAGTTTAGGGTACAAGTTAGGGTACGACAACGGTTTAGGGTGAGCGTACGTGTTAGGGTACGGGTTAGTGTTAGCGTACGGGTTAGGATTAGGGGACAGCTCAGTGTTAGCCTTCGGGTAAGGGTTAGGGTTAGGGTTAGGGTTAGGGGACGGGGAGGGTTTAGGGTTCAGGTTACGGTACGACAACGGTTTAGGGTGAGCGTACGTGTTAGGGTATGGGTCAGTGTTAGCGTACGAGCTAGGATTAGGGGACGGGGGAGGGTAAGGCTTCGGGTAAGGGTTAGGGTTAGGGTTAGGGTAAGGGTTAGGGGACAGGGACGGTTTAGGGTACAAGTTAGGGTACGTCAACGGTTTAGGGTGAGCGTTCGTGTTAGGGTACGGGTTAGTGTTAGCGTAAGGTTGAGGATTAGGGGACGGGTGCGTGTAAGGCTTCGGGTAAGGGTTAGGGATAGGATTAGGGTTAGGGTTAGGATTAGGGGACGGGGACGGTTTAGGGTACAGGTTAGGGTACGACAACGGTTTAGGGTGAGCGTACGTGTTAGGGTACGGGTTAGTGTTAGCGTACGGGTTAGGATTAGGGGACGGGTGAGTGTAAGGCTTCTGGAAAGGGTTAGGGTTAGGGTTAGGTTTAGGGTTAGGGGACGGGCACGGGGACGGTTTAGGGTACAGTTTAGGGTACGACAGTGGTTTAGGGTGAGGGTACGTGTTATGGTACGGGTTAGTGTTAGCGTACGGGTCAGGATTAGGGAACGGGTGAGGGTAAGGCTTCGGGTAAGGGTTAGGGTTAGGGTTAGGGTTAGGGGACGGGGACCGTTTAGGGTACAGGTTAGGGTACGACAACGGTTTAGGCTGAGCGTACTTGTTAGGGTACGGGTTAGTGTTAGCGTACGGGTTAGGATTAGGGGACGGGTGAGTGTAAGGCTTCGGGTAATGGTTAGGGTTAGGGTTAGGGTTAGGGTTAGGGGACGGGGACGGTTTAGGGTACATGTTAGGGTACGACACGGTTTAGGGTGAGCGTACGTGTTAGGGTACGGGTTAGTGTTAGCGTTTGGGTTAGGATTAGGGGACGGGTGAGGGTAAGGCTTCGGGTAAGGGTTAGGGTTAGGTTTAGGGTTAGGGTTAGGCTTAGGGGACGGGGACGGTTTAGGGTACAGGTTAGTTTACGACAACGGTTTAGGGTGAGCGTACGTGTTAGGGTACGGGTTAGTGATAGCGTACGGTTTAGGATTAGGGTACGGGTGAGGGTAAGGCTTCGGGTTAGGGTTAGGGTTAGGGTTAGGGTTAGGGGACGGGGACGGTTTAGGGTACAGGTTAGGGTACGACAAAGATTTAGGGTGAGCGTACGTGTTAGGGTACGGGTTAGTGTTAGCGTACGGGTTAGGATTAGGGGACGGGTGAGGGTAAGGCTTCGGGTAAATGTTAGGGTTAGGGTTAGGGTTAGATTTAGGGGACGGGGACGGGGACGGTTTAGGGTACAGGTTAGGGTACGACAACGGTTTATGGTGAGCGTACGTGTTAGGGTACGGGTTAGTGTTAGCGTACGGGTTAGGATTAGGGGACGGGTGAGTGTAAGGCTTCGGGTAAGGGTTAGGGTTAGGGTTAGGGTTAGGGTTATGGTTAGGGGACGGGGACGGTTTAGGGTACAGGTTAGTGTACGTCAACGGTTT
This sequence comes from Delphinapterus leucas, assembly GCF_059928025.1. NCBI lineage: Eukaryota > Metazoa > Chordata > Mammalia > Artiodactyla > Monodontidae > Delphinapterus > Delphinapterus leucas. The sequence goes on from NW_028322251.1 coordinate 706,068, forward strand.
AGGGTGAGCGTACGTGTTACGGTACGGGTTAGTGTTAGTGTACGGGTTAGGATTAGGGGACGGGTGAGGGTAAGGCTTCGGGTAAGGGTTAGGGTTAGGGTTAGAGTTAGGGTTAGGGTTAGGGGACGGGGACGGTTTAGGGTACAGGTTAGAGTACGACATCGTTTTAGGTTGAGTGTACGTGTTAGGGTACGGGTTAGTGTTAGCGCACGGGTTAGGATTAGGGGACGGGTGAGGGTAAGGCTTCGGGTAAGGTTTAGGGTTAGGGTTAGGGTTAGGGTTAGGGGACGGGGACGGTTTAGGGTACAGGTTAGCTTACGACAACGGTTTAGGGTGAGCGTACGTGTTAGGGTACGGGTTAGTGTTAGCGTACGGGTTAGGATTAGGGGACGGCTGAGGGTAAGGCTTCGGGAAAGGGTTAGGGTTAGGGTTAGGGTTAGGGGACGGGGACGGGGACGGTTTAGTGTACAGGTTACGGTACGACAATGGTTTAGGGTGAGCGTACGTGTTAGGGTACGGGTCAGTGTTAGCGTACGGGTTAGGATTAGGGGACGGGTGAGGGTAAGGGTTAGGGTTAGGGTTAGGGTTAGGGTTAGGCTTAGGGGACGGGGACGGTTTAGGGTACAGGTTAGGGTACGACAACGGCTTAGGGTGAGCGTACGTGTTAGAGTACGGTTTAGTGTTAGCGTACAGGTTAGGATTAGGGGACGGGTGAGGGTAAGGCTTCAGGTAAGGGTTAGGGTTAGGTTTAGGGTTGGGGTTAGGGTTAGGGGACGGGAAAGTTGTAGGGTACATTTTAGGGTACGACAACGGTTTAGGGTGAGCGTACGTGTTAGGGTACGAGTTAGTGTTAGCATACGGGTTAGGATTAGGGGACGGGTGAGGGTAAGGCTTCGGGTAAGTGTTAGGGTTAGGGTTAGGGTTAGGGTTAGGGTTAGGTTTAGGGGACGGTTTAGGGTACATGTTAGTGTACGACAACGATTTAGGGTGAGCGTAGGTGTTAGGGTACGGATTAGTGTTAGCGTACGGGTTAGGATTAGGGGACGGGTGAGGGTAAGGCTTCGGATAAGGGTTAGGGTTAGGGTTAGGGTTAGGGTTAGGGGACGGGGACGGTTTAGGGTACAGGTTAGGGTAGGACAACAGTTTAGGTTGAGCGTACATGTTAGGGTACGGGTTAGTGTTAGCGTACGGGTTAGGATTAGGGGATGAGTGAGGGTAAGGCTTCGGGTAAAGGTTAGGGTTATGGTTAGGGTTAGAGTTAGCGTTAGGGGACGGGGACGGTTTAGGGTACAGGTTAGGGTACGACAACGGTTTAGGGTGAGCGTACGTGTTAAGGTACGGGTTAGTGTTAGCGTACGGGTTAGGATTAGGGGACGGGTGAGGGTAAGGCTTCGGGTAAGAGTTAGGGTTAGTGTTAGGGTAAGGGTTAGGGGAAAGGGACGGTTTAGGGTACAGGTTAGGGTACGTCAACGGTTTAGGGTGAGCGTACGTGTTAGGGTATGGGTTAGTGTTAGTGTACGGGTTAGGATTAGGGGACGGGTGAGGTTAAGGCTTCGGGTAAGGGTTAGGGTTAGGGTTAGGGTTAGGGTTAGGGTTAGGGGACGGGGACGGTTTAGGGTACAGGTTAGGGTACGACAAAGGTTTAGGGTGAGCGTACGTGTTAGGGTTTGGGTTACGGTTAGCGTACGGGTGAGGATTAGGGGACGGGTGAGTGTAAGGCTTCGGGTAAGGATTAGGGTTAGGATTAGGGTTAGGGATAGGATTAGGGGACGGGGACGGTTTAGGGTACAGGTTAGGGTTCGACAACGGTTTAGGGTGAGCGTACGTGTTAGGGTATGGGTTAGTGTTAGTGTACGGGTTAGGATTAGGGGACGGGTGAGGGTAAGGCTTCGGGTAAGGGTTAGGGTTAGGGTTAGGGGACGGGGACGGGGACGGGGACGGTTTAGGGTACAGGTTAGGGTACGACAACGGTTTAGGGTGAGCGTACGTGTTAGGGTATGGGTTAGTGTTAGCGTACGGGTTAGGATTAGGGGACGGGTGAGTGTAAGGCTTCGTGTAAGGGTTAGGGTTAGGGTTAGTGTTAGGGTTAGGGTTAGGGGATGGGGACGGTTTAGGGTACAGGTTAGGGTACGACAACGGCTTAGGGTGAGCGTACGTGTTAGGGTACGGTTTAGTGTTAGCGTACGGGTTAGGATTAGGGGACGGGTGAGGGTAAGGCTTCAGGTAAGTGTTAGGGTTAGGGTTAGGGTTGGGGTTAGGGTTAGGGGACGGGAAAGGTGTAGGGTACATTTTAGGGTACGACAACGGTTTAGGGTGAGCGTACGTGTTAGGGTACGAGTTAGTGTTAGCGTACGGGTTAGGATTAGGGGACGGGTGAGGGTAAGGCTTCGGGTAAGTGTTAGGGTTAGGGTTAGGGGACGGGGACGGGGACGGTTTAGGGTACATGTTAGGGTACGACAACGATTTAGGGTGAGCGTAGGTGTTAGGGTACGGATTAGTGTTAGCGTACGGGGTAGGATTAGGGGACGGGTGAGGGTAAGGCTTCGGATAAGGGTTAGGGTTAGGGTTAGGTTTAGGGTTAGGGGACGGGGACGGTTTAGGGTACAGGTTAGGGTACGACAACAGTTTAGGTTGAGCGTACATGTTAGGGTACGGGTTAGTGTTAGCGTACGGGTTAGGATTAGGGGATGAGAGAGGGTAAGGCTTCGGGTAAAGGTTAGGGTTACGGTTAGGGTTAGAGTTAGGGTTAGGGGACGGGGACGGTTTAGGGTACAGGTTAGGGTACGACAACGGTTTAGAGTGAGCGTACGTGTTAGGGTACGGTTTAGTGTTAGCGTACGGGTTAGGATTAGGGGACGGGTGAGGGTAAGGCTTCGGGTAAGGGTTAGGGTTAGTGTTAGGGTAAGGGTTAGGGGAAAGGGACGGTTTAGGGTACAGGTTAGGGTACGTCAACGGTTTAGGGTGAGCGTACGTGTTAGGGTACGGGTTAGTGTTAGCGTACGGGTTAGGATTAGGGGACGGGTGAGGGTAAGGATTCGGGAAAGGGTAAGGGTTAGGGTTAGGGTTAGTGTTAGGGGACGGGCACGGGGACGGTTTACGGTACAGGTTAGGGTACGACAATGGTTTAGGGTGAGGGTACGTGTTAGGGTACGTGTTAGTGTTAGCGTACGGGTTAGGATTAGGGGACGGGTTAGGGTAAGGCTTCGGGTAAGGGTTAGGGTTAGGCTTAGGGTTAGGGTTAGGGTTAGGGGACGGGGATGGTTTAGGGTACAGGTTAGGGTACGACAACGTTTTAGGGTGAGCGTACGTGTTAGGGTATGGTTTAGTGTTAGCGTACGGGTTAGGATTAGGGGACGGGTGAGGGTAAGGCTTCGGGTAAGGGTTAGGGTTAGGGTTAGGGTTAGGGTTAGGGTACGGGGACGGTTTAGGGTACAGGTTAGGGTACGACAACTATTTAGGGTGAGCGTACGTGTTAGGGTACGGTTTAGTGTTAGCGTACGGGTTAGGATTAGGGGACGGGTGAGGGTAAGGCTTCGGGTAAGGGTTAAGGTTAGGTTTAGGGTTAGGGGACGGGGACGGTTTAGGGTACAGGTTAGGCTACGACAACGGTTTAGGGTGAGCGTACGTGTTAGGGTACGGGTTAGTGTTAGCGTACGGGTTAGGATTAGGGGACGGGTGAGGGTAAGGCTTTGGGTAAGTGTTAGGGTTAGGGTTAGGGTTAGGGTTAGGGTTAGGGTTCGGGGACGGTTTAGGGTACAGGTTAGGGAACGACAACGATTTAGGGTGAGCGCACGTGTTAGGGTACGGGTTAGTGTTAGCGTACGGGTTAGGATTAGGGGACGGGTGAGGGTAAGGCTTCGGGTAAGGGTTAGGGTTAGGGTTAGGGTTACGGTTAGGGTTAGGGTTCGGGGACGGTTTAGGGTACAGGTTAGGTTACGACAACGATTTAGGGTGAGCGCACGTGTTAGGGTACGGGTTAGTGTTAGCGTACGGGTTAGGATTAGGGGACGGGTGAGGGCAAGGCTTCGGGTAAGGGTTAGGGTTAGGGTTAGGGGACGGGGACGGGGACGGGGACGGTTTAGGGTACAGGTTACGGTACGACAACGATTTAGGGTGAGCGTACGTATTAGGGTACGGTTTAGTGTTAGCGTACGGGTTAGGATTAGAGGACGGGTGAGGGTAAGTCTTCGGGTAAATGTTAGGGTTAGTGTTAGGGTTAGGGTTAGGGGACGGGGATGGGGACGGTTTAGGGTACAGGTTAGCGTACGACAACGGTTTAGGGTGAGCGTACCTGTTAGGGTACGGGTTAGTGTTTACGTACGGGTTAGGATTAGGGGACGAGTGAGTGTAAGGCTTCGGGTAAGGGTTAGGGTTAGGGTTAGGGTTAGGGTTAGGGTTAGGGGACGGGGACGGTTTAGAGTACAGGTTAGGGTACGTCAACTGTTTAGGGTGAGCGTACGTGTTAGGGTACGGGTTAGTGTTAGTGTACGGGTTAGGATTAGGGGACGGGTGAGGGTAAGGCTTCGGGTAAGGGTTAGGGTTAGCGTTAGGGTTAGGGTTAGGGTTAGGGGACGGGGACGGTTTAGGGTACAGGTTAGGGTACGACAAAGTTTAGGGTGAGCGTACGTGTTAGGGTACGGGTTAGTGTTAGCGTACGGGTGAGGATTAGGGGACGGGTGAGTGTAAGGCTTCGGGTAAGGGTTAGGGTTAGGGTTAGGGTTAGGGTTAGGGTTAGGTTTAGGGGACGGGGACGGTTTAGGGTACAGGTTAGTGTACGACAACGGTTTAGGGTGAGCGTACATGTTAGGGTACGGGTTAGTGTTAGCGTACGGGTTAGGATTAGGGGACGGGTGAGGGTAAGGCTTCGGGAAAGGGTTAGGGTTAGGGTTAGGGTTAGGGTTAGGGGACGGGCACGGGGACGGTTTAGGGTACAGGTTAGGGTTCGACAACGTTTTAGGGTGAGGGTACGTGTTAGGGTACGGGTTAGTGTTAGCGTACGGGTTAGGATTAGGGGACGGGTTAGGGTAAGGCTTCGGGTAAGGGTTAGGTTTAGATTTAGGGTTAGGGTTAGAGAACGGGGACGGTTTAGGGTACAGGTTAGGGTACGACAACCGTTTAGGGTGAGCGTACGTGTTAGGGTACGGGTTAGTGTTAGCGTACGGGTTAGGATTAGGGGACGGGTGAGGGTAAGGCTTCGGGTAAGGTTTAGGGTTAGGGTTAAGGTTATGGTTAGGGTTAGGGGACGGGGATGGTTTAGGGTACAGGTTAGGGTACGACAACGGTTTAGGGTGAGCGTACGTGTTATGGTACGGGTTAGTGTTAGTGTACGGGTTAGGATTAGGGGACGGGTGAGGGTAAGGCTTCGGGTAAGGTTTAAGGTTAGGGTTAGGGTTAGGGTTAGGGTTAGGGGACGGGGACGGTTTAGGGTACAGGTTAGTGTACGACAATGGTTTAGGGTGAGCGTACGTGTTAGGGTACGGGTTAGTGTTAGCGTACGGGTGAGGATTAGGAGACGGGTGAGTGTAAGGCTTCTGGTAAGGGTTAGGGTTAGGTTTAGGTTTAGGGTTAGAGTTAGGGGACGGGGACGGTTTAGGGTACAGGTTAGGGTACGACAACTGTTTAGGGTGAGCGTACGTGTTCGGGTACGTGTTAGTGTTAGCGTACGGGTAAGGTTTAGGGGACGGGTGAGGGTAAGGCTTCGGAAAAGGGTTAGGGTTAGGGTTAGGTTTAGGGTTAGGGGACGGGCACGGGGACGGTTTAGGGTACAGGTTAGGGTACGACAACGGTTTAGGGTGAGGGTACGTGTTAGGGTACGGGTTAGTGTGAGCGTACGCGTTGGGATTAGGGGACGGGTGAGGGTCAGGCTTCGATTAAGGGTTACGGTTAGGGTTAGGGTTAGGGTTAGGGTTAGGGGACGGGGACGGCTTAGGGTATAGGTTAGGGTACGACAACGGTTTAGGGTGAGCGTACGTGTTAGGGTATGGTTTAGTGTTAGCGTACGGGTTAGGATTAGGGGACGGGTGAGGTTAAGGCTTCGGGTAAGGGTTAGGGTTTGGGTTAGAGTTAGGTTTAGGGTTAGGGTTAGGGGACGGGGACGGTTTAGGGTACAGGTTAGGGTACGACAACGGTTTAGGGTGAGCGTACGTGTTAGGGTACGGGTTAGTGTTAGCGTACGGGTTAGGATTAGGGGACGGGTGAGGGTAAGACTTCGGGTAAGGTTTAGGGATAGGGTTAGGGTTAGGGTTAGGGTTACGGGACGCGACAGTTATGATTTACGGTACAGGTTAAGGTAATACCACTGTTTAGGGTGAGCGTACGTGTTAGGGTACGGGTTAGTGTTAGCGTACGGGTTAGGATTAGGGGACGGTTGAGGGTAAGGCTTCGGGTAAGTGTTAGGGTTAGGGTTAGGGTTAGGGTTAGGGTTAGGGGACGGGGACGGTTTAGGGTACATGTTAGGGTACGACAATGGTTTAGGTTGAGCGTACGTGTTAGGGTACGTGTTAGTGTTAGCGTACGGGTTAGGATTAGGGGACGGGTGAGTGTAAGGCTTCGGGTAAGCGTTAGGGTTAAGGTTTAGGGTTAGGGTTAGGGGACGGGGATGGTTTAGGGTACAGGTTAGGGTACGACAACGATTTAGGGTGAGCGTACGTGTTAGGGTACGGGTTAGTGTTAGCGTACGGGTTAGGATTAGGGGACGGGTGAGGGTAAGGCTTCGGGTAAGGGTTAGGTTTAGGGTTAGGGTTAGGGTTAGGGGACGGGGACGGTTTAGGGTACAGGTTAGGGTACGACAACGGCTTAGGGTGAGCGTACGTGATAGGGTACGGGTTAGTGTTAGCGTACGGGTGAGGATTAGGGGACAGGTGAGTGTAAGGCTTCGGGTAAGGGTTAGGGTTAGGGTTAGGGTTAGGGTTAGGGGACGGGGACAGTTTAGGGTACAGGTTACGGTACGACAACGGTTTAGGGTGAGCTTACATGTTAGGGTACGGGTCAGAGTTAACATACGGGTTAGGATTAGGGGACGGGTGAGGGTAAGGCTTCGGGTAAGGGTTAGGTTTAGGGTTAGGGTTAGGTTTAGGGTTAGGGGACGAGGAAGGTTTAGGGTACAGGTTAGGGTACGACAACGGTTTAGGGTGAGCGTACGTGTTAGGGTACGGTTTAGTGTTAGCGTACGGGTTAGGTTTAGGGGACGGGTGAGGGTAAGGCTTCAGGTAAGGGTTAGGGTTAGGGTTAGGGTTAGGGTTAGGCGAAGGGGAAAGGGACGGTTTAGGGTACAGGTTAGGGTACGACAATGGTTTAGGGTGAGCGTACATGTTAGGGTATGGGTTAGTGTTAGCGTACGGGTTAGGATTAGGGGACGGGTGAGTGTAAGGCTTCGGGTAAAGGTTAGGTTTAGGGTTAGCGTTAGGGTTAGGGGACGGGGATGGGGACGGTTTAGGGTACAGGTTAGCGTACGACAAAGGTTTAGGGTGAGCGTACCTGTTAGGGTACGGGTTAGTGTTAGCGTACGGGTTAGGATTAGGGGACGGGTGAGTGTAAGGCTTCGGGTAAGGGTTAGGGTTAGGGTTAGGGTTAGGATTAGGGGACGGGTGAGGGTAAGGCTTCGGGTAAGGGTTAGGGTTAGCGTTAGGGTTAGGGTTAGGGGACGGGGACGGTTTAGAGTACAGGTTAGGGTACGACAACGGTTTAGGGTGAGCGTACGTGTTAGGGTATGGGTTAGTGTTAGCGTACGGGTTAGGATTAGGGGACGGGTGAGGGTAAGGCTGCGGGTAAGGGTTAGGGTTAGGGTTAGGGTTGGGGATAGTGTTAGGGGATGGGGACGGTTTAGGGTACAGGTTAGGGTACGACAAAGTTTAGGGTGAGCATACGTGTTAGGGTACGGGTTAGTGTTAGCGTACGGGTGAGGATTAGGGGACGGGTGAGTGTAAGGCTTCGGGTAAAGGTTAGGGTTAGGGTTAGGGTTAGGGTTAGGGGACGGGGACGGTTTAGGGTACAGGTTAGTGTACGAAAACGGTTTAGGGTGAGCGTACATGTTAGGGTACGTGTTAGTGTTAGCGTACGGGTTAGGATTAGGGGACGGGTGAGGGTAAGACTTCGGGTAAGGTTTAGGGTTAGGGTTAGGGTTAGGGTTAGGGTTAGGGGACGCGACAGTTATGATTTACGGTACAGGTTAAGGTAAGACCACTGTTTAGGGTGAGCGTACGTGTTAGGGTACGGGTTAGTGTTAGCGTACGGGTTAGGATTAGGGGACGGTTGAGGGTAAGTCTTCAGGTAAGGGTTAGGGTTAGGGTTAGGGTTAGGGTTAGGGTTAGGGTTAGGGGACGGGGACGGTTTAGGGTACATGTTAGGGTACGACAATGGTTTAGGTTGTGCGTACGTGTTAGGGTACGTGTTAGTGTTAGCGTACGGGTTAGGATTAGGGGACGGGTGAGTGTAAGGCTTCGGGTAAGGGTTAGGGTTAAGGTTAGGGTTAGGGTTAGGGGACGGGGATGGTTTAGGGTACAGGTTAGGGTACGACAACGATTTAGGGTGAGCGTACGTGTTAGGGTAAGGGTTAGTGTTAGCGTACGGGTTAGGATTAGGGGACGGGTGAGGGTAAGGCTTCGGGTAAGGGTTAGGTTTAGGGTTAGTGTTAGGGTTAGGGGACGGGGACGGTTTAGGGTACAGGTTAGGGTACGACAACGGTTTAGGGTGAGCGTACGTGATAGGGTACGGGTTAGTGTTAGCGTACGGGTGAGGATTAGGGGACGGGTGAGTGTAAGGCTTCGGGTAAGGGTTAGGGTTAGGGTTAGGGTTAGGGTTAGGTTTAGGGGACGGGGACAGTTTAGGGTACAGGTTACGGTACGACAACGGTTTAGGGTGAGCGTACGTGTTAGGGTACGTGTCAGTGTTAGCGTACGGGTTAGGATTAGGGGACGGGTGGGGGTAAGGCTTCGGGTAAGGGTTAGGTTTAGGGTTAGGGTTAGGTTTAGGGTTAGGGGACGAGGACGGTTTAGCGTACAGGTTAGGGTACGACAACGGTTTAGGGTGAGCGTACGTGTTAGGGTACGGGTTAGTGTTAGCGTACGGGTTAGGTTTAGGGGACGGGTGAGGGTAAGGCTTCAGGTAAGGGTTAGGGTTAGGGTTAGGGTTAGGTTTAGGGGACGGGGACGGTGTAGGGTACAGTTTAGGGTACGACAACGGTTTAGGGTGAGCGTACGTGTTATGGTACGTGTTAGTGATAGCGTACGGGTTAGATTTAGGGGACGGGTGAGGGTAAGGCTTCGGGTAAGGGTTAGGGTTTGGGTTAGAGTTAGGTTTAGGGTTAGGGTTAGGGGACGGGGACGGTTTAGGATACAGGTTAGGGTACGACAACGGTTTAGGGTGAGCGTACGTGTTAAGGTATGGGTTAGTGTTAGCGTACGGGTTAGGATTAGGGGACGGGTGAGGTTAAGGCTTCGGGTAAGGGTTAGGGTTTGGGTTAGAGTTAGGTTTAGGGTTAGGGTTAGGGGACGGGGAGAGTTATGATTTACTGTACAGGTTAGGGTACGACCACTGTTTAGGGTGAGCGTACATGTTAGGGTATGGGTTAGTGTTAGCGTACGGGTTAGGATTAGGGGACGGTTGAGGATAAGGCTTCGGGTAAGTGTTAGGGTTAGGGTTAGGGTTAGGGTTAGGGTTACGGGACGGGGACGGTTTAGGGTACAGGTTAGGGTACGACAATGGTTTAGGGTGAGCGTACGTGTTAGGGTACGTGTTAGTGTTAGCGTACGGGTTAGGATTAGGGGACGGGTGAGGGTAAGGCTTCGGGTAAGGGTTAGGGTTAAGGTTATGTTTAGGGTTAGGGGACGGGGACGGTTTAGGGTACAGGTTAGGGTACGACAAAGGTTTAGGGTGAGCGTAAGTGTTAGGGTAAGGGTTAGTGTTAGCGTACGGGTTAGGATTAGGGGACGGGTGAGGGTAAGGCTTCGGGTAAGGGTTAGGGTTAGGGTTATGGTTACGGTTAGGGTTAGGGGACGGGGACGGTTTAGGGTACAGGTTAGGGTACGACAACGGTTTAGGGTGAGCGTACGTGTTAGGGTACGGGTTAGTGTTAGCGTACGGGTTAGGATTAGGGGACGGGTGAGGGTAAGGCTTCGGGTAAGGGTTAGGGTTAGGGTTAGGGTTCGGGGACGTGGACGGTTTAGGGTACAGTTTAGGGTAAGACCACGGTTTAGGGTGAGCGTACGTGTTAGGGTACGGGTTAGTGTTAGCGTACGGATTAGGATTAGGGGACGCGTGAGGGTAAGGTTTCGGGTAAGAGTTACGGTTAGGGTTAGGGTTAGGGTTAAGGGACGGAGACGGTTTAGGATACAGGTTAGGGTACGACAACGGTTTAGTGTGAGCGTACGTTTTAGGGCATGGGTGAGTGTTAGCGTACGGGTTAGGATTAGGGGACGGGTTAGGGTAAGGCTTTGGGTAAGTGTTAGGGTTAGGGTTAGGGTTAGGGTTAGGGGACGGGGACGGTTTAGGATACAGGTTAGGGTACGAAAAAGGTTTAGGGTGAGCGTACGTGTTAGGGTACGGGTTAGTGTTAGCGTACGGGTTAGGATTAAGGGACGGGTGAGGGTAAGGCTTCGGGTAAGGGTTAGGGTTAGGGTTAAGGTTAGGGTTAGGGTTAGGGGACGGGGATGGTTTAGGGTGCAGGTTAGTGTACGACAACGGTTTAGGGTGAGCGTACGTTTTAGGGTACGGGTTAGTGTTAGCGTACGGGTTAGGATTAGGGGACGGGTGAGGGTAAGGCTTTGGGTAAGGGTTAGGGTTAGGTTTAGGGTAAGGGTTAGGGGACGGGGACAGTTTAGGGTACAGGTTAGGGTACGACAAAGGTTTAGGGTGAGCGTACGTGATAGGGTACGGGTTAGTGTTAGCGTACGGGTTAGGATTAGGGGACGGGTGAGGGTAAGGCTTCAGGTAAGGGTTAGGGTTAGGGTTAGGGTTAGGGTTAAGGGACGGGGACGGGGACGGTTTAGAGTACAGGTTAGGGTACGTCAACGGTTTAGGGTGAGCGTACGTGTTACTGTACGGGTTAGTGTTAGCGTACGGGTTAGGATTAGGGGAAGGGTGAGGGTCAGGCTTCGGGTAAGGGTTAGGGTTAGGGTTAGGGTTAGGATTAGGGTTAGGGGACGGGGAAGTTTTAGGGAACAGGTTAGGGTACAACAATGGTTTAGGGTGAGCGTACGTGTTAGGGTACGGGTTAGTGTTAGCGTACGGGTTAGGATTAGGGGATGGGTGAGGGTAAGGCTTCGGGTAAGTGTTAGGGTTAGGGTTAGGGTAAGGTTTAGGGGACGGGGACGGTTTAGGGTACAGGTTAGGGTACGACAACGGTTTAGGGTGAGCGTACGTGTTAGGGTATGGGTTAGTGTTTGCGTACGGGTTAGGAATAGGGGACGGGTGAGGGTAAGGCTTCGGGTAAGGGTTAGGGTTAGGGGACGGGGACGGGGACGGTTTAGGGTACAGGTTATGGGAAGACAACGGTTTAGGGTGAGCGTACGTGTTAGGGTACGGTTTAGTGTTAGCGTACGGGTTAGGATTAGGGGACGGGTGAGGGTAAGGCTTCGGGTAAGGTTTAGGGTTAGGGTTAGGGTTAGGGTTAAGGGACGGGCACGGGGACGGTTTAGGGTACAGGTTAGGGTACGACAACGGTTTAGGTTGAGCGTAAGTGTTAGGGTACGGGTTAGTGTTAGCGTACGGGTTAGGATTAGGGGACGGGTGAGGGTAAGACTTCGGGTAAGGGTTAGGGTTAGGGATAGGGTTAGGGGACGGGGACGGTTTAGGATACAGGTTAGGGTACGACAACGGTTTAGGGTGAGTGTACGTGTTAGGGTTCGGTTTAGTGTTAGCGTACGGGTTAGGATTAGCAGATGGGTGAGGGTAAGGCTTCGGGTAAGGGTTAGGGTTAGGGTTAGGGTTAGGGTTAGGGGACGGGGACGGGGACGGTTTAGGGTACAGGTTAGGGTACGACAACGGTTTAGGGTGAGCGTACGTGTTAGGGTACGGGTTAGTGTTAGCGTACGGGTTAGGATTAGGGGACGGGTGAGGGTAAGGCTTCGGGTAAGGGTTAGGGTTAGGGTTAGGGTTAGGGTTAGGGTTAGGGGACGGGGACGGTTTATGGTACAGGTTAGGGTACGACAAAGATTTAGGGTGAGCGTACGTGTTAGGCTACGGTATAGTTTTAGCGTACGGGTTAGGATTAGGGGACGGGTGAGGTTAAGCCTTCGGGTAAGGGTTAGGGTTAGGGTTAGGGTTAGGGTTAGGGTTAGGGTACGGGGACGTTTTAGGGTACAGGTTAGGGTACGACAACGATTTAGTGTGAGCGTACGTGTTAGGGTACGGGTTAGTGTTAGCGTACGGGTTAGGATTAGGGGACGGGTGAGAGTAATGCTTCGGGTAAGTGTTAGGGTTAGGGTTAGGGTTAGGGTTAGGGTTAGGGGACGGGGACAGTTTAGGGTACAGGTTAGGGTACGACAACGGTTTAGGGTGAGTGTACGTGTTAGGGTACGTGTTAGTGTTAGCGTACGGGTTAGGATTAGGGGACGGGTGAAGGTAAGGCTTCGGGTAAGGGTTAGGGTTAGGGTTAGGTTTAGGGTTAGGGGACGAGGACGGTTTAGCGTACAGGTTAGGGTACGACAACGGTTTAGGGTGAGCGTACGTGTTAGGGTACGGGTTAGTGTTAGCGTACGGGTTAGGTTTAGGGGACGGGTGAGGGTAAGGCTTCAGGTAAGGGTTAGGGTTAGGGTTAGGGTTAGGTTTAGGGGACGGGGACGGTGTAGGGTACAGTTTAGGGTACGACAACGGTTTAGGGTGAGCGTACGTGTTATGGTACGGGTTAGTGATAGCGTACGGGTTAGATTTAGGGGACGGGTGAGGGTAAGGCTTCGGGTAAGGGTTAGGGTTTGGGTTAGAGTTAGGTTTAGGGTTAGGGTTAGGGGACGGGGACGGTTTAGGATACAGGTTAGGGTACGACAACGGTTTAGGGTGAGCGTACGTGTTAAGGTATGGGTTAGTGTTAGCGTACGGGTTAGGATTAGGGGACGGGTGAGGTTAAGGCTTCGGGTAAGGGTTAGGGTTTGGGTTAGAGTTAGGTTTAGGGTTAGGGTTAGGGGACGGGGAGAGTTATGATTTACTGTACAGGTTAGGGTACGACCACTGTTTAGGGTGAGCGTACATGTTAGGGTATGGGTTAGTGTTAGCGTACGGGTTAGGATTAGGGGACGGTTGAGGATAAGGCTTCGGGTAAGTGTTAGGGTTAGGTTTAGGGTTAGGGTTAGGGTTACGGGACGGGGACGGTTTAGGGTACAGGTTAGGGTACGACAATGGTTTAGGGTGAGCGTACGTGTTAGGGTACGTGTTAGTGTTAGCGTACGGGTTAGGATTATGGGACGGGTGAGGGTAAGGCTTCGGGTAAGGGTTAGGGTTAAGGTTATGTTTAGGGTTAGGGGACGGGGACGGTTTAGGGTACAGGTTAGGGTACGACAAAGGTTTAGGGTGAGCGTAAGTGTTAGGGTAAGGGTTAGTGTTAGCGTACGGGTTAGGATTAGGGGACGGGTGAGGGTAAGGCTTCGGGTAAGGGTTAGGGTTAGGGTTATGGTTACGGTTAGGGTTAGGGGACGGGGACGGTTTAGGGTACAGGTTAGGGTACGACAACGGTTTAGGGTGAGCGTACGTGTTAGGGTACGGATTAGTGTTAGCGTACGGGTTAGGATTAGGGGACGGGTGAGGGTAAGGCTTCGGGTAAGGGTTAGGGTTAGGGTTAGGTTTCGGGGACGTGGACGGTTTAGGGTACAGTTTAGGGTAAGTCCACGGTTTAGGGTGAGCGTACGTGTTAGGGTACGGGTTAGTGTTAGCGTACGGATTAGGATTAGGGGACGCGTGAGGGTAAGGTTTCGGGTAAGAGTTACGGTTAGGGTTAGGGTTAGGGTTAAGGGACGGAGACGGTTTAGGATACAGGTTAGGGTACGACAACGGTTTAGTGTGAGCGTACGTGTTAGGGCATGGGTGAGTGTTAGCGTACGGGTTAGGATTAGGGGACGGGTTAGGGTAAGGCTTTGGGTAAGTGTTAGGGTTAGGGTTAGGGTTAGGGTTAGGGGACGGGGACGGTTTAGGATACAGGTTAGGGTACGAAAAAGGTTTAGGGTGAGCGTACGTGTTAGGGTACGGGTTAGTGTTAGCGTACGGGTTAGGATTAAGGGACGGGTGAGGGTAAGGCTTCGGGTAAGGGTTAGGGTTAGGGTTAAGGTTAGGGTTAGGGTTAGGGGACGGGGATGGTTTAGGGTGCAGGTTAGTGTACGACAACGGTTTAGGGTGAGCGTACGTTTTAGGGTACGGCTTAGTGTTAGCGTACGGGTTAGGATTAGGGGACGGGTGAGGGTAAGGCTTTGGGTAAGGGTTAGGGTTAGGTTTAGGGTAAGGGTTAGGGGACGGGGACAGTTTAGGGTACAGGTTAGGGTACGACAAAGGTTTAGGGTGAGCGTACGTGATAGGGTACGGGTTAGTGTTAGCGTACGGGTTAGGATTAGGGGACGGGTGAGGGTAAGGCTTCAGGTAAGGGTTAGGGTTAGGGTTAGGGTTAGGGTTAAGGGACGGGGACGGGGACGGTTTAGAGTACAGGTTAGGGTACGTCAACGGTTTAGGGTGAGCGTACGTGTTAGTGTACGGGTTAGTGTTAGCGTACGGGTTAGGATTAGGGGAAGTGTGAGGGTCAGGCTTCGGGTAAGGGTTAGGGTTAGGGTTAGGGTTAGGATTAGGGTTAGGGGACGGGGAAGTTTTAGGGAACAGGTTAGGGTACAACAATGGTTTAGGGTGAGCGTACGTGTTAGGGTACGGGTTAGTGTTAGCGTACGGGTTAGGATTAGGGGATGGGTGAGGGTAAGGCTTCGGGTAAGTGTTAGGGTTAGGGTTAGGGTAAGGTTTAGGGGACGGGGACGGTTTAGGGTACAGGTTAGGGTACGACAACGGTTTAGGGTGAGCGTACGTGTTAGGGTATGGGTTAGTGTTTGCGTACGGGTTAGGAATAGGGGACGGGTGAGGGTAAGGCTTCGGGTAAGGGTTAGGGTTAGGGGACGGGGACGGGGACGGTTTAGGGTACAGGTTATGGGAAGACAACGGTTTAGGGTGAGCGTACGTGTTAGGGTACGGTTTAGTGTTAGCGTACGGGTTAGGATTAGGGGACGGGTGAGGGTAAGGCTTCGGGTAAGGTTTAGGGTTAGGGTTAGGGTTAGGGTTAAGGGACGGGCATGGGGACGGTTTAGGGTACAGGTTAGGGTACGACAACGGTTTAGGGTGAGCGTACGTGTTAGGGTACGGGTTAGTGTTAGCGTACGGGTTAGGATTAGGGGACGGGTGAGGGTAAGGCTTCGGGTAAGGGTTAGGGTTAGGGTTAGGGTTAGGGTTAGGGTTAGGGGACGGGGACGGTTTAGGGTACAGGTTAGGGTACGACAAAGATTTAGGGTGAGCGTACGTGTTAGGCTACGGTATAGTTTTAGCGTACGGGTTAGGATTAGGGGACGGGTGAGGTTAAGCCTTCGGGTAAGGGTTAGGGTTAGGGTTAGGGTTAGGGTTAGGGTTAGGGTACGGGGACGTTTTAGGGTACAGGTTAGGGTACGACAACGATTTAGGGTGAGCGTACGTGTTAGGGTACGGGTTAGTGTTAGCGTACGGGTTAGGATTAGGGGACGGGTGAGAGTAATGCTTCGGGTAAGTGTTAGGGTTAGGGTTAGGGTTAGGGTTAGGGTTAGGGGACGGGGACAGTTTAGGGTACAGGTTAGGGTACGACAACGGTTTAGGGTGAGTGTACGTGTTAGGGTACGTGTTAGTGTTAGCGTACGGGTTAGGATTAGGGGACGGGTGAAGGTAAGGCTTCGGGTAAGGGTTAGGGTTAGGGTTAGGTTTAGGGTTAGGGGACGAGGACGGTTTAGCGTACAGGTTATGGTACGACAACGGTTTAGGGTGAGCGTACGTGTTAGGGTACGGGTTAGTGTAAGCGTACGGGTTAGGTTTAGGGGACGGGTGAGGGTAAGGCTTCAGGTAAGGGTTAGGGTTAGGGTTAGGGTTAGGTTTAGGGGACGGGGACGGTGTAGGGTACAGTTTAGGGTACGACAACGGTTTAGGGTGAGCGTACGTGTTATGGTACGGGTTAGTGATAGCGTATGGGTTAGATTTAGGGGACGGGTGAGGGTAAGGCTTCGGGTAAGGGTTAGGGTTTGGGTTAGAGTTAGGTTTAGGGTTAGGGTTAGGGGACGGGGACGGTTTAGGATACAGGTTAGGGTACGACAACGGTTTAGGGTGAGCGTACGTGTTAAGGTATGGGTTAGTGTTAGCGTACGGGTTAGGATTAGGGGACGGGTGAGGTTAAGGCTTCGGGTAAGGGTTAGGGTTTGGGTTAGAGTTAGGTTTAGGGTTAGGGTTAGGGGACGGGGAGAGTTATGATTTACTGTACAGGTTAGGGTACGACCACTGTTTAGGGTGAGCGTACATGTTAGGGTATGGGTTAGTGTTAGCGTACGGGTTAGGATTAGGGGACGGTTGAGGATAAGGCTTCGGGTAAGTGTTAGGGTTAGGGTTAGGGTTAGGGTTAGGGTTACGGGACGGGGACGGTTTAGGGTACAGGTTAGGGTACGACAATGGTTTAGGGTGAGCGTACGTGTTAGGGTACGTGTTAGTGTTAGCGTACGGGTTAGGATTATGGGACGGGTGAGGGTAAGGCTTCGGGTAAGGGTTAGGGTTAAGGTTATGTTTAGGGTTAGGGGACGGGGACGGTTTAGGGTACAGGTTAGGGTACGACAAAGGTTTAGGGTGAGCGTAAGTGTTAGGGTAAGGGTTAGTGTTAGCGTACGGGTTAGGATTAGGGGACGGGTGAGGGTAAGGCTTCGGGTAAGGGTTAGGGTTAGGGTTATGGTTACGGTTAGGGTTAGGGGACGGGGACGGTTTAGGGTACAGGTTAGGGTACGACAACGGTTTAGGGTGAGCGTACGTGTTAGGGTACGGGTTAGTGTTAGCGTACGGGTTAGGATTAGGGGACGGGTGAGGGTAAGGCTTCGGGTAAGGGTTAGGGTTAGGGTTAGGGTTCGGGGACATGGACGGTTTAGGGTACAGTTTAGGGTAAGTCCACGGTTTAGGGTGAGCGTACGTGTTAGGGTACGGGTTAGTGTTAGCGTACGGATTAGGATTAGGGGACGCGTGAGGGTAAGGTTTCGGGTAAGAGTTACGGTTAGGGTTAGGGTTAGGGTTAAGGGACGGAGACGGTTTAGGATACAGGTTAGGGTACGACAACGGTTTAGTGTGAGCGTACGTGTTAGGGCATGGGTGAGTGTTAGCGTACGGGTTAGGATTAGGGGACGGGTTAGGGTAAGGCTTTGGGTAAGTGTTAGGGTTAGGGTTAGGGTTAGGGTTAGGGGACGGGGACGGTTTAGGATACAGGTTAGGGTACGAAAAAGGTTTAGGGTGAGCGTACGTGTTAGGGTACGGGTTAGTGTTAGCGTACGGGTTAGGATTAAGGGACGGGTGAGGGTAAGGCTTCGGGTAAGGGTTAGGGTTAGGGTTAAGGTTAGGGTTAGGGTTAGGGGACGGGGATGGTTTAGGGTGCAGGTTAGTGTACGACAACGGTTTAGGGTGAGCGTACGTTTTAGGGTACGGGTTAGTGTTAGCGTACGGGTTAGGATTAGGGGACGGGTGAGGGTAAGGCTTTGGGTAAGGGTTAGGGTTAGGTTTAGGGTAAGGGTTAGGGGACGGGGACAGTTTAGGGTACAGGTTAGGGTACGACAAAGGTTTAGGGTGAGCGTACGTGATAGGGTACGGGTTAGTGTTAGCGTACGGGTTAGGATTAGGGGACGGGTGAGGGTAAGGCTTCAGGTAAGGGTTAGGGTTAGGGTTAGGGTTAGGGTTAAGGGACGGGGACGGGGACGGTTTAGAGTACAGGTTAGGGTACGTCAACGGTTTAGGGTGAGCGTACGTGTTAGTGTACGGGTTAGTGTTAGCGTACGGGTTAGGATTAGGGGAAGGGTGAGGGTCAGGCTTCGGGTAAGGGTTAGGGTTAGGGTTAGGGTTAGGATTATGGTTAGGGGACGGGGAAGTTTTAGGGAACAGGTTAGGGTACAACAATGGTTTAGGGTGAGCGTACGTGTTAGGGTACGGGTTAGTGTTAGCGTACGGGTTAGGATTAGGGGATGGGTGAGGGTAAGGCTTCGGGTAAGTGTTAGGGTTAGGGTTAGGGTAAGGTTTAGGGGACGGGGACGGTTTAGGGTACAGGTTAGGGTACGACAACGGTTTAGGGTGAGCGTACGTGTTAGGGTATGGGTTAGTGTTTGCGTACGGGTTAGGAATAGGGGACGGGTGAGGTTAAGGCTTCGGGTAAGGGTTAGGGTTAGGGGACGGGGACGGGGACGGTTTAGGGTACAGGTTATGGGAAGACAACGGTTTAGGGTGAGCGTACGTGTTAGGGTACGGTTTAGTGTTAGCGTACGGGTTAGGATTAGGGGACGGGTGAGGGTAAGGCTTCGGGTAAGGTTTAGGGTTAGGGTTAGGGTTAGGGTTAAGGGACGGGCACGGGGACGGTTTAGGGTACAGGTTAGGGTACGACAACGGTTTAGGTTGAGCGTAAGTGTTAGGGTACGGGTTAGTGTTAGCGTACGGGTTAGGATTAGGGGACGGGTGAGGGTAAGACTTCGGGTAAGGGTTAGGGTTAGGGATAGGGTTAGGGGACGGGGACGGTTTAGGATACAGGTTAGGGTACGACAACGGTTTAGGGTGAGTGTACGTGTTAGGGTTCGGTTTAGTGTTAGCGTACGGGTTAGGATTAGCGGATGGGTGAGGGTAAGGCTTCGGGTAAGGGTTAGGGTTAGGGTTAGGGTTAGGGTTAGGGTTAGGGGACGGGGACGGGGACGGTTTAGGGTACAGGTTAGGGTACGACAACGGTTTAGGGTGAGCGTACGTGTTAGGGTACGGGTTAGTGTTAGCGTACGGGTTAGGATTAGGGGACGGGTGAGGGTAAGGCTTCGGGTAAGGGTTAGGGTTAGGGTTAGGGTTAGGGTTAGGGGACGGGGACGGTTTAGGGTACAGGTTAGGGTACGACAAAGATTTAGGGTGAGCGTACGTGTTAGGCTACGGTATAGTTTTAGCGTACGGGTTAGGATTAGGGGACGGGTGAGGGTAAGCCTTCGGGTAAGGGTTAGGGTTAGGGTTAGGGTTAGGGTTAGGGTTAGGGTACGGGGACGTTTTAGGGTACAGGTTAGGGTACGACAACGATTTAGGGTGAGCGTACGTGTTAGGGTACGGGTTAGTGTTAGCGTACGGGTTAGGATTAGGGGACGGGTGAGAGTAATGCTTCGGGTAAGTGTTAGGGTTAGGGTTAGGGTTAGGGTTAGGGTTAGGGGACGGGGACAGTTTAGGGTACAGGTTAGGGTACGACAACGGTTTAGGGTGAGTGTACGTGTTAGGGTACGGTTTAGTGTTAGAGTACGGGTTAGGATTAGGGGACGGGTGAGGGTAAGACTTCAGGTAAGGTTTAGGGTTAGGGTTAGGCTTAGGGTTAGGGTTAGGGGACTGGGACGGGTTAGGGTACAGGTTAGGGTACGAGAACGGTTTAGGGTGAGCGTACGTGTTAGGGTATGGGTTATTGTTAGCGTACGGGTTAGGATTAGGGGACGGGTGAGGGTAAGGCTTCGGGTAAGGGATAGGGTTAGGGTTAGGCTTACGGTTAGGTTTAGGGGACGGGTAGGGTTTAGGATACAGGTTAGGGTACGACGACGATTTAGGGTGAGCGTACGTGTTAGGGTACGGTTTAGTGTTAGCGTACGGGTTAGGATTAGGTGACGGGTGAGGGTAAGGCTTCGGGTAAGGGTTATGGTTAGGGTTAGGGTTAGGGTAGGGTTAGGGGACGGGGACGGTTTAGGGTACAGGTTAGGGTACGACAACCGTTTAGGGTGAGTGTACGTGTGAGGGTACGGGTTAGTGTTAGCGTACGGGTTAGGATTAGGGGACGGGTGAGGTTAAGGCTTCGGGTAAGGGTTACGGTTAGGGTTAGGGTTAGGGTTTGGGGACGGGGACGGTTTAGGGTACAGGTTAGGGTAGGACAACGGTTTTGTGTGAGCGTACGTGTTAGGGTACGGGTTAGTGTTAGCGTACGGGTTAGGATTAGGAGACGGGTGAGTGTAAGGCTTCGGGTAAGGGTTAGGGTTAGGGTTAGGGTTAGGTTTAGGGGACGGGGACGGTTTAGGGTACAGGTTAGGGTACGACAACGGTTTAGGGGAGCGTACGTTTTAGGGTACGGGTTAGTGTTAGGGTACGGGTTAGGATTAGGTGACGGGTGAGGGTAAGGCTTTGGGTAAGGGTTAGGGTTAGGGTTAGGGTTAGGGTTAGGGTTAGGGTAGGGGACGGTTTAGGGTACAGGTTAGGGTACGACAACGGTTTAGGGTGAGCGTACGTGTTAGGGTACGGGTTAGTTTTAGCGTACGGGTTAGGATTAGGGGACGGGTGAGGGTAAGGCTTCGGGTAAGGGTTCGGGTTAGTGTTAGGGTTAGGGTTAGGGTTAGGCGACGGGGACGGTTTAGGGTACAGGTTAGGGTACGACAACGGTTTAGGGTGAGCGTACTTGTTAGGGTACGGTTTAGTGTTAGCGTACGGGTTACGATAAGGGGACGGGTGAGGGTAAGGCTTCGGGTAAAGGTTAGGGTTAGGGTTAGGGTTAGGGTTAGGGTTAGGGTACGGGGACGGTTTAGGGTACAGTTTAGTGTACGACAACGGTTTAGGGTGAGCGTACGTGTTAGGGTACGGGTTAGTGTTAGCGTACGGGTTAGGATTAGGGGACGGGTGAGGGTAAGGCTTCGGGTAAGGGTTAGGGTTAGGGTTAGGGTTAGGGTTAGGGTTAGGGGACGGGGACGGTTTAGGGTACAGGTTACGGTACGACAACGGTTTAGCGTGAGCGTACGTGTTAGGGTACGGGTTAGTGTTAGCGTACAGGTTAGGATTAGGGGACGGGTGAGGGTAAGGCTTCGGGTAAGGGTTAGGGTTACGGTTAGGGTTAGGGTTAAGGTTAGGGGACGGGGACGGTTTAGGGTACAGGTTAGGGTACGACAACGTTTTAGGGTGAGCGTACGTGTTAGGGTATGGGTTAGTGTTAGCGTACGGGTTAGGATTAGGGGACGGGTGAGGGTAAGGCTTGGGTTAAGGGTTAGGGTTAGGGTTAGGGTTAGGGGACGGGGACGGGGACGGTTTAGGGTACACGTTAGGGTACGACAACGGTTTAGGGTGAGCGTACGTGTTAGGGTACGGATTAGTGTTAGCGTACGGGTTAGGACTAGGGGACGGGTGAGGGTAAGGCTTCGCGTAAAGATTAGGGTTAGGGTTAGGGTTAGGGTTAGGGGACGGGGACGGTTTAGGGTACAGGTTAGGGTACGAAAACGGTTTAGGGTGAGCGTATGTGTTA